>NC_088683.1:34372122-34672122 GCF_028017835.1 Emys orbicularis
CATAAGTTCCATAAACAAAAACAAATGAACGTGGCTGTCAAGCAGAAAACAAGAGACAAGGTGGGTGAGGGAATATCTTTTATTGGACCAACTTCTGTTGGTGAGAGGTCCAATAAAAGATATTCCCTCACCCACCCTATCTCTCTAACATCCTGAGACCAACACAGCTACAACATTGCATACAAGCAGAAAACAAAACCATTACAATGTCTCGGCTTACCAAAATTTTTCATTTCAATGGATTTTACAACAAGGAAACAACTGAGAAATGCATGTACTACATAGGAGGAAAATTCTTTGTTTACAAAACAAAAAATTAAATGTAAATTTAAGTGTCACATACATGTATCTTTCACTGTGAGCCACTATCATTCAGTAATTATTTCATTAGGGTAACAACCTATGCAGTTTTAAATGGCAAGTTTTATTTATTTATTTTAAGTGGAAAAAGCAGGATATCTGTTTTATAAATTAAGAGCTTAAATAGCTTGGATGCATCACTACCTACAAAATGGTCACCAGTGTACTGAAATAAATGGTGCATTGCTACATCACCCTCATTTGTGAATTGCAGGGCTATAGCTACATTAGCTAGAAATCAGTTGTTATTCCATTTCATACGCTTATTAATGCAGAAAGCAGAGTTCTAAAAAGACATTTTCTTAAGCTGTAAGGAAGAGTTGCTTTAAAGAATTTCATTTTATATTTAATGAGAGATTGAAGTAGAATATTATTACTCACTAATAACATCAGTGGAGATGGAAGCTAGACTAAACAATGGAGCCACTTTTTGTTCATAGATCCTCTTCCCTTGCTGTTTTCCTCCATATGGATTAATATATACAAGCAGTTGCTTTGGTCTAGATTCTGGGGGGAGGAAGGGGGAGGAGAGAGAGAAAACAAACACCCCACATTATTAGGCACTTGAGTATAAAAACAAGCCAATTTTGATAAATTTGTTTTTCAATTCTAAGTTATTACATTTAAATACATACTCTTACAAAATATTTCGTTAGTGAATAGAGGCAATTTGAATAAAAGATTTTATTAAAACTCCTTAGTGTGAGGATTAAGTGAGTTCCTTATTATATGGAAAGAGCAGCAGAAAGTTCATATTACTTTCAGGCAGTTCTGCAGTCACCTTGCCTTTCCACTAAATGAAATGACAATGGCATCAGAGCTACCAATAAGATACAAGCTAAGGTGGCAACTGGAAAGAGGCATATTATCTTCTCCTTGGCAAACAATAAGCATAGCAACTGTATGCATCCTGTGGGTGAGATGAACATAGAAATAGCCCTGTATAGAAGTTATTTCATAAATAGAATTCTAGAAAATAGCTGTTGTAACAGGCAATTGAATGATCCTTCACGTGATAGAGAAGTGGTAAGTATATTTTGTAAAAGCATATTCTGAACTGCAGGAAACTGCTCTGAAGAGCTGAACTCAATATAATCTAAGAATATCTATCATTACTGTCTGAAGTCTGGTTGCATGGACTTCAATTTGACCCCAGAGTCAGTAAAGTCAAGGAACCAAAAACACCTATCACAACAGGGCTATTCAACTAGACACCTTAAATGAGAATGCTTTCCACTGCTAGAGGGCCTTAGGCCTTATCTGTGCTTTACTAACATTAATCAATTAAGATTCAAAGTATCCCTATGGAGGTATTGATTATTATCCCTATTTTAAAAAGGTAAGATTAACTTAAATAGATATTAGTAAACTGGCCAAGCACTAAGTGGAAATCTGTGATTGAACTGGAAATAGAATCTAGATCTCATGACAGACCTTCAGCCACATTGTCCCTTTCTAAAACAGTTGGTAACCTAAAGCCAGTTAGTCCAAATTTTGAGACTCAAGTTGGGATGCTTTTCACAGATTTGTATGTTTCAACAACAAAAACAGGACTGACTGAAAAACACATTTTTGCAAAAAAAAAAAAAAAGTTACACAGAAAATTCCTATATTTTGTCCAGCTTCATCAATCATCATCTGCACTGGAACATGGTGAAAAGCACCAGGTTGGCTGAATTAAGACAACTTTTGACAGGAATGTAAGATGAATACTGAATGTATTACCTAGGTCTTTGCAAAGAACCAAGGCTATCCATATTATAGTACATGGTTTCATATATAGCCAAATCGGACATTGCATAAACAAGACTTTTTTCCAGCACTGACTGTATATTGCAACTCATTCACTAGTCCTTGGAATCAGTCCTGCAAACCTAACGTTCAATTCATTCTTCAGCATCACAGAATAGTCTTACAGGCTGTACCAAAGAGATATTGATGCAAACACCTTTTTACACAAAAGATATGTCCTGTATGATTATTCAGAGACAAAACTTAAAAAAGAAGAAGAAGAGGAAGAAATTGGATTATACTCCTTTTTCTGCATCATCATGGTCTACTAAATTTCAGACACTTACACATGAGCATACCCATTGTAACTGGTGGAGTTGCACATACATTGCTGAGGACACAGTCTAAACACAAAGCTGCATAAATAATTTTGAGCCCAATCTGCCCTGCAGAGCCTTTATTAATGGTGATATTGCATGAGAAGAAAAGCACCCAGCTTGACATTGAGAGCACAGGCTCAGTGTGCAGGCTGACCATTACATTTATTTGTATTTTTAAACTGAGTACATTTAATACAGAAATTATTTAGACAAACGAGAAAACCTATAGTGTCATTTTTACAGACACTAATAAAATTATGATTTCAAATGTGCTTGTCCTCAATCCCAGAAAAGGCACACTAGCTTCTCTCTCAGACACCTATTCCAGAAGTGCAGATTTAAAACTCTATAATTCACTCTCTTGGTCCTACCACAAAAAGGGCATTCACAAGTTCATCTTTCTCAATGTCTCTAGCATAGTATTGAATGTCATCTGATAAATTAGTATTTTATTAGAGCACTGTCCAATGGCCCTGATCAAGATTGGGGCCCTGATTTCATGTCTTAGATGCAAAATTTCATCACTGTGTAGATGAGAAAAGATAGAGGAAGATATGGTCCCTTTCCTGAATAGCTTATCAGTATGTGTTATACCGGAGAGGAAAACTGCACCTCTTAACTCAGTAAGGAAATTTTCCAGGCAATATCAATGTCACATATTCATATGTGCGCCCATAAGCCTTAAGCAAAACTATTGGGCTCAACACTAGGGTATGTAAGTGAAATTCTCTGTCTTGTGTAATACAGGAGGTCAGGCTAGATGAGCCAATGGTCCCTTCTGACCTCAAAATGGATGAAACCAAAGGGTTCACATATTCAAGCTTCTGGACAGTTCATTGTAAGTACTGGAACAACATTAAAACCGTTCAACAATAATTCCCTCTTATTTTTAAAGTAGTTTTAAGCAACATTAAGATTCTGAACAAATACCCAAGGGAAGCAAATTCCCAGTTAAGGTAAACACCTAGTCACAATAAGTGCAGAATTGGAAAACTGAGTGAGGATTGTGTCTCTTTGGTCTCCTCCTTTCATAAGGAATGCATACAAAGTACTTCAAAAACAAAGCAATACTGGTATTGTAGGAACTATACAGCCAGCAACTACCAAGCAATCTGAGGTAGCTGACACTGGTGTGAGAACTGTAACTTGTTTTATTGGAAGAAACATTAACAAAGTTATCAGATGTTTGTTCCCAGTGCTTAAGACTCTGGGAAGTTTACTATTACTAAATAGGTTATACTGGGCTTGTAGTTAGAGGCCCATCATTCTAGGTGCTTTACAAACACATAGATATGGTCTACACTAGGAAATTAGGTTGGTATAGCTACGCTGGTCAGGGGTGTGAAAAATCCACACCCATGAGCGATGCAATAAACTGACCTAACCCCTCCCTCTCTGCATACAGCACTAGGTCAACAGGAGAATTTTCCCATAAACCTAGCTACTGTCTCTCAGGCAAGTGGATTAGCTACACCAACGGAAAAACCCCTCCTGTCAGCAAAGGAAGTGTCTTCAGTGAAGCTGCAACACTGCAGCATTTTAAGCGTAGACAAGCCCATAGTCCATGCTCCAAAGGGTTTTCAATCAAATACAAGTGATATGTGAAGGTGGGAGTGGGGGAAGAAGAGCTTAAGCAGCAGTGTGTTTTTGAATCTAATGAAGTTTTGGGAGGTGCAGGAGATACTATGGATGGAATAGCTATTTTGTAGTAGCATCACCCCTAGCTAACATACAAATGTTTATGCAGTGGTCAGGGATTCCTTGTCAGCATGAATATACGCAAAAACTCACACCACTCCAAACCTTCTACCTCTCTTGAAGAAGTAGGCTAGGGCACAGGTGAGAGTCCCAGGAATGACTAATGGGCAGTTCCCATTTCATGTGACCCATAGTGCTGAAGGGACAGCCCCATCTTGCAGCTGTTTCAACACTCCATACAGATATCCCTTTAGATCTCAGGACATCTGAGAAATCTGAAAGCAACACCCTCTGTTCACTCAGCAGAAAACCCCTCTCATCCATTCAAGTCACAATACTATGAAAAGTCTGCAGGCCCCACATTCTCCAGTGCTTTACACAGTCATTTACACTTGGACAAATAAATAAGAACCCTACTATTCTGATCTGTTAGGGTTTGACATTCACTTTCCATAGGTATTAATGGCTACGCTGCCTTGCACCTTGTAACAGTGGAGAATCAGATACTTGCTAGTTCAAATGCAGCACACCTCCTACCCCTCAACTGCTCTCTCTTAGGAGGGCATGAGCTAGGTTTAAGGGCTTGAGTTAGCCACTTTAATAGAAACGTAACTAAACTGCTGTAGGTGCCATGAAAATAATGTTGTATATTTCAGTAATTTAGTCAAACAACTTACTCTGTAACTCAAGTAATTCTTTAAGTGCCTGTATCCACTGGTTACACAGTTGCTCATCAACGCACCAAAATGTTACTTCGCTGCACCGCCAGCGGTGTTTTTGTGCTCTTTTCACGTAATATACTATATATATAAAAAAACAAAAGAAAAACATTTATACATTCTATATTTATTGCAACAAGTCTGAAATGTACTTAATTGTGGGTTGAAGCCCTAGTTTTAAAGATCTGTGCAACATATTTAAAAGACAACATATTAATGGACCAAAAGACACTACTACCCCTTTCTAGAATGTTTCCATTTCTCATAATTCCAATAGGAAAACTTTGTGTGTGTGTTTGTAAGAGGAAAACAAAGTATTTTTCATGATTTAAAAACAGTAATTCCCCCCCCCCCACACACATTTTAGCTTACAGTAACTGCTCAAATTTGAAAATTATTTTTTAAAAGATACTTCTCAGCATGCCCAGAGGAAGGGACAGTGGGTTATTACACAGTTGCTTACACAAAACACAAGAGTCACAGCATTCATATGTGCCTGGATTTCTTTTGTTTCAAAAAATTATATACCATATAAAGTTTGCAAAGTTCATGTCAGAGAAAACTCCCAGGCCTCAGTACCACCTTTTAAAATCACATCAGTTTGCAGGAAGCTGAAAGGAAGAGGGTGAATCTGAAAGCCATTTTCAGTCTCTTGAGAAGCATGTGTGTGGGTGGAAGAGAACCACCAAAATATTTCCATTTTTCCAGTTTGAACAATGACACACACATATCATTACAGACTATTTTCTCGCATTTAGTCCTTCTATAAAGCCTTGGACAAGTACATTGAAGTCCCCTTTCCCGGGTTAGCAGTACAGAGGGTTGCCATTATATCACTAAGCAGGTTAGAGTACCACTGTACCTCACTTGATTGTACAGTTGAAGTGCTTACATAAAAGAAAGCCTTCACACTTTGTGTGAAAAAAAGATCTTTCACAAACTTTTCAGTCTGTTCATTAATAATGATGGGAGTTTTCGTGAGGACTCTTTCACAGCATCTCTTATTTGATTCTCTAGTGGAGTAATAAAGAATTTATGATGCCACAACATTTACTTCGCAACAGCGAGATGTAGTAAGCAAGAGTCATGCTTCATTGTGGGACCAAAGAGAAGGAGATGAGCCATGAGGGAAAGATTTTATTAAAACATCTTTAACAATAATAAAAAGCCAGGCTCTTGACCAATAGTTTTGTTTATAAAAAACTCTTTGTACAGCTCCTAGATTCAAGTCCCCCTTAAATTAATCTACAGATTACTATAGTTAAGCAATTACTGCAGCATTCTGAATATAGGAGTGATTTCCCTACCTGTGAAAGCATGCGGCTTTGCCATTTTTTGCCATTTTCCACTACTACATTGCTTCTCGTCAATTTCAGTTTCTTCTACAGCAATAATCTCAGAGGCGGGCACAAAACAATTTCCTGTACAAATACAATATCAATACATGAAAACTGAATGTTAACAATACAAACATTAAAATAGTCTCAAAACATAAGTGTAAAATGTTGTATTTCATATAAAATGTAAAGACTATGTAGGTGAATATCAGAGAAGCAGATTTGAACAAAGCCATGCACAACCAAGGACATAAATTAGGAATACAGGGTCAACACCACTCACTCAAAATTGGCCCAGCCATGTGCCCATCATACTCCCTGTCCCTCCCCCAGTCATGACAGAAGGGCAAATAAATCTTCAAATAAAGTGTTTTGTAATTCTAATAGTTGCTGTTTCAATCCTATTCCTGGTACTGAAGAAAAGCTTACTGGTGTCTAATTTATACATCACCCTTGCACCATGATGATCTAGTTATTTCAGAAGCCTGTCTATATTAAAAAAGTGGGAAGTATATGAAAAAAAGATTTCACTGTACCAATAATTGTTAAATTTATCTAGTCTAAAAAGAGTAGGTGTGTGTGGCAGGCCACGCATAGCTATTTTTGTTTCTAAACAGACTCTAGAGCATAAATATAACTTAATTTATCGAATAAATATTGCTAGCTGCAATTTAACCATGATTAAGGAGTATAATAATGGTCAGTTCTCTTGATAATCAAATAGAACCATTTATGTAAGGGGATTTCAAAATTTAGTTGCCTTGACCTGGCTAAACATGAAGCAGTCAAGGGGAGGAAGGCAAAAACAAAAGGGAGAAAGACGTATTTACGTCTACTCTGCTTTTGTTTTTAATTCTATTGCTGAACTGTATACGTTACTCGGATATTCTTCAATATTAAGGGCACTTCTGTGTTGTATTTACAATAACCAAACTTTTAATGGTGGCTCATTTTGCTATATCCTGGACATGTTAAAATTAAAATGAGAGATTCCAATTAGATAAAATGTAAATGAAGATTCTGGGTAGGATACTCATTGGCATGTTTGCTAGGAGAAGTAACAGAAGTCATATTGCTTTATTACACATTTTCTATACACTAAAAAGAAATGAAAAATGTCTAGCCCCGTAGGTAACAATAAATTCATACAAACTTTTAAATACATATTATTGCAAGCATTTATATGGCATGAGCCTAGTATCTGGACTCATTTTACATTAGATTCAAGGTAACCCTACATCACAACCACCACCATTTTAAAGACACATCAAGAATATTTCACTAGTCGAAAATGAGAGAGGAAACTGAGCCAGCAGCACGCAGAAAGCTAGCCCGACAAGTTTCACGACTCCTTCTGAATGTGGCCAGGCTTCGGCTTAGATGTATTCCTGGCAAGAGAAAATTCCAGAGACGTATCTGCTACTAAAAATAGTCCGTCCAGCAATCCCCTTAGTTCTTAATCTTGGGAGTTTAGTTTAAGCATTCTAGAGAAAGGTAGGCAGGCAGCATGGCAGGTCAGAGAGGTATCCAAGCCCTAGGACCTGTATATAGATTTTACTGGAAACACTGACTCAACCAGAAGTTGACTGGCAGCCAGTACCAAGCGTGGTACAAACACACAGTATGTTTGTCACAGCCTAGACCGGTACCACTCTCTGGACAAACATCCTTCTGTTGTGATGGGCTCCAACTGCTGAATCGCACATGTAATTAAGCTCTTTGACTCTGGGTAGCAACTGATCACTGTTCCTAAATCTGGGTCTCAGGAAAACTCTCCAGGTGCAGACCCTGTGTGTCAGACACCCTTTTTGGGCAGTGAGATGCTACCTAGATCCTGGAAGCAGAGCTTCAGTGCTCCTGAGACCCCAGACGCTTGGACTCTTTCTCCCTACAGTCCATCTGGCTGTGGGAGCTCTGGTTTCCTAGTTAACCCCTTAATTGCTGTCACAACTTTCCAGACAGTCTCTGTGCTACAAATCAGACTCCTGCTACACAAAAAAAGCTCAAAGCTACACTTAAGATTACATTCAAAACAGAAGTTCTAATACAACTGGCATTCTCAAAAGAAAAATAGAGTTCATAAACTGAGACAAAAATTGCTGAAACTGTCACATAGTTCTCTCTAGTTAACCCTGCCCTGAAGGCAAGAGAGACATCCTGAATTAGGGAAAGCTTCCAAGCAGCCTACACACACAAGCCTATATATTGTTATACAAGATTTTGGGTGAGTTAAATAATATTTAATGGGCCTACTAGAGTGCATGATGGGCACTAATTAGCCCAGTCTTTCTATATAGTTAACTTCTATTTAAAAGAGGATAAGGGAAGTGTCTTGATTCCACTGCTTCTATAGAGTGTTTTCAGCAGCTGAGGGTTAGATCTATCTCTGCTTACAGCTTTCCCCAGACAGCAGTAACCTTAATTCACAATAAACTCATCGGTTTCACTTCTGACTTCGACTGGGCAGTACCAGTGACGGTGGTAAAAAGTAGCTTGCAAATTCTACAGAGAAACTGCTTACTCATTACTGGTGAATACTAGTTCAAACCATGGTTTGAGAAATCTCAGTTCCATCTAGGATGATTACACTAATTTATAAGGTCCTACTGTACTAGTGCTAGGCACTGTACAGACACCAGACAGGTCCACTGCCTTGACAGGACAAGACTGCGCCAACCTCCAGCAAGTTAAGAAAAATGTACTCCATGATAGGGGTAAAATTTCCAGCTCTCCCTCCTCCAATCCCAGTCCAAATACTAGCTCAAGAGTGAGACCAATACTGATAACATTCCCACATGATTTTGAAAAGTTGTCATGTTACATACAGATGGACAAATGTCATTGAGATGACTATAGGGTCTCACTCTGCCAATAGAACGTTGTGGCGAAAATGTAAGGTCAACAAGCAGTAGCCTAGGATCCTTATCCACTGACCCTATTCCCTCCCCCGATAGAGTGGGTAGTTTCCACAAGTAGGTGCTCAAATACAAATTCATAGAGCAAACTACAAAAGGAATCCTACTAAAAATCATCCCACCCTGCCCCCAAACAGAATCGCTTTATCTGCCAACAGCCTGAAATATCATAACCACAAAAACCCACCCACAGAAGTAAGTAGTAGGGCAACTCTTTCAGAGAATTTGTGGAGCAATTACTCCCCTTGAAAATAATCCACACACCCAATCTACTAATCCCATATATCTCCAGAATAGTTTTACACTAGACTGCGACATCTTAGTGGAGTTCATTGCCATTTACACCGGTGTGAGATCAGTATCAGACCCTATATGTATAGTGTAGCTTATTATGGGCCTGTCTACACTACTGCTTAAATCGATGTAATTTATGTCGCTCAGGGGTATGAAAAAACCACCCCCCTGACCAACCCAAGTTACATCTACTTAAAGCAGCGTCCACACCATGCTATGTCAGCGGGAAACGCTCTCCCATCGGCAGAGCACATCTTCACCAGACGTGGTGCAACTGCACCAATGTAGCGCAGTAGTGTAGACTAACCCTAAGAGTAAGAGTTAGCCCTAAGAGACTAGCCCTGGCTGACAATGCTGTAAACTCCCAACAAAATGAACATCTAGTTGAACACACACACACACACCAGTCTGTATCAAGATTCAGTAGACACAATCTATTGTTGAAGCTTAATACATAAAATAAGTAAGGTTAAAGTACAATCCAGCAAAACTCCCAATCATCCCCTTGTGGAAACACAGAACTATACATATTATATGTACAGTTTCATGATTGACCTATTCAAGTCTTTGAAAGCCACAACTGCTTGACTGAGTGGATTCATACCATAAAGACTTCTACCCTACTTTTAATTTTATGTACTCTACAATGCAAGTCTCAAGACATAATCAGCACTGCTTCAGAAAAGCTGATTTGCCATGTAAAAACTCACGGAGCAGTATGTTAAACTTTGAGGTACAGCCGAGAGCATTTTCTGACACTTGGCTTTGTTAATATTACTAAAGTAACAGTAAGTAGTCTAATAAAATATTTTTAGTAAATTGTGAATATTAAATCCTGATTTCAAAATTAGCATGTTACTTTAGATTATACTGTGACAGGTATGGCAATTCCCTGCCGTATCCTTGAATAGCTTCATGTATTAAGTTTATGTATTAGTGGGGGGGTCAGGATTTTATGTACTCTCTCTAGGGAGAAGATGTCACAGACGTGAGACCTGGGAGTTCAAAGTCTATACTGAAAATGTATCAAAGAAATATGGACTTTTGGGACAATCAGTATTAAGTGGATTTCCTAGGGAATTCCTAGGCAGAGATTAATGCAATTTCCCCAACTCTGGTTATGTGAAATCCCAGCCTTTTGAAGCTATGCCCTGCAGAGAGAGTCTTTGCCTGCTGATTACATGTTATCAGGCCAAGCTCAAAGGCCTAAACTGTATAAAGAAATAGCTGACCTGCACAGTCTCTGTTCTGGATCTAGAAGCCATGGGGAAAACCTAGTTGTGGGTTTTGAAGGAATTAAACCTAGAAGAGCTGTAGATTGGAGTTGGGGGGTGACCTCTGGTAAGCTTTGAAGCATGTGTGTAGGTTCCTTTAAATATGTTTTCTCTTGAATTCTTTTACCTTAAGAATAAATGTGCTTGCTCAGAAGGAACTCAGTGGTAACTTATAACCCACAGTTTTCTTTTCTAAAGACTAAACATGCCCAGTTTTTTTAACCCTTTCCTTTAGGGGTGTCGATTCATTGCAGTTAACTCAACTCAAAACAATTAATTGCAATTATTCACAGTTTTAATCACACTGTTAAAAAACAGAATACCAAACGAAATTTAGTAAGTATTTTGGATGTTTTCCTACATTTTCATATATATTGTATTCTGTGGTGTAACTGAAATCAAAGTGTATATTATTTTTTATTACAAATATTTGCACTGTAAAAAATGATAAAGAAATAGCATTTTCCAAGTACTACAGTGCAATCTCTTTGCCATGAAAGTGCAACTTACAAATGTAGATTTTTTTGTTTGTTACATAACTGCACTCAAAGACAAATGTAAAAGTTTAGAGCCTACAAGTCCATGCAGTCCTACCTCTTGTCCAGCCATGCTAGTACAAACAAGATTGTTTACATTTACAGGAGATAATACTGCCTGCTTCTTATTTACCAAAAAGTGAGAACAGGTATTTGCATGGCACTGCTGTAGCCAGTGTCACAAGATATTTACGTGCCAGAGGCGCAAAAGATTCATATTCCCCTTCTTGCTTTGGCCACCATTCCAAAGGACATGCTTCCATGCTGATGATGTTTGTTAAAAAAATAATGTGTTAATTAAATTTGTGACTGAACTCCTTGGGGGGAGAATTATATGTCCTCTGCTCTGCTTTACCCACATTGTGCCATATATTTCATGTTATAGCAGTCTTGGATATTGACCCAGCACATGTTGTTCATTTTAAGAACATTTTCACTGGAGATTTGACAAAACGCAAAGGTACCAATGTGAGATTTCTAAAGACAGCTACAGCACTCAACTGAAGGTTTAAGAATCTGAAGTGCCTCCCATAATTTGAGAGGGACGAGATGTGGAGCATGCTTTCAGAAGTCTTAAAAGAGCAACACTCCGATGCAGAAACTACAGAACCCGAACCACTAAAAAAGAAAATCAACCTTCTGCTGGTGGCATCTGACTCAGATAATGAAAATGAATGTGTGTCTATCTGCACTGCTATGGACTGTTACCAGTCATCAGCATGGATGCATGTTCCCTGGAATGGTAGTTGAAGCAGGAAGGGACATATGAATCTTCAGCACCTCTGGCACGTAAATATCTTGCGATGCCAGCTATAACAATGCCATGCGAACGCCTGTTCTCACTTTCAGGTGACACTGTAAACAAGAAGCGAGCAACATTATCTCCTGCAAATGTAAACAAACTTGTTTATCTGAATGATTGGCTGAACAAGAAGAGGACTGAGTAGACTTGTAGGCTCTGAAGTTTTACATTGTTTTGTTTTTGAGTACAAGTTTTTTTGTACATAATTCTACATTTGTTAAGTTCAACTTTCATGATAAAGAGATTGCACTACAGTACTTGTATTAGGTAAACTGAAAAATACTATTTCTTTTGTTTTTTTACAGTGCAGATACTTGAAAACAGTTCCACTCTTGCTGTCACACATTTACAGCACTGAGGTCTCTTCCAACCCTAATCTTCTATGATTCTATGAATATATACGCATATTTCACTGAGCACTTAGTATGACAATTTCTCCCATTGACAGAAACATCAGCTTGTAGAACTTCTCATTACACACTTCCTACCAGTTTTATTTTAGATTATTCAGTTATATAAGGAAAAGTGATGGGCAACCTACAATGTAGGAGCTGCTGCCACATTTCCCCATAATTTTCACTTACCCCACAGGCATATTAGCAATTCATTTGAGTTTTATTGGCTGACCTAATCTTTGGCTAAAGACCTACTGTCCCAACAGTTTGAAAGTTTCACAATGGATGTGAAATCAGACCAGACAGCAAATTGAATATTTGTATTAATTTGTACCTTAGAGGCTCTCACTAAATATGTTGCCACTTTGTACTAGGCACCATACAAAGTGAGATAGCAGAGTTTACAATCTCAGGGTAGGTCTACACTTACCCGGTAGTTCGGCGGCAAGCAAATCGAACTTCTGGGTTCGACTTATCGCGTCTTGTCTGGACGCGATAAGTCGAACCCGGAAGTGCTCGCCGTCGACTACGGTACTCCAGCTCGACGAGAGGAGTACGCGAAGTCGATGGGGGAGCCTACCTGCCGCGTCTGGAGGGAGGTAAGTTCGAACTAAGGTACTTTGAACTTCAGCTACGATATTTACGTAGCTGAAGTTGCGTACCTTAGTTCAAATTGGGGGATTAGTGTAGACCTGCCCTAAAACACAGTTAGAAACAAGGGGCAGGAAGGAAAGAAGGGAAAGAGGTGAAGAAACGTGCCCAAGGTTGCATAGCAGAGGTCATTGGCACGGCCAGAAATAGAACCCGGATCTTCTGACTCTCGGTCTGATACCTTGTTCGTTACACAATGGTCTCTATTATGAAAGTGCAGTCAAAAAGCCCTACACATTGGAGTTTGGTTTGCCAATATAAAAGTTTCACGTTAGAGAGCAGAGAAATTATAGCTCCTCTCCAAATGGCTGTCAAAGCCGCACCTAAATGCTGAATTGACTCCAGGCACTTAGGCCAGGAAGAGATCAACAAGTTGTTGCGATTTCCCCCCCGCCCCCAAAATAGAATGATTGAAGACCTGGAGGAACTAATAACAGAAAATATTAAATATGAAGCTTGGCTACTCAAAACTAAATGTAATTAATGACTACGGACTATGTATGTTTTTTTGAGGTGCGGTTGTGGGGAAATAAACCTTATAAGTATTTGAAGAGCATTAATATACCAAGGAAGAAGTAGTATAACTGGAAGTAACAGAGGAGCAAAGACATAATTTAAGGTAAACATAAGGGAAATTTTTTTCCTAAACACTGAAATCTATTAGACCATAGTAGTCTCCCAAAGAAAGTGGAAGCCTCATTGTGTTGCTTATTTAAACTAGACTGACGAAAACTCTTGAAAATATATTGTAGTTAATAACCCTGCACTAGCAGGGGGAGGAGAAACTAATAGGCTTTTTCATTTGTAATGCCTAGGATTTAAAGCCTACATAAAATGGTATGAATATAGATAAGCTTTATATCTAACAGTTCATTAGAGGTCTTTATAAGTACCACATATAACTGAAGGTCTAAACACTTTTCCTGACAAAAGAAATTTTTCACAGAGTGGGCATACAAGACTCAAGACTTTCCACAAATCCTCCCAATTTGAAAACTTATAAATTGTTAGTTTTTCAGATTAAGCTTTATGTTTAATCTCTGCACGCAGGAGGAATTCCCCTCTCCTCCCTTGCAAACTGTTCCCTTGTGGGAAGTTTGAGCAAGTTCTCTTTAGCAGTTTCTGTATTTGGGCAGGAAGGAGACAAGTGGGCATTTGAACACTCTTTATGAGCAATCCCTTCCTGCCCACCAGTGTTTTCCTGTTTTATAGAAGTACCAAATAACTTTCACAACAGATATGGCCAAGTCCAAAAGGATAGATAATAATTGGAAGCTAAACAGACATTAAGAAAGTGCTCTCTTCACTAAGTTTGAGACAATGATTGTTTTAATTTAATGATCATGTGATAACTACAAGCCACTCATAAAAATGCATAATTTTATACAGCTGTGCATAGGTAAATTTATATTTAGATATACTGCACAGCAATGCCCTGATCATGAAGGATCAACTTTTAAAAGGCAGTCAATCTTTACCAACTTACTGCCTCTTCACTCAGGTACTTTTGGGTGGCTGCCAATCCTCCCCATAAATGTTCATTTATATGTTACCAGCACACATTTCTTTCATATTCCCAAGTCCTTGTATAGACTGTACTGAGGCCTCCAGAGCACAGAGGACCTAAAAGGCAACAGGAGACACCCGGGGAGTTCTAGTAAATATTGCTGCAGTAGCTAACTGTACACTCCACAAATCACACATCAAGCTGTTAAAAGGAGCATTCACTTCAGATACTGAATTATTTTCTTCATAAAGTGTACCTGTGCCTCCAGAAGTGCACACTTGCAATTTTCCTTGTTTTTACTCTTTATTTACCAGTGTGTCTTAAACAGACTTTTGCAGGACTGCAGCCAAATTTGATAATAGGGCCTGCCCTGATTCTCCAACCTACCTAGTGCTTAGGAAGGCATACCAAGAAGAGTCAAGTTCATTGTGCTTTTTCACAGCTCTCAGCCAACCTCAATTTTTTGCATGTAGAATGACCAGACACAACATTCTATTTGCAAAGGATTATGGGGTATACCATCTGCTTTGCAGCAGCCATCTTGCCCAGTCCATGTCCCATCCCAGCAGAAAATAGTCAAGAGCAAGTAGCAGCATATAAGCAGCCATTGGTCCCGAAGCTAGAGTGCTGGGAGCATGTCCAGTAAGTTCTGTGGCTCGTTCATGGTCTGGAGCAGGGGTTCTCAACCTTTTTCTTTCTGAGGCCCTGTAGCGAGTCGGTGTGGCTCCCCTCCTGTCCAGCAGAGGGAGTGCCCTTACAGACACCCAAGTGGGCAGAGCCCCCGCCGCCTGTTCCCGCCCCCCGGAAGTCAAGGGGCAGGACAGGAAGTATAAAAGCCGGCCGCCAGAACTCAGTGAGGCCCCAGCCACCGCAGGGAGCAGACCTGCGGCCGGGAGAGCTCCGAGGCCGTTGCCCTGTCTGGCCGGAGCTGCCCCGAGCCCACTACGATGAGGAGCCACCGGAGCCTGCCCGCTCCCGTCATTGGGAGGAGCGGTTGGAACTCCCACACACCAACCCCGAAGGCGAGACACCACCAGAGCCCCTCCGCCCCTGCTGTTACCCGGAGGAGCCGCCCGACCCCAATTGGCCGGATTTCCCCAAGGAGCTGCCAGACCTGCCTCCAAGCCCCGGCCGGGAGGAACCCATGCTGATGGACTGGACTGGGCCCGGTGCCACGGACGAGGTAGGCCCTGAGGGGGAACCTGGAAGTAGCCCAGGGGTAGCCGACCCCGGTCAGGCTGCAGTCACGTATGAGCCGATGTCAGTGTGTTTCGGTCAGGATACCCCACTGACTCGCAGCGGCAGCAGCCTCTGCTAGGGCCCCAGGCTGGGATGCAGTGGAGTGGGCGGGCCTGCGTCCCCCCCCCTGCCACCCCGCTCATGGGTGGCAGGCTTCCCCCTCACCCAACCCTCAGGTATCGGATCCTGAGCCCCCTACCTGTTGTTATATTGCTGCTCAGCCCCCGCACCAGAGGGCCTGAGCCCCCTACCTGTTGTTATATTGCTGCTCAGCCCCCGCACCAGAGGGCCTGAGCCCCCTACCTGTTATATTGCTGTTGCTCAGCCCCCCTGCACCTAAGGGCCTGAGCCTCCTGACTGTGATACTCTTGCTCAGCCCCTGCACCAGAGGGCCTGAGCTCCTTAACTGTTGTATTGTCGCTCAGCCCCTGCACCTAAGGGCCTGTGGCGAGTCGGCGTGGCTCCCCTCCTGTCCAGGAGGGTCGAGCCCCGGCACGAACCTTCCACAGGCCCCCTCAACATGCAATAAAAACTCCATGGCCCAAGCTGTGCCACAACTGTTTTTCTGCATATAAAAACCAGGGTGGCTTTAGGGGGTAGCAAGCAGGGCAATTATTTGGGGCCCCACACCACAGAGGGCACCATGAAGCTTTGGCTTTCTGCCCTGGTCCCCAGTGAATCTAATGCTGGTCATGCTTGGTGGACACCCTGAAACTTGCTTGCGTCTCTCCCCCCCCCCCCCAGGGGGGGCTCAGACTCCTGGTTGAGAAGTGATGGTCTGGAGGAAGTATATCATCTGCACAAGAGGCGCCAGTTCAAAAGCAGCCCCACTCTAGCCTATGCATCAACTAACTACTAAGGGTATTTCTACACAGCAATGTGAGCCCGGGCTCAAGCCTAACCCCCCTTTTATCCATACACCAATTGTGCTAACCTAGGTCCCAAGATCCTGCAGGGCTGGAGGGTCCAAGCCTGTGTTAAGCTAGGACCTAGGGTCCAAGCCCTATTGCTTTCCTGTGTGCATGCAGCACTGGCAGTCTTCTGCATGTATCCCAGAGTTCCTGGTGGAGGAGGAGCAGCGCTACTGGCAGCAAGCGCAGCGGCCAGAAGTACCATTATTGCTTGGCTGAGTGCGCTCCCCCTTCCTACTTCTGCACCTCCTCACTGCTGCATGGAGTTGCCTGGAGCAGAGAGCAAACTTGACAGGAAGGAGGCAGCTGTTGGGATGTTGGGGGGTCATCCCTCCCCCGACAGAGCTGATCCTGGAGCTCTGCCACTCCCCATCCCTGCAGGGCAGCCGTCTAGTCCCTGCTCCATTCTCTGTCCCTTGGTCCCAGGCCCCCACTATGCATACCCCACCAGGGCTGCATGTGCAGATGCACCCGGGCAACGTGCACTGTCAGGGCAGTGAATGGAGCCAGCCCTAAAACTTTCCCACTGCCTCCCGAGGATCCCTTATTTCTGCCTCCAGGGGTGCAGCAGGGGTAGGGATAAGAGATCCTGGGGGGTGCTGAAGCACTCTGCACCACAAGCCTTGAGGATGCACTTCACTGGCTCTGCAGCTGGCAGCAGCCAGGCTGGGGTGCATGTGTTCTTACTGTGAAACCTACATTTTATGTTAAACTTCAGAAAAGACAATAATAAAATAAAGCTGCCTCATTACCACTAAAAAAGTGATTTTTCCTCCCTTGGTACTCTACTGTTGAGAATAGCCCACATCCACTTTAATTGAATTGTCTATTAGCACTGACCCCCCACTTGGTAAGGCAACTCCCATCTTTACATGTGCTGTATATATATATTTATATTTATATATTATATACACACACACACCTGCCTGTTTTTTTCCACTCCATGCATCTGATGAAGTGGGTTTTAGCCCACAAAAGCTTATGCCCAAATAAATTTGTTAGTCTCTAAGGTGCCACAAGTACTCCTTGTTGTTTTTGCACAATATAGGAGTCACTCTGGATTTGCACTTTTGCAAAAAAAACTGCACTTGGCCACATAATTTCATTTCCGGACATGCGTGCACTATAGTTGCTTTCTGAGGCAGGTTTTTACCTCGGGGGGGGGGGGGGGGGAGGGGAAAGCACATTACAGTGTGGACAAAAATATATTCAGCTATTTTAAAGAGCAGTAAAAACATAACTGATCAGAATGTAAGGATTATCCAACGGTCAGAGCACTAACATGGGATTTGAGATAGCCAGGTTCAACTCAGCTCTGCCACAGACTTCTTGTGTGACCTTGTCAAATCACTTCATTAGTCTGAGTATCTCAGTCCCCACACTCAACCTGTGAAATAGGGATAACAGTACTTTCCTACTTCATAGGGATATTGTGAGGCTAAATACATTAAAGATTGTGAGGCACTTACGGTCGTAACAACGGCCACATAAACATCTTGAGATAAATGAAACTGTTGAAATAACCATGACACTACAACAGGGACAAAGCACTACCTATGCATAAGGCTGTGTCTCTGTCACAGAGGTGGAGGAAGTCATGGATCCCGTGACTTTCCATGACTTCTGCAGCAGCCAGCCACTTCAGCGGCCCTGGTGACCTCCCAAGCAGCAGCCAGTGCAGCTGTCCCCAGGAACCACCTGAGCAGCAGCACCCCCAGAGCGCCACCCCCCCCCATACAGCAGCACCCACAGGGGGCCCCAGTAAAGGTCACGGACCATGAATTTTTGTTTATTGCCCATGACCTCTCCATGACTTTTACTAAAAATATCCATGACTAAATTATAGCCTTACCTATGCACACTATTTAAAATTTAATAGGAAATTTGATATCATTCATATACAGGAAGTTTCCAAAAGATAACTCCATTATTTCTAATATCAAATTTCTTCAAACTTGTCAGACACTTCTCTTCCAGTGAGTTGAATGCATATCCCAAGTTTGAAGTTAAGCTTTTTTTACATACAAATGGATACACAATATCAAATTTCTTACTATGTGAAGAACTTCCCTTATCTCACTGTGATATCTCATATGACCTAGGAGACTTCACAAGACTTGGCAAAAGAAGTTTCACTTTTCAGCTGAGGGATCATGCAACAGCTCAAAGGATAAACTTATCTGGAAAGTAATAAGTGCCTGAAGCTATAATGGCTTAGCATTAAAGTGCTTCATTGGCCATAACGAAGTCAGCTAACTTAAATAAAAAGGAAAGAAATGTTTTCATCACTGTTTTAAAGCAACAGTTATTCTACTATATCCAGCTGCAATTAATTTGAATATGAAACAGAAAAACAACTATGCACTAAAACACTATTTAACATTTTGAGGTTTTCAGAAAATAGTGTAAACATATTAGCCCGTGTTTTTGTACTCCAGAGTATACATTGGCTAAGCAGTTGGTGTGTTGTGACTGCTGATTATACTAAACATGATAGCACCACTTGTTATCTTGTCCTTCCTCATTTTCTCCTTTTCCCACTTACCCATTACCATGAAGCCAAGGAAGATTTGTATAGGCACAGTGGTATCTGCAATGATATACTAGCAAGATTTAGCCCCAAGACTCATAAGGTCTTCGTGGCAGAGACTGTCTTATTACATAAGTGTAGCACCCAGCATAACGGGGCCTTGACCCTCAGTTATGCTATGGTAGTAATTTAGAGGCCTCATAACACCAGGCAACTACCACCTTTGTTCTTAAGAGGAATGCATGCCTGAGAAATACTTGAATTATTAAGCAGTCAGTTCTGCAAACACACTGCAAGTTTCCATTTCAATTGCAAACACTATTTCACAGATGCAGTTTTTCTGAAGTCTCAAAGGGCACATCCATTAAGTGATAAAAGTAGTAAATTACATTGTGGCTTGAATATTTTAATAAGTATTCTGATTTTAGATCTGCTCGTTGCTGTAACGTTTTCAGCTAAAACCCTTAACTCCAATGGCTCTCAAAGTGACTAAAAGCCACCTGCAAGATCCTCAAAATGAGCACTTTTTTCAGCTATTACTAATCTATGTATAGTGTGCAGAAACAGGACTATGCACACTTGGCTTTATATCTGCTGACAAGCTCTTGTGGTTGAGGGTGAAAAAAATCCCTTATTAGTGCCTTGTCAAATCACTGTGAGCTTGTCAATGTGGTCCAAAGTCTATGCATGCAGCCTCTCCCATAATTATGAAGAAACTTGGTGAATGAACCCAGGAGCAGAAGTTTGCAAAGCTGTTTTACTATTAATTCTCACCAGCTGTTTAATCTATTTTAAACACTGGACCCCACAGCCCTGCCCTAAATATATGGCTTTCCTACTTTGTCCTCAGCATGTCATCTACTTCTTAAACTGTTAAGTAAGAAAAAGTTGCTGATGCCGTGCAAACTAACCTGTATTAAAAATCTAGTTTTCAGGAACACTTGAGAAGCCTCTAGCAAATACTGCACCAAATATACTACAAATATACCATAGGCTAAACACCACCACCATGTTTACAAAGAAGCAGAACCCCCTGGGACGAGAACGACATTTCCCACTCCATTCTGGACCCAAAACGAGAGAGGAAAGAGCAGGAACCTTTGGAACTTTACACCCTTTAAGAGAAAGCAGACATGTTCGCAACTGCTTACACTATTAACTGGTCTGTCCCTTTTCATAAGAGCTGGTTGGACATAGGAAGAAGGTGCCTTATCTTTATAGTATGTGACTTACCTCCCCCATGCATCTCAGTGATACACGCGCTGGCGCCAAGGGCACAAGCAGACAAGAACAGAAACAGGTGCACTCTATGAGAGCCTCCAGAACCACTCCAACCTCCCCCACACACATTATACAACCCCTCACATTTCAGAGCCCCTCCAAACCGCCACTACTATCAGAGCCCCTCCTGTGTCCCCCACTATACCCCACCCCAGAGCCCCTCAAACCCCACACTATACAACCCCCCACCTTCCAGAGCCTCTCCAGCCCCCCACCTGCCAGAGCCCCTGCAGTCTGCCTCTGCACTATACCCCCACCCCCCTACAGTCTGCCCCGGCCCCTCCTCCCGCCAGGCCCCATCACTCACCGCCGTCCCGGCCCCGGGGAGGCTGCGGATCCCTCCAGGACAGCAGCCCCCGCTCCCACTCTAAGGTGACTTCCCAGGCGCGCTGCCCCAGCGCCAGCGAGGAGACGAGCCGGGGCCGCCGGCCGCCCGCGGGCTGCTCCATGGGCGCTCAGTGCCGGTGCACGGCTGCCCCGCGACGCATGGCCCGGGCCTGAGGGGCTGCCCCGCTGCTGGGCACCGGGATGGCGGCAGCCAGCGCCTAACGGGGCCCGGCCTCACCGCTATCCGGCAATTGCCCAGGGGGCGGAGCGGCATCGTCAGCACGTATGCAAATCTCCGCCGGGAGGGGCGCGTATGCAAATCACCACGGGGGTGGAGCCTCGCCATCTGCGAGGTACCTGCGGAGAACTTGCGGGCAGGGTCGTAAGCGCCGCTGGGGCCAAGGGCGGCGCCTTCCCGATCCCAGTAGTGGCGAAGCGTCAGGCCGTGCTGCCCAGGCCCAGCACCGTTGGGACCCTCACCGCGTCAGGCCATGCCCATGTGCCCTCTGCAGCCCAGCACCGCCTGGGACTCTCACCGCGTCAAGCCGTGCCCGTGTGCCCTCTGCAGCCCAGCACCGCCTGGGACTCTCACCGCTCAGGCCGTGCCCGTGTGCCCTCTGCAGCCCAGCACCGCCTCGGACTCTCACCGCGTCAAGCCGTGCCCGTGTGCCCTCTGCAGCCCAGCACCGCCTGGGACTCTCACCGCTCAGGCCGTGCCCGTGTGCCCTCTGCAGCCCAGCACCGCCTGGGACTCTCACCGCTCAGGCCGTGCCCGTGTGCCCTCTGCAGCCCAGCACCGCCTCGGACTCTCACCGCGTCAAGCCGTGCCCGTGTGCCCTCTGCAGCCCAGCACCGCCTGGGACTCTCACTGCTCAGGCCGTGCCCGTGTGCCCTCTGCAGCCCAGCACCGCCTGGGACTCTCACCGCTCAGGCCGTGCCCATGTGCCCTCTGCAGCCCAGCACCGCCTGGGACTCTCACCGCTCAGGCCGTGCCCTCTGCAGCCCAGCACCGCCTGGGACTCTCACCGCGTCAGGCCATGCCCGTGTGCCCTCTGCCGCCCAGCACCGTCTGGGACTCTCACCGCTCAGGCCGTGCCCGTGTGCCCTCTGCAGCCCAGCACCGCCTCGGACTCTCACCGCGTCAGGCCGTGCCCATGTGCCCTCTGCAGCCCAGCACCGCCTGGGACTCTCACCGCGTCAGGCCATGCCCGTGTGCCCTCTGCAGCCCAGCACCGCCTGGGACTCTCACCGCTCAGGCCGTGCCCGTGTGCCCTCTGCCGCCCAGCACCGTCTGGGACTCTCACCGCTCAGGCCGTGCCCGTGTGCCCTCTGCAGCCCAGCACCGCCTGGGACTCTCACCGCTCAGGCCGTGCCCTCTGCCACCCAGCACCGCCTGGGACTCTCACCGCTCAGGCCGTGCTCGTGTGCCCTCTGCCGCCCAGCACCGCCTGGGACTCTCACCGCTCAGGCCGTGGCCATGTGCCCTCTGCCGCCCAGCACCGCCTGGGACTCTCACCGCGTCAGGCTGTGCCCCTGTGCCCTCTGTAGCCCAGCACCGCCTGGGACTCTCACCGCTCAGGCCGTGCCCGTGTGCCCTCTGCAGCCCAGCACCGCCTGGGACTCTCACCGCTCAGGCCGTGCCCTCTGCCGCCCAGCACCGCCTGGGACTCTCACCGCTCAGGCCGTGCTCGTGTGCCCTCTGCCGCCCAGCACCGCCTGGGACTCTCACCGCTCAGGCCGTGCCCGTGTGCCCTCTGCCGCCCAGCACCGCCTGGGACTCTCACCGCTCAGGCCGTGCCCTCTGCCGCCCAGCACCGCCTGGGACTCTCACCGCTCAGGCCGTGCTCGTGTGCCCTCTGCCGCCCAGCACCGCCTGGGACTCTCACCGCTCAGGCCGTGCCCGTGTGCCCTCTGCCGCCCAGCACCGCCTGGGACTCTCACCGCGTCAGGCTGTGCCCCTGTGCCCTCTGTAGCCCAGCACCGCCTGGGACTCTCACCGCTCAGGCCGTGCCCGTGTGCCCTCTGCAGCCCAGCACCACCTGGGACTCTCACCGCGTCAGGCCATGCCCGTGTGCCCTCTGCCGCCCAGCACCGTCTGGGACTCTCACCGCTCAGGCCGTGCCCGTGTGCCCTCTGCAGCCCAGCACCGCCTGGGACTCTCACCGCTCAGGCCGTGCCCTCTGCCGCCCAGCACCGCCTGGGACTCTCACCGCTCAGGCCGTGCTCGTGTGCCCTCTGCCGCCCAGCACCGCCTGGGACTCTCACCGCTCAGGCCGTGCCCGTGTGCCCTCTGCCGCCCAGCACCGCCTGGGACTCTCACCGCGTCAGGCCGTGCCCCTGTGCCCTCTGCAGCCCAGCACCGCCTGGGACTCTCACCGCGTCAGGCCGTGCCCGTGTGCCCTCTGCAGCCCAGCACCGCCTGGGACTCTCACAGCGTCAGGCCGTGCCCGTGTGCCCTCTGCAGCCCAGCACCGCCTGGGACTCTCACCGCGTCAGGCCGTGCCCGTGTGCCCTCTACAGC
Organism: Emys orbicularis; assembly: GCF_028017835.1. Lineage (NCBI taxonomy): Eukaryota > Metazoa > Chordata > Testudines > Emydidae > Emys > Emys orbicularis. The sequence goes on from NC_088683.1 coordinate 34,395,531, forward strand.
CCAGCACCGCCTGGGACTCTCACCGCGTCAGGCCGTGCCCGTGTGCCCTCTGCAGCCCAGCATCGCCTGGGACTCTCACTGCGTCAGGCCGTGCCCGTGTGCCCTCTGCAGCCCAGCACCGCCTGGACCCTCACAGTGTTAGGCTATGCCCGTGTGTGCCCTCTGCCACCCAGCACCGCCTGGGACTCACCGTGTCAGGTGTGCCCATGTGCCCTCTGCCCCCTGCAGCCCAGCACCGCTTGGGACTCCCACAGTGTCAGGCCGTGCCCATGTACCCTCTGCAGCCCAGCACCACCTGGGACTCTCATAGCGTCAGGCCGTGCCCATGGGCCCAGGGATTTCCCTACAGACCCCATTAATTTCCTTAACAGCCCCCTGCCCCAGTGGTCACCCACTTATATGAAATGTTGCCAATTCAGTCATTGGTTGGAAATTTGAACTGAAATCAAAACATTAATACACACTTTAAAAACACCCTCTGCACCATTGCAGCACAATACCTCTGAGGTCTCTCATAGCATCAGATCATGCCCAGTGTACGATGCAATGGTGCAGAGAGCACATGTGCAATCCAGTACTTGTTAGGTCTCTCCAACAGGCTCTCCTATCTTGTACCTTTATAGGCCCATGCATAGTATCACCTAGTGCCAAACTGGGTCCTACTCTATATGTGAGAGGAAGAGCCCATGAAGTCATTGTTGGGAGAAGGATGCAGTAAATGAGCCTCACACAGTGCTGTGAGCAGATGCCTTTCCCAATCTGCAGTAAAACACAGTCTGCTTACTGTACAGAATTAGAGATTCCATCCCTACCTGAGTCTGGCTTCACAAACAAAGAAATAAACCTTTACGTTCTCCCCAGGCTTGTATGCTCTTAGGGCTCCTACTTCAGAGCTACCAAGCGTCTTCCCTGACCCCCGTGAAGGTGAGGCAATGAGCCACTTGCTTATGTAAAGCAGCAGAACCCAGTGGATCCTGCTGGGAGAGGTTTAACATCTGCTGACAGGACCAGGTGTGTTATGCAAACATTGCTTGCGTGTTAATCTATGTAAATATTAACTAGAACAGAGCTGAGTAATGGTGCCAGTTTGCCTCTGTATATAGGTCATCTACGTTCACAGCTGAATTAGTTTATTGTTAACTGTTTCATGTCTGAATGCCATCTCTTCTAAATCAGTTTGTATTTAAAGAGCAATAGCAGTGGCTAAACAAGAAAATGTCTAGTATTTGGGTGCAGACAAGATTATGTAGGCCTTATAGGAGCAGTTCGTAAAACTGTGACCCATGGTCTACAGCAAAGTGGCTGCTCAGGGTGCCTAAGTCCCTGTTTTGCCTCCACTGTGACCCACAAAACTTCTGCTGAACCCTGTAGTGCATAAACTCACTTAGCCCCGAAGTTTTTCAGAGTAAAAGTTCCCTTGGTGCCTGTGGTTCTGCCTTTCTGTCAGGACTTAACCTACAGTTTAAGGTTTAGTTAAGTAGTTGTTTGTTTTTTTAAGTGTAACAGTCTGAATAAAAATCACTTCTCCCCCCAGTGAATCAGGTTTCACTTCCTTGTTATCTGTGATGTCAGTAACACAAGCTCTCCAGCTTTCTAGGAAAAACAAACTAGATGAGACCTGAATATCTAGTGTAAAATTATTCAGAAAACAAATCTTTCGTGAACAAAAAGTGAAACAAACAAACAAACAAACAGGAAGCTTTCAAGCTTGCTTTATGCATCATAAAGGGAGGGCAAGGTGGGAAAGGAAGCACAAACCTATTTTTTTCTCATGTCACCCACAAGTCTTAGGACCCAAATTTTACCCTGGTATAACCAGGTATAACTCCATTGATTTCATTTCTGTGAATAGTTGTTTACACCGGGGCTGAACTTGGTCCCAGCACAATCAGACCAAGTGGGTTACACTTGTTTTTCTCATGTACTTAATTTTAAACAGGTGAAAGTGGCCTTTCTTTCTTTCAAAAATGTTATAGATCATAGGATAGAAATGACGGAGTACATTGTACAACAGATACACTGGTTACAATGTCATGAAAAAAATACATGGAGGTAACCAATTTTCTAAGGCTTACAGCATTCCTATAACTGTTTTATATATAACTAACAACAACATTTTAACAAGTTCCCAAAAAATCTGAATTTATAATAGATACTTAATTTCTATAAACGTACACGCTTTAAGAAACTGAACATTGTACTGAGCAGGATAATTGCACAATATGTAGGAAATCAATGAAGAAACTTTTCTAAGTAATACATATTTTTAATCAACAGTATCAAACAGGTGTTCTTCAAGATGACCTGCATTAACAAAATATTGATTTAAATTACAGAGGGGAGCCAAGTTGCAAAGTAGTGTTGATCCTTATCATAGGGAGATAGTGAGATTATCCATAGTTAAATAAACCAGGTTATGTGGCTCTGTGCCAACTCTTGTACAGGTGTATTTTTTTTTTTAGGACCTTGCAATTAAATGTTTAACTGCCAAAATCAAATGGTTGCATAAGTCTTCATAGTATAATATCCTAGGCAGAGGTGGAAAATACTATAAATTGAATAAGATTCTCTGGGAGAGTGGAAGAAGGTTGAGAGCTGAAATGCAAGTTCTTAACCCTAAACATTAACCAGAGTTGGATAATATACTTAGAAGACCATCAGAGATGAAAGAATGATTGAATCACACCACAACCGTTCCACCATAGATTTGAGTGAGTCTTGCACTGAAGGTAGTGTGTGTCAACCTGGCTAGAGTGGCTCATGACCATGAGTGCTAACCTCAGGGTAGACTGTTAAGAAACAGGGCACAAACCCCATACTGGTTGTGTGTTCTATACTTAGATTTCACCAGCCAAGTGTGAACTCCTCAATCACTACCTGTAGGCTGTTCCATGGAATGCAGGAGGCACTGTGAGGGAGGGGGAGGAGTTCATCAGTGGGGCCGGTGGTCCTGGACATGACTCGCGGGCCCCCTGGAGTACCGTCATGGACCCCCAGGTATCTGCGGACCCCAGTTTGAGAAACGCTGCCTTCCACCAAAAATCACAACAATACTCAAGTTAATCCTAGTCCCAAAGGACCAGTCACTTACCCCAGGTCAATTGTACTTTAGGTGTCTCACCAATGACAATGCTTGTAGCCAATCCTATAATAAACTAACTAAAGATATATTAACTAAGAAAATGAAATGAGATATTTACAAGGTTAAAGCAGGTAAACACACATGTACAAATGAGTTACAGTTTTAGGTTTCAAAGGGTAATAGAAGCTGCTGTAATATGCAAATTCTGTATGCTGTATAGGGCTAACTGTGACGTTCTGTACCTCAGGGGAACACCCAGCACCCCCATCTTCATCCTTATAATATGATTGTGTGGTATCTAATGCAAAGTTTGTCATTTCGGGTGTCTTCGGAAGGCTCAGGATGCTGAGCCTTGTTTACATATAACATTAATATAACAACATTGTTGTTATAGTAATGTTATAGTAATCATTGTTATAGTAATGTTATGTTATAGGTTGTAATTTCATGTATATAGTTATGAGGTTGAGAATGTGTCCTCATGGCTTAAAGCAAGCCAAGGCAAAAACTTTCCAAGAGCAGAGGGGCAGTTCACACCTCATCAGGGCATGTATGGGACAAACGCAGCCCAGCCTCACAGGAACAAAGGACACTGGCCTAGGGAATAACAGAGGATCTGTTGGACTCTCAAGCGAGTCATCCCCCTTCCTTTGGTCAATTTGGGACTGCGATGAGGTAATGCTCACCTGACTCTGAAGCGGGGGGGGGAGGGAGGGGAGAGAGCTAAGAGGGAAGAGAGAACATGATAAAAGGGAGAGACGTTTGCCATGCTCTTCCTCTCTCTTCCACCTCCATCTACAGACATCACCACCAAGCAACTGAAGCACTGGTCAAAGGGGAGAGCCTGGCTGAAGGGCAACCAGCCAGCCTGCGGTGAGAAGCATCTAAGTTTGTAACGGCACTGAAAGTGTTAAGATCAGCTTAGAATGCGTTTTGCTTTTATTTTATTTGACCAAATCCAACTTGTTGTGCTTTGACTTATTATCACTTAAAACCTATCGTTGTAGTTAATAAATTTGTTTGTTTATTCTACCTGAAGCAGTGCATTTGGTTTGAAGCGTGTCAGAGACTCCCCTCAGGATAACAAGCCTGGTACATATCAATTTCTTTGTTAAATTGACGAACTCCTATAAGCTTGCAGTGTCCAGCGGGCATAACTGGACACTGCAAGATGGAGGTTCCTAGGGTTGTGTCTGGGCCAGCCAATTGGCTAATGTCATTCAGTTGCACAATCCAAGGAGCAGCTTACATGCCAGAAGCTGCGTGTGAACAACCCAGGAGTGGGGGTTCTCACAGCAGAGTAGGGTACGGCTGGCTCCTAGATTCAAGAATTGGAGTGACCTAGCAGATCACCGGTCCAGATAACACCAGAGGGGAACGTCATACTAACCTAAACAAAGCAGCTTGGGAATCCCTTACTTTTACTTATGCTTAGAAATGTTGTCATCTCCAAATTCCAAGCAGCACAGTGATACAGTTCCTTCTGGTCAGGCATTTTTATTCCCTGTCTCCAGACTGATGAAACAAGTGTTGGTGCTTGTCTCCTCTTTGTGTGGGTGTGAGTAAAGGGTGGGGAGGCAATCAACTAATTCTTTGTCTTTTGATGTTCCACAATGTATGCAGGCCCAGCACTTTACATTAATTAATGTATTCATTTCTTGTTTGCTGTGTTACACAATTAGAGAACTTTATAATGTAAACAAACTATCAATGTAACTTCATACCATGGGCTACAGATGTTATGAGTGAGATCAATACATGCAGCATCCTACAAGCATTTCATCAAATCCAAACAGATTCTTATCAACTTAACATCTATTTTAACAATGCTAACACCACAGGTGAGCCAGACTGGTTTCCAGCTATGTATTTGTCAGTGTTCAGTGAGACCTAGGGGCTTGGCATGAGCTGGCACCTAGTCTGCCTGCATCACATTGGGCACTTGCGCTACTTTAGCAGGTGCACCATGATATGAGGCTTTGTGATGGAACTCCAAGGTAGCTAAGTAGCTGCACCATTCTTTTATAGGGTGCAACATGTGCTTTCCTCTGTGCCAACCTGGTTGGTATAGAATGAGGTGGGGCTAAGGCTTTGACTCCTCCTTTTCCAGCTCATTTGGGTAGTTTGCATCACTAGCCAGCTGCAACTGTGCTCAGTCCCTGAGCAGGGGTCAAATCTTATTATCCTCATTTTACAGATAGGGAAATGAGGCACAGAGTGAAGTAATTTGAACAAGGTCACTAACCAGGTCCATGGCAGAGCCAAGTACGAAACCCAAGTCTTCTGAGTTCCATGCTAGGTCTGCAGCCACTAGGCCACAGTGCCTGGCTCCCTTGGCAGGGGTGCAGTTGGGAGAGAGGTTCCTTCCATCTGCCCTTGCACATTCACATAAGGGCCAGCACAATCTGGCCCAAGGGAGAGATACAGATAGGGTTAGTGGTGATATATATGCTGGAATTTAAAGGATAGTCCCAATTTCAAATTCCTAAGTGGTGAGGCTCACTGTGGACAACTTTTGACATGGGTGTTTTCCACTCCCCATTGGCAATTTCGACTTGTTTCTTCTCCTCATGAGAAGGAACACCCTTCTCTAAGTAACCTTCTGGGAAATGTCTGAAATGTATCGCTCAAAGCACCTCAGGAAAAGTGGAAGGTGTACACTTGGCCCAAAATCTTCCAAGTACACACGCATCCATCCCATTAAAATTGTGCACCTATATCTGAGAGCAGAATTTTGTCCTTTAATGCTTCTAAAGAAAGAAAACTAATGACAAAAGGTAATAATGTGGAGACAAAAATGCAATTTGACATTAAAATGCTGAATGACATTCTGAACTGATGAACAAACAATGACCTAAATAGTAAGTGTAACAGCCTTTCAACTGATGAAAGGAATGACATCATTCTCTCTGAAAATTCTTCAGAGCCATTTTACAGTCTTTTTATGCTTATATTTTAAAATATCAATTACAGTAATTATTGGAAACAGTCTGGAAAAACAAATCCTGAAAGCTCGTCAAGAAGGCTTTTTTCATGCCTTTTTCATTTGAACTGAAAGGTAATTGAGGGAAAGTTATTGACATACTGGAGGGTCTGGGAATAGATCCAAAAGATAATTTGCTTTCCTGTGAATGGCAATGCTGCACTTGATCATGATCCATGGAGATTTGGAGAGCAGCCTTTTTTCTTTTTCTCCTAAAGTCCATTGGTGCCCCAAAGAGGTAGTGTTACAGGCTAAAGGGAAACTTGTTGTGGAATTCTGTCTTAAGGATTTAACAAGAACTTTGAATTAGACTCCTTGAGACATAGACTGTTTCTCCATATTCTCTGCATGATACCATATACATCCATTGCACGATATATAATCATTAAAAAGAATAGTGATTATTTGTTTTAGGTTGCTATGTCCGTAGCTTCCATCCATAGGTACTAACCAAATGGAAAATGCCATTAGAATTACTACCAATCCTTCACTGAGTCCTCAGGAGAGCAGCAAATCAAATCCTAACCACAAAACCAGTAAAAAAGCAATATCAGGAGAAAGGAAAGAAAAGTGATTTGATACAGGTTGCCATAAATTAAGGTGAGAGAAATCTCCAATTTAAAAACCTGAGACCCACTTGATGCTAATTTGTGCTATGCTTACCAGGACACACTGCAGAACTACAAATCAGCACTCCAAAAGGAGGAAAAAGTGAAAGCACATGAAAGAGAAATTAAGACAAATTGAAGAGGCAATAGACAACAGTTACTTCCAGCATACCTGAGAAGAATGTAAACCAAATCAGAAACCAAACCTCACTGCACAGAATTGAAAAATCTGGAGAGAACATTTACAAGGCCGACCGGAATCTAATCTGAGAAATTTACTTGAGAACAAAACAGCCTCATTAAAGAAACCATGACACTAAAAAATGCCATTTACAAACTTCCAACAATCCTGGACACCCCTATTACAATACAGGAACTCAAGGAAATCTTCAAAAAGTCAAACTCAGGAAATTATTGAGCCCAGAGAATGTAGCAAATGAGATGCTGAAACAGCACTGAGCACACCTGGGAAGCCTTCTCAATATTGTTTAACAGTCCAGACACTTCTCTGAGATATGCTCAGATGGGCCAATTAACCCATTACATAGAAAGAGATGTTTTCATCCATAGGCGGCACATGACTTTTTCATTTGGGGAAGCTTACATGAGCACTGGAAGCTCCCAAGAAGTGTGGGGGGGGGCACAGATGCCTGGACTGTGGCCCCATCCCCTGCTCCACCCCGAGGCCACACTCCTACTCTGCCTCTTCCCCCCGAGGTCCTCCCACCTGCCACCCACTCCTTTTCACCTTCTCCCCCGAGGCCCCCCGCCTGGTACTCGCTCTTCTCCCCCCGTTGCTTGCCCATAAGGAGGGGGAAAAATGGGTGGGCATAGCGCTGTCCCAGCTGTGGGACTCCTCCTCCTGCTGCATGTGCTGATGCTGGAGCAACTAATCAAAGAAGCCCCAGAACAGGGTGGGGAAGGGGAGGCGGCGGACAGGGGCAGGAAAAGGCAGAGCAAGGGCAGGGCCTTGGGGGAAGAGGCCGATCGGGAGCAGGGCCTCGGGGCACAGTGGGGGCGAAGCGCAGGCAGGGCCATGGTCCAGGCACCAGTGGCCTTCCCACTTCTAGGGAGCTTTTGATGGCAGCGCTCCAAAGGCAGCGGGCCGGCATGCCTCCAAAGAGAGGTGACCTGCACTGCATCTGGCATTTTTTGCCCCCTGCATGGCCAGCTTTTTTGGGGGAGGCTTAACCTCCCCAAGCCTCTCATATGCACCGCCCATGTTTCTATCCCAAACAACTATATGTAAGCAGAGTCTGCATGAGCTCTTCCCTGACATCTAGTGATGAGCTGGGAAAGAAGACTTCAGGAACTGACCTTGTTTGCATGGGCATGCCCATCCTGCCTAGGGGCTCAGCATGATGGGACTACTTTGCTCAAAAGATCACTTTTGACTGGTGTTGGATCACAAGTCACTTTGTTATTGAGTGCAGGGGTAATAAAGTGTTGTTATACTTGTGTGAATCAAGGGCAGCAGAACTGGACTTGGCATATCTTGACTGAGGGACTCACTCTCAACTGAACTGCACTCGCTAGGCAGGGGACAGGGTGGCCAAAGCCTAGTGGAGTTGAGACAGGGTGGGGATAAGTATTTGTAGCTGGTGGTATGGATTCTGTTTAACCTTTTTGACCATTCTTTTTGCTACTGTGTAATAACAGAACTAATTAAGACTTAATTGGGAATCTTTTGTTGTAGACCAATAGAGCTGACATAACTGATAACTTGGTCTTAATATTACATGTGGTTATCAGTGATAACTGATAACCCTGCTTTGGGATAGTGTTTCTGATGCAAGAGACTGCCCAGTCTGCACTAGCAGTGAGGCTCCCTCACTAACAGCTGAAATCTCTAAGAGCTGTGTTTAACTGGTGGGACCTCAAGATGTCCTAGAGGGCACAGAATGGCCGAGGCAGCGTGAGCACGCAGACATTGTAGTGAGCAATGTGCCTTTCCCCCCGTGTCGGGGCAGGAGGAGAACTCACGTGAACACACCTCTGAACTCTGGATTTTCACTGACCAAGGACAACAACTGTGAGAGGGGTGCAGTAGAAGGAGAAGGGAGGGGCATGTTAAAGGAGCATTTGGTTATTGGTTTAAGAACCTGAGGCAAAAGACACTGTCCAATGTACTATGGGGTGGGTGTTTTTACTTATGGTTTTATGCTTATGAATCCTGCTTGCGGTGTTTTCCCATGTTAATGTTGGGTTACCCCTCTTTTAATAAAAGTTTCTTTTCTACTCTCAGACTCTGTACTTGCAAAAGAGGAGTATTGCCTCTTAGAGGTGTGCAGGGGGTGCTATGTAATTTCCTCAGGTTACTGAGTGGAGGCTCGAGCTGGTTCTGTGTTGTATCGTTGAAAAGGAACCCCTAGATATTGAACCTGGCCCTTGTTGCTACCAACTCCACCTGGCAGAAGGGTTATGTATAGAAGCATCTGTGTTAGCAGCAATACCAGTGAAGTATTCTTTAGCATCTGCAATAAAAGAGTAATAGGTTGCCTGACCGAAAGCATAATACATGAGAAAGTCTTAAGAAATGAACCACTGAGCATACCTTTACTCTAGAGACTCTCATTAATAATATGTAAAAACAAAAAGTGGGAATGAGATTTACATGCTTTACAGGCTTTAGAAAAGCTTCTACCTGGTCTCCAAGACTGAACTTTAAATTGCTACAAAATGGCATCAGTGGAAAAACCTGACATAACCTAAATTTACATTGAAATTAGTTTCCAAACCATTCTCTCCATCAGTCTCTCCTCCTAAAGCCACTTGAATTCCACTCCAGTGGCCATGCTTCTTACTACAGAGATCTCACTAGTCTCTGGAATCTCTGAGAGGCTGCACTTCCGCAGAGGCAAGTGAGGTGATCAACTCACTACTGAACTTTATCAGGTCTTCCTGCCCTGCTCGGGGGGTAAAATTTTCAAAGGCTCCTAAGTGCCTAGGTCTATTTGGATAATTGGGATTTACGCTCCTATGTCACTTAGGCACTTTTGAAAATGCTACTGTCGTCTCCTCAGAAACCCTAAAATGCTCATCTCACTCTTCTCAATTCACTCTCAGCACTTTGGAACTGAGCGTCCACTCTTGCCCACACTATCTATCAGCTCATGCTCAGTCCAGCTCATCTCCAGATCTTTGATTGTAGTGGTTAGAGATGGATCATTGAGTCTATCCCCTTGCAAGAGCAGCGTATGGGTCCTCCGAGAGAAGATGAATCTGATATTAAAATGATAGTACACTTGATCTTAATTAGGAGTCCTGTATGATGCCATACCTCTATTCAGTTTATTCCACCAGCTCAGTCATAGAAAGACACAGACATATACAACATAGTCAACTGAGAACAAAACAGTTCAGAAAAGCTAAAAGAATATATGAAATACAATAAAAGTACTTGGAGCTACACAGTTTTAAAGCAGAACTCCCACTGATTTACAAAAAAGGGTGGAGAGCTTATGTCTTCCTAAAGTTGTTTAAAGGGCAGCTATCATCTTAGGGCCAGTATTCCTGCCTCCATATTCTTTATTAAAGTTGTATTTATGGTTTAAAGCTAGGATGAGGGGTATTCTTGTTTTTGTTTTTAAAGTATTTCCAAAGCTTCTCCTTGAAACTGCATTGAGACAGCTCATATATATGTTAATTAATCGTATAAATTTCAGTGTCTAGTACTATAAATTATTTTGTAAAGTGCCATATAAACATAAAGTAGATGCTTAAAGAAGTAAGCCAAATTATCTGTCAAATGCTGTTTTTACATGCCAATATTCAGAACAATCAGATATAAAATGTATTAGAGCGGTTCGTGTTTGAACTGAGTAATCTTCACTTTGATTGTTCAACTGAATTCTGTAGTAAAGAAGATGACAGCTGGGTATGAAGTTGTCTGAATCACTGATACTAGAATGCAAATGCACTCCGTTATTTTGCATAAAATCTGCAAAGCAGAGCTATTTCTGCACTGACAGCTCAGCATGTGTGTTAGGCTGAATAGGCTGTCTCTCTTCCTAATTTTCTCATACCAAAATTAGAAGGAAAGCTAAGAACATTATGAACAGAATATAAAACCAGGCACAGCTTACCCAAAGAGGTGGGAGAAGCAGGAGAATCATTTCATATTTAAAGCTATAGATTTAATTCTAGTAAACACATATATTCAAGGAAATCTGCTCTACTTGGATTCAGAAAAGCAGAAAATCACCATTGTTCAAAGGCAGGACAGTGATGAGATGGAGACATTTCTGAGTATACTGCAGGGAGGTTGAAAGGGGGCAGTAGTCAGTTTGTCTACCAAGATAGCAATGGCTGACAAATTAATTGGGAGTATCTTCAGTATTATGGATGACTCGTCTAGAGCTGACTGGTCTACATGTCAATCTGCAATATAGAAAAGCTAGTTTTGAAAACAGTAGGTTTCTATGAAAGAGGTACATTTCCAAAGGATTGCACAAGGTTTTAGTCATCTGTTCATTCAGTCAGAACTGTGAAGTTAAATACACTTGCAATGCTTTGAGAAATCAGTCATCTTCAAGCCATCTCCTAACTGTTTTAATATGAACAAATTTGCAAAATCATGACTCTCTAAGGAATTATTTCAAATCTCTGTAGCTAAAAACTTACAATTCGGGGCATGACCGGCGCATGAAAAGCCGGCTGAGGGAGGCTAGCCCCCAGCCCCGCCCTTGCCTGAGGCCCCGCCCCTTCCACACACCCCTGTCGGAGCCCAGAGCTCCCCACATCACGGCCACTGGCCCCTACCTCAAGCTAGCGCCCCCAACCCCGGGAGGGCGGGCAGCAGAGCCCCAGAACCAGGAGGGCAGGCGGCATGGCCCCAGTCCCCGCAGCCCCGGAAGGGCGGGCAGCACGGCCCCAGTCCCCCCACCATCGGGAGGGCGGACGGCGCGGACCCAGCCCCCCCAGCACACCCCCAGTCCCGGAGCGCCACTGCATAGGGGGACTGGAGCCGCACACAGAGTGGGAAGCAGGAGGGGGGTGGAGGGTAGAGTGTAGGTGGGGCCACGCCTGGCTGTTTGGGGAGGCACAGTCTCCCCCAGCCTATGATAACCACCACCAATGCTTGGGGGTAATCAGTGTTGCTGGAAAAAATCAAGTCCAAAAGAAAACATTCAGACTGATTGCTCATATGACTAGTATGTTTAAGAACAAGTCTTCAGGAAAGGGATTATATTGTTAAAGGCAGATTTTTCTCCCTTGATTAGAGGTGAAAATACATTAATGAGACTTCTCAAACTAATAACACATTCAAAACGGATTTAGTTATGAAAAACTTCCTCCCCCTTCAAATAAGGATGGACATATGACAACCTACAAAGTTGTTTGCAATGATGTTGGATCCAGGATATTAGAGATACAGGGTGGATCAGGTAACATCTTTTATTGGACCAACTTCTGTTGGTGAGAGAGACAAGCTTTCAAGCTTACCCAGAGCTCTTGTTCAGATCTGGGCTCTGTAAATTCAAAAGCTTGCTCTCTCGCCAACAGAAGTTGGTCCAATAAAAGATATTACCTCCCCCACTTTGTTGCTGTAATATCCTGGGACCAACATGGTTACGACAACACTGCATACAATCGCTCTTATTTTGGCAGGAGGGCTCCATGTTGAAATACTATGGGACAGAACATGGGCGGGAGGGATGAGAAATGAGAAGCATTGCATGTGGGTTTCTCAATGAGCAATAAGGGTCCAGCTAAGGGCTACATTGTAGCTGGCCTTGCCCAGGTGCGTAAGGATAGAAGTAAGGGAGAGGGCACAAAAGCCAGACACTGTGCAGCTGTTGTCCATGCTCCACACTCATACTGCACCAGTGTAAAGAGGGATAGGAGCGGTGGCACTAGGAGGAATTTTGTTCAGCCATGGAAAGCTACAATGTAGCTTACGTGCTGTAATCCCACTTCAAGCTGTTCCTACACAATTCTGAATCACAGCAAGACAATGTCATAGCTGCCACACACAGGGTACCTGAAGAATGTCAGAAAAAATAGCAATAGTAAAGGTGAATTAAAGACTGAAGAAAGAGTGACTGATCCATTCCCCTCACTTTATAAAGAAAATCTCCCTGGAAAATTAACGAGAGTGTAGCTACTCTGAAAAGTAGCTTAACTGATGCCCTAAATTCAGTAACTCTTCATGCAGCTAAAACCAAGCTGGAAGGTACCACATTGAGCCCACTATTCTATACAAAGGAGAGTGGTAGAAGTATAATGGAGTTAGATTTGCTTACCTTACAGACCTGACTATCCTAGTCTTAAAAGTTTCACCCTCCAGTTATCTCTCTGGAAATCTATTTAGCTGTTCAGAGGATGTGATGTTTGACAATAATGGTGGTTGCCCCTCAAACACAGAGAGAATGAGGTGTAATCTGATGAAAATTTTGGAACTTGGGGCTGAACATTTGCAGCTATAAATGAGAACTGAGGTACTCAGCATCATAGACTAGCCTAGTCCTGCTTTTTGGACTGACACCAGCCTGTTGGGACGGGATCCAATGGCTGAAACCCATGTGCTTCTAAGCCCTGTAGGTCTGAATCGTGACTGGTCACTGTTCCTAGCTCTGGGTCTCACAGGCACACTGCCAGGTGCAAACTCCATGTATGACTCCCTGCCTAGGGAATAGGACCCTGGAGTCTGGCTACCTAGACAACAGAAGCAGTGTCTCAGCTCTCCTGAGCACCTAGTTGCTTAGTCATATTCCCCTCAAATTGCACCTGACTCTGGTTTCCTAGTTACACCTTTCAGGGACAATGTGGCAGTAAAGCAAAGGACAAAGGCTTAGCAAAGAAATTTCTTATACACACATTTTACTGCTAAAAACCACAAGAGAGTTACAGATCTGTAGAAAACAATGAACGCCTGCATACAACCCCCGTCAATGTTCTCATCACCCCATGAGTCCTATGTTTGGTCGAAGTCCTTTAGGTCAGGCTATTTTTCTGGACTTCTTGGCTTGATTGTCTCACCTCTGGTGGTTAAAAGGCTTCATTGGCTTAGGGACCATTCCTCTTTTAGAACAGCCTCTGACACCTTTTCTTGCACCTATGCTTCTTTTGGGAATTTTTGGGCTCCAAACCTCTTTTGGGCAGAGGTCAAGCGGAGTGCCCCAAAGGTCGGTCCTGGGGCCGGTTTGGTTCAATATCTTCATTAATGATCTGGAGGATGGCGTGGACTGCACCCTCAGCAAGTTTGCAGATGACACTAAACTGGGAGGAGTGGTAGATATGCTGGAGGGTAGAGACAGGATACAGAGAGACCTAGACAAATTAGAGGATTGGGCCAAAAGAAATCTGATGAGGTTCAACAAGGACAAGTGCAGAGTCCTGCACTTAGGATGGAAGAATCCCATGCACTGCTACAGACTAGGGACCGAATGGCTAGGCAGCAGTTCCGCAGAAAAGGACCTAGGGATTACAGTGGACGAGAAGCTGGATATGAGTCAACAGTGTGCCCTTGTTGCCAAGAAGGCTAATGGCATTTTGAGCTGTATAAGTAGGGGCATTGCCAGCAGATTGAGGGACGTGATCATTCCCCTCTATTCTGCATTGGTGAGGCCTTATCTGGAGTCCTGTGTCCAGTTTTGGGCCCCGCAGTACAAGAAGGATGTGGAAGAATTGGAAAGAGTCCAGCAGAGGGCAACAAAAACAATTAGGGGGCTGGAACACATGACTTATGAGGAGAGGCTGAGGGAACTGGGATTGTTTAGTTTGCAGAAAAGAAGAATGAGGGGGGATTTGATAGCTGCTTTCAACTACCTGAAAGGGGGTTCCAAAGAGGATGGACCTAGACTGTTCTCAGTGGTAGCAGATGACAGAACAAGGAGTAATGGTCTCAAGTTGCAGTGGGGGAGGTTAGGTTGGATATTAGGAAAAAACATTTTCACTAGAAGTGTGGTGAAGCACTGAATTGGGTTACCTAGGGAGGTGGTGGAATCTTCTTCCTTAGAGGTTTTTAAGGCCCGGCTTGACAAAGCCCTGGCTGGGATGATTTAGTTGGGGATTGGTCCTGCTTTGAGCAAGGGGTTGGACTAGATGACCTCCTGAGGTCCCTTCCAACCCTGATATTCGATGATTCTATGATTCTGTGATATACATGGTGTGTCCACTCTGGTTCCTGTATACCATGTTTTTCTTGGAAGACTCTATGTCCAACTAATTGGTCTATGACATCACAAATACCAAGCAAGTAAAACATTACTAATTAGGAGGGGAAGCAATTTTTATTCAGACTTTACAAAGCTCTTTGTTCCATTTGGTTTTCTTAAGTAAACCCATTTTTTTCTTTCCTTTGCTTGTCACCTTTAAGGGCATTTCTTCTCACATAATCACCCTGAGATCTGTGTCCAGTGCTGCAAACACTGTGGTCACAATATGCAGACTTTCCTCCCAAAAAATATCCGTGCTATTATCTCAGTAATTGCTCATAGACTCTAGTACCTATGATGCATGCTAACATGAACAGTTTCCAGCTTGATGTTGCTATTCAGGAAATCCAGGTTCAAATGTTACTCCAGAACTCCTTGCTCTTCCACTGGCAGAGAGCAGGACATGCTACAAAGATAAAACACTTGATCTCCAAAAATGAGATTACCAAAACATTACACTATTGAGCAACCCCAGCTCATCTATTCTAACAGCTGCCTGGATGGAAGACTCCAGAGAGACCTCTCATTAGAATCTCATAATGATGTAATAACAACAACCTCCTGGGAAACCACTCACTATTCTGTCTGGAAGAGGTATTAACAGCAGACTCAGAGGAGACCATTTGTTATGTCCTTTTGAAGCAGCAGTATTTGGGACAACAAAAATTCCCATTAATTATGCCCTCTTTAACTCTGATGGAAGGCTTGAATAAGCCCCCTAGTTATACCATTCCATTCCAAAGATAAAATGGCACATTACAAGTCAAGCGCTGGGGGCAATGAAATGACCCCCATTGGTTTTGGATCAGGCCCTAATAGAGAGACGATGATGGAGAGGACTATTTGATCCGCTCCACTATGTAATGGAGGTGAAATAAAGGAGCACAATAATGGCAAGAAAGGGCCAACTCACCTCCATTCAGACCACAGTAGGTCATTCTTGTGAAAATTCTATGGCTGGGAACTGCGGGAATTCTCAGAACATTTCAGAGCAGAGGAGCTCAGGGCAGGGTGTGCTCCCCTCAGAATCTGGTGCATCTCTAAATGGCAGTGTAACGGGATCCCTGGGGTCCAACCAAGAACTGGGGTACCGCTGTGCCCCCTTAACTCTCCAGCCTGGGCTGTCTCTAACAATGCTTTGCTAGTGACAAGCAGCAAGGCAAACTCAAGGACTGTGTTAAGATCATAGCTGGTAAACAGGAGAGCTGTGCGACTGGAAATCAATATATCAAAATTGGCATGTTGGAAATTAGTCCTAATTTCCTCCTTTATGGAGGACAACATAAAGAGGGGAGGGCCTATTCCACCCATCACTTGGGCAGATCCCCACCCCAGTCAGGAAGGGGTGAAAGAGTGCCTCTGGGAACAATTAGTCCCAACCTGGGGCACATGTGGGTATGTCTACACCGCAAAGAAAAATCTGTAGCTCGTCCGTGCCAGCCAACTTGAGCTCGCAGGACTCAGGCGGGGCTGTTTCATCACTGTGTAGACTTCTGGGCTTGGACTGGAGCCTGAGGTCTGGGACCCTCCAGTACCCTAGGAGGCCTGACAAGCCTAGAGATGGGTGGGTCCCTAAAAGGGAGGATCCCTGTTCTGTGCAATATTCTTAAGGAGCAGAAGTGCAGCTCAGAAAGGCCACATCATCTAAAAGACTGTCAAACAAGGGAGTTTTCCTTATAAAAGGCTCCAGCTAAAGGGAACAAGTGATGTTAAAGTGAAAGCCTTAGCTAATATTTCACATTTCAAATGCTTTAACTGTCTTTCCTTTTCTGTATTTTTAATAAAAGGTTAGAATGATTTTAATGGTGTTTGCCATGGTACTGAGCAGGTTGAGGTCTCTGTATGCCAAAACTTTTTTAAGGTTGGACAGTGACAGGGTCATGTTAATACCTTTAACTCTGTGCGCTCATATATTCCATCAAAACTAATACAATATGTTCCTGAGTTCTAGGAGGGTTAAAGAGAATCTCCGCTTCTTCCATGGAGTCACAAATTCCTCCGTGATAGATTCTCCACATCGTTACTCATGAAGTTCTATAGTATTGTTCTCCACCTCTGAGTTTTTTCCATAGGAAGAAATCATTTGGCTTAAACATCTAAAAGAAACTTAAATGCTCAACTTCTGCTTGCTTACCTAGTCTTTCTAAGTGAAGTTTATTTGTGGTGCATTTAGCTTCACTTTTTTTTTCTCCCTTTCCTCTGCAATGTTTCTTCCCCAAATATAATGGTACAGTAATCTAGGTGGGAGGTGATGAATGTGTGATTGTATTTAAACTTTAGAACCTCTTTTGGGTGGGAGGAGTGAAATTTCTTAATTAACTGAGTTGGCAGAAGCATTTTTCACCCATGGTGCAACCCAATTGTCTAGGCTTGGTTGAAGTCAAATAGAGCCCCAAGGTTTCACATCATGGCTGATAAAATCCTTCCCTTTTTCAAAAACATCTGAACTAGTCCTTTGAATTTTCCCTTTGTGCCCCACATCACCTTGGTCTTGACCAGGTAAAGTTTGAGCCAGCTGCTCCCAATCCAAGTATGGGCACTGTAACATCCATGTGATAAGGTGGATAGCATTTGTGGAAACTGAGACACACAGGTGCCTCCGAATGCATATTTTTGATAGTGTAGTCTGGGGCATTTCACCTCCTCTCCAAATATGAAATACAGAAATGCAGGAGAACTGATCAGTGCCATCTTGTCCTGCTCTAACAGAGCAAATCTCTGTTGCAGGCAAAAAAATCTGTTAAAACAAATGCTACTCTTTTCTTGTGGGCAGTGATGGAAAGTACGTCTGCACAAATTTTATAGAAAGAGTCTAAAGTGTCCCTGAACAAATGTTCAAAACTGCTAAATGGAAAGTTTCCCCACCCCTTGTTTATAGTCCAATCCAAAGGCCATTGATGTCAATGGTAAAACTCCCAACGTTTTCTGTGGGCTTTGGATCAAGACTATAGCTTGATTAGTTGGGCTTTGTGTGTTGAATTTAGGCAGGGTGAACTTAATCCTAAATCTACAATTCCTGAGCGTTAGAGTGAAACCAATTTATTATTCTACCACTAACGCCTTTGCCTTTGTATTAATTGTAACTGTATTTGTTAATTCATTGATTTTTTTGATTTTGCATAATTATTAACAGTAGGAGGTAGATTATTTTTTAATGTGCATATGTAAAGCGTGCAACCTTAAAAAACATGTGGAACAATCACAGGGCGCACAAGTTCTTACTAGTGGCTGCCATCTTGAATTTGCTCCTCTGATGTCAGCAAGCCCTTGTGGATGCTTTTTTCTGCTTAAGAGCAATTACATCAGATAAACTGTCTGAACAATGGCTTTGTACAAATAGCCTGTTTGAGAACTCATATCAAAGCCTTTAAATAGAGATCACTTGCAGATTAGTAAACTGAAGATACCTAGCTGCAATATGATGAGTTTCCTGGGAGCATACAACTTGTCTTGTAACTTTCACATATTTTTCAGCCTTTTTTCCCCCCTGTTGCTCTTGCTACTGTACAGATGTATTTAAAAAAAAAAAAAAAAAAAAAAAACATGTTAAATGTGAGTGGCTTGGGTTGCTGGTGCATCATTATCCCCTTCATCAGTATTTTCAGAGACATTACATTGTTTCTATTTACTGAATTTCTAGATCTTTTGTTAATTGCAAATTGTTAATTTACCTTAAACAATGCAAACAAGATGCTATTTATAGAAATTACTGAATTGTACACCTGAAAAGCTCACTTTAAACCATAACAGTTGAAACCTTTGAAACAAGAATCATGTCCCATCAAGTTCATCAAGAATTAATATTACTTCAGCTAATTGACACTGCTTTTTATTCAAGATTAAATAGTTGAGGTAATAGAATGAATAAAAAAAATCTTGGGGATTTTTCTACCTTTACAGGAGTTTGTGTGACACAGGCTGAAAGAGTTGAACAACCAGCAGACACTGAAAAGGAAATAGTCTTGTGAGTAGTTCATAGACTTTTAAGGCCACAAGGGATTGTTATCATCTAATCTGACTTCCTGCATAACAAAGGATATAGAATTTCATCCCATAATTTCCACATCCAGACCAATAACTTGTGGGTGAATGAAACATTTCTCTTAGAAAGAGGCATTCAATCTTGAATTAAAGACTCCAAGTGACGGAGAATCTACCACAGCCTTTAATAAGCTGTTCCATTGTTAACTGTCCTCACTGCTGAAAATATGTGCCTTATTTGCAGTTTGAATTTTTCTAATTTCCACTTCCAGACACTGAATCTCATTAGATTCTTCTGTAGAAGTGATTTATCGCTGGTGGAGTGGTAAATGACAATCTTTGTGCCATCTGCGAACTTTATCCGCAATGATTTTATTTCTTTCTCCAGATCCTTGATAACAAAGACTGAATAGTCTTGAGTTGAGAACTGATCCCTGCAGGATCTCACTAGGTATGTCATTGTTTATTGATTCCATGTTAACTAATGTATTTTGGATATATCTAGTAGATAGCTTTTAATTCATGTAGTGTGTGCCGTATAGATATTTATTGTGCTAATTTTCTAATCACAATGTCAGTGAATGAATAGACATAGAATGAGTAGGTGTAGAATTTATTGTCACATAACATTCCAAAGTTTATCACATACAACTTTATTTAAAATGTCTGTTTATCATCATGGAAACAAATGGTACTTGAGCTTAGCTTGGTATTTCTGACTACACTGTGTATCAGAATGTGACTAAACTAACATATACTGTGGGAGTGTAGCAGAGTTCTTGTCTTGCCATGTTTATATATATTCTCTCTTGAAAATATATTTAATTTTTTGTAATAGATCTGCATAAACATAATAGGAAAAAATGATTCTGAAGAAGAACATTCTCAAGCTTGATTAGTATCTAAAATTGTAACTTCTCCGCAGCGCATTCCCACTGTTGACATTTACAGAGATTTTTGCAGAATGATGCATAACGTATTCATTTCCTCTGGCTACTTGTGAAATCTTATTTTAATGACCATGCATGCCAGAATTATTATCACTGTACTTCAGTGTCTCGCTACAAGAGATTAATCCTTTGATTTTTTTCTATGTTTAAAATAGTTCTGACTTCTAAGAAATCCTGATTGCGCTATCATTCCCTTTCCAAAACTCAGGGACTTTCTGGTGGTCCTATGTCAGTGCTCTAAGTACACTTCTTGTAATAAGATTGCAAGACTTGAAGCACTTGTCAAGATCATTCAAGTGACATTTCAAATTGTGATTTTTAAGGTTTAGAAGCTAAGCTGATTTTTCCTTCATTACTTTATTTTCAACATCATCCTCAACGCTTCGTTAAATAAGAAAGTCATATGAGTGCTAACCTTTAATGGTATCTCTGTTACTCATTTACCTGGGACATTGTTTTCTTTACACAACTGCTGAAAAATTAGTTCCGTTCCCTGCTCCAAGCCTCAACTTTATTTATGTATAAGTAAGGGAAGCTAAACAATACATCTTTTGTATTAAAATCAACTAACAATACACACGTCCACTATGCACAAGTTGGGGAAAAGTATTTCTTATCTTTATCCAGTCAGTTCCAACCAGCCATCCCTAAAAGTGGATTCAGTGACTTTCCTTTAGACCCCCAAGGTTAAAACTTTGCCCTATTTGATGCTGAAATCACTGGATAAGCAAACAGTTTGGTTTAGAAACTGCAACGCTGGAGTAGCAGTTCTGGGTCTAATGAAACTCATACAAAGGGTAGTGTCCTCCCATCACTTATGGAGAATTTACCATATATTCTTTAGTCAAACTCACTGAGATATACTAAGTGGGTGATTAATGACTTTCATCACACCTTTATAAAATCTTACAGCCTCAGTAAAAAAACGACGTAACTGAACAAAGTGTTGAGAAAATCCAGTCAATTAGCTAGGGGTGGTGGAGCAGGGGCTCACTCTGATGCAAAGGCAAAGGGCAAATTTTCCAGGCTTCACAAATTAGATTTATATAACAGTATTTACCCCTTATAAACCTCACCAGGTCTGTCTTACTCTGCTTCATCTCTGTACAGGTAGGTCACTTTCCCTTTCAGCCTACACCAGAGTCATTGAACCACACTCCGAAATGTTACCCCTCTGTTGTTCTAACTCCTCCTGCAATGCATTCTGGAATACCTTCTATGAAGGAATGCTATCAAAATTTAATTTGTCATATTTTCCCATGCACTGTACTATAACCCACGGTATTTCATATAACTACAGAAAGACAATTTTAAATGTCTATTTTTAAAGTGATGCACAAAGAACTATGCACAGCACTCCTGTTTTCATTGTGCATGTAATTCCCCTATGCATGCTATGAAGATTTACCCTTTAGCAGTCCTCCATTTCAGCCACTAAATCCCCTGTAGCCAGCATAACAATGAGTGGGAGAACCAGCAGATGTAATCTGTTGGGATTTTCTATGCCTTACTTTTAAAGAGTCTCTGTTTCCCAGAAGGAAATATTTCTCATGCATTTTAAAGTTTTCTGCAACCACTAGAATTTAAAACCTGCATTTCCATTACATTGTTCATCTCATTAAAGGCAAGCAAGTGCTCTGTCTAAAATAGTTTAACCAGTTAGTAGCAGGGTTGGTTAAAACACTTTCTGTTTGAGACAATTAATTATGGGGAAGTGTGGTTCTTATACAGAAATTTGCAGAACCAGCGTGTGAATATGCAGGCTTCTTACATTTAAAACAATAAAAAATAAAGGTTTTATAAATGGAAAATGCAGTTGATGCATAATTTACTTCACTGAATAACAGCATTGAGAATGGTCAAACCCTGAGAGGCATTGAGCACCTGTAATGCCCATTAAAATCAATGAGTAGCAGCTGCTCAGCATCTTTTGCAACCAGGGGCTGCTAACAGGGAGTTTTGCAAGGGAGTGGGAAGGGGGCGAGGGTCCCTTGCCGGTTCTATCTGTTTTCCCTTTATTCCCCTTAAAACCTAAAACTTCTTGCTTAAACAACCCTTTCAGCGGACAGGGGGCTGCAGACGGGAGTTTGACAGAGGGAGGCTTACGATGGTTAGGAAGACCCGCAACACCTGTGCCAGCACTGCTTCTGTCTCCTCCACCTGCGCCTGTAGCCAGACAGAGCGCCTGAGCATGGATGCTTCTACCCAGATCCTGGTGTGGTTTTGCAGAGACTGTAACTTGCAATTTCCACTTACTGATATCCAGGCTGGGGGGACCATCCAATGTGAAAGGTGCCTGCTGGTGGAATCTCTCAGGCAGCAGGCGGGAGAGCTACAGGAGGAGGTGGCTAGGTTGAGAAGCATCCGAATCCACGAGCAATTCCTGGACATGTCCATGTGGAGACAGCTGAGGTAGCTGTCCCAGTACACAGGACTGCTGATACACCACTGGTGGAGGAGGAGATGGCTCAGGGTGGACACTGGCAGCTGGTTACTTCTGGCAGCAGGCAGTGCTCCACCCCTGCTCCGAACCCTCCCGCTGTGGTAATAGGTAACCGTTATGCTCTTCTTGTACAGGAAAGAAGGCATCACCCCCTACAGTAAAGGAGGAGAAGCCTCGTACCCCTAAGGCTGGGAGGTCTGCTGCCACCACTGCGAATAGGAAACGTAGGGTAGTGGTGGTCGGAGACTCTCTGCTGAGGGGGACGGAGGCGCCCATCTGTCGCCCTGACATTTCATCTCGGGAGGTATGCTGCCTGCCGGGAGCCCGTATCCGAGACGTTACGGAGGCATTGTCGAGGATTATCCAGCCCTCTGACTACTACCCCATGCTACTCATCCATGTGGGCACAAATGATACTGCGTGGTGTGACACTGAGCGGATCAAGAGTGACTACAGGGCTCTGGGAGTACGGGTGAAGGAGTTTGGAGCGCAGGTGGTATTCTCTTCGATTCTTCCTGTCAAAGGTAGGGGCCCGGGCAGAGACAGATGCATCATGGAGGTGAATGCCTGGCTGCGAAGATGGTGTCGCCAGGAGGGCTTTGGCTTCCTAGACCACGGGATACTATTTGAGGAAGGACTGCTAGGCAGAGATGGCGTTCACCTTTCGAGGAGGGAAATTCCCTATTTGGACACAGACTGGCTAACCTAGTGAGGAGGGCTTTAAACTAGGTTCGACGGGGACAGGTGAGCAAAGCCCGCAGGTAAGTGGGGAACATGGAGACCTGGAAGATGGGTCGGAAACGAGAGGGAGTGTGGGCTATATTGGCAGAGAGAAAGGAGGGTCAGGACAAAACTGGGAGGAAAGTTCAAACCAGTATCTTAGATGCCTATATACAAATGCGAGAAGTATGGGTAATAAGCAGGAAGAACTGGAAGTGCTAATAAATAAATACAACTATGACATTGTTGGCATCACTGAAACTTGGTGGGATAATACACATGATTGGAATGTTGGTGTGGATGGATGCAGCTTGTTCAGGAAGGATAGACAGGGGAAAAAGGGAGGAGGTGTTGCCTTATATATTAAAAATGTACACACTTGGACTGAGGTGGAGATGGACATAGTAGATGGAAGTGTTGAGAGTCTCTGGGTTAGGCTAAAAGGGGTAAAAAACAAGGGTGATGTCATGCTAGGAGTCTACTACAGGCCACCTAACCAGGTGGAAGAGGTGGATGAGGCTTTTTTTAAACAACTAACAAAATCATCCAAAGCCCAAGATTTGGTGGTGATGGGGGACTTCAATTATCCGGATATATGTTGGGAAAATAACACAGCGGGGCACAGACTATCCAACAAATTGTTGGACTGCATTGCAGACAACTTTTTATTTCAGAAGGTTGAAAAAGCTAGTAGGGGGGAAGCTGTTCTAGACTTGATTTTAACAAATAGGGAGGAACTCGTTGAGAATTTGAAAGTAGAAGGCAGCTTGGGTGAAAGTGATCATGAAATCATAGAGTTTGCAATTCTAAGGAAGGGTAGAAGGGAGAACAGTAAAATAGAGACAATGGATTTCAGGAAGGCAGATTTTGGTAAGCTCAGAGAGCTGATAGGTAAGGTCCCATGGGAATCAAGACTGAGGGGAAAAACAACTGAGGAGAGTTGGCAGTTTTTCAAAGGGACACTATTAAGGGCCCAAAAGCAAGCTATTCCGCTGGTTAGGAAAGATAGAAAATGTGGCAAAAGACCACCTTGGCTTAACCACGAGATCTTGCATGATCTAAAAAATAAAAAGGAGTCATATAAAAAATGGAAACTAGGACAGATTACAAAGGATGAATATAGGCAAACAACACAGGAATGCAGGGGCAAGATTAGAAAGGCAAAGGCACAAAATGAGCTCAAACTAGCTACGGGAATAAAGGGAAACAAGAAGAATTTTTATCAACACATTAGAAGCAAGAGGAAGACCAAAGACAGGGTAGGCCCACTGCTTAGTGAAGAGGGAGAAACAGTAACAGGAAACTTGGAAATGGCAGAGATGCTTAATGACTTCTTTGTTTCGATCTTCACCGAGAAGTCTGAAGGAATGCCTAACATAGTGAATGCTAATGGGAAGGGGGTAGGTTTAGCAGATAAAATAAAAAAAGAACAAGTTAAAAATCACTTAGAAAAGTTAGATGCCTGCAAGTCACCAGGGCCTGATGAAATGCATCCTAGAATACTCAAGGAGCTAATAGAGGAGGTATCTGAGCCTCTAGCTATTATCTTTGGAAAATCATGGGAGACGGGAGAGATTCCAGAAGACTGGAAAAGGGCAAATATAGTGCCCATCTATAAAAAGGGAAATAAAAACAACCCAGGAGACTACAGACCAGTTAGTTTAACTTCTGTGCCAGGGAAGATAATGGAGCAAGTAATTAAGGAAATCATCTGCAAACACTTGGAAGGTGGTAAGGTGATAGGGAACAGCCAGCATGGATTTGTAAAGAACAAATCATGTCAAACCAATCTGATAGCTTTCTTCGATAGGATAACGGGTCTTGTGGATAAGGGAGAAGCTGTGGATGTGGCATACCTAGACTTTAGTAAGGTGTTTGATATGGTCTCGCATGATATTCTTATCGATAAACTAGGCAAATACAATTTAGATGGGGCTACTATAAGGTGGGTGCATAACTGGCTGGATAACCATACTCAGAGAGTTGTTATTAATGGTTCTCAATCCTGCTGGAAAGGCATAACGAGTGGGGTTCCGCAGGGGTCTGTTTTGGGACCGGCTCTGTTCAATATCTTCATTAACGACTTAGATATTGGCATAGAAAGTATGCTTATTAAGTTTGCGGATGATACCAAACTGGGAGGGATTGCAACTGCTTTGGAGGACAGGGTCATAATTCAAAATGATCTGGACAAATTGGAGAAATGGTCTGAGTTAAACAGGATGAAGTTTAACAAAGACAAATGCAAAGTGCTCCACTTAGGAAGAAAAAATCAGTTTCACACATACAGAATGGGAAGAGACTGTCTAGGAAGGAGTACGGCAGAAAGGGATCTAGGGGTTATAGTGGACCACAAGCTAAATATGAGTCAACAGTGTGATGCTGTTGCAAAAAAAGCAAACATGATTCTGGGATGTATTAACAGGTGTGTTATGAGCAAGACACGAGAAGTCATTCTTCCACTCTACTCTGCTCTGGTTAGGCCTCAGCTGGAGTATTGTGTCCAGTTCTGGGCACCGCATTTCAAGAAAGATGTGGAGAAATTGGAAAGGGTCCAGAGAAGAGCAACAAGAATGATTAAAGGTCTTGAGAACATGACCTATGAAGGAAGGCTGAAAGAATTGGGTTTGTTTAGTTTGGAAAAGAGAAGACTGAGAGGGGACATGATAGCAGTTTTCAGGTATCTAAAAGGGTGTCATAAGGAGGAGGGAGAAAACTTGTTCACCTTAGCCTCTAAGGATAGAACAAGAAGCAATGGGCTTAAACTGCAGCAAGGGAGGTCTAGGTTGGACATTAGGAAAAAGTTCCTAACTGTCAGGGTGGTTAAACACTGGAATAAATTGCCTAGGGAGGTTGTGGAATCTCCATCTCTGGAGATATTTAAGAGTAGGTTAGATAAATGTCTATCAGGGATGGTCTAGACAGTATTTGGTCCTGCCATTCGGGCAGGGGACTGGACTCGATGACCTCTCGAGGTCCCTTCCAGTCCTAGAATCTATGAATCTATGAATCTTCTTATCACCTTCTAGAGTTCTGGATTATAAAAATATTAGCTTGTGCTAAGTATCTCCTTTTTGGAAATGACACTATACTGCAAGGAAATACCTACTCCATAATAAAATACACCACACCACATCTACCTCTTAAATAAACTATCTTTTGGAAAACTAAACCTCTTCACCTAAAGTACATACTTTCCTGTTTGCAATACAAGACAGGGCTAAACAGGCACTTCAAGAACTCAGCATTTTAAGAACAATATTGATAGCAAATTATAAAGAACTGCAGTAACTCCAGCATGTGGATTAGTAACAGGTGTTGCTAAAAGAGCTTCTACCATTTCTGGCACTGCTAGATTTCTCTCTCCTCTCGTCACTCCAGAGTCAAGGATTTATTGGTTTAATTCAACAATCCTCTGAAGTTGTATCGTTTTGTAACGCTATACTTGAACTTTCACTGCATGTGCCAGCCAGAGGCTAATAATAAAGAGCAAGATATATGTAGGAAAGGGAGTATATTACATTTGCCAACTTTGCTATTTTCCCCTAGTCTTCCATTTGAGAGCTTTTTAGAGTCCTCTAGCCTCTTTCACATATTGCATCAGAATTTAAGAAAGGACCATTTCATGTAATAGAATGTCAGAAGGTGAATGCTCACTGGAATACAATGTGTTATTATACATTGCCATTCAATAGAATGTGTCATAGTGTCAGCTGATCCATTATAGCACTACAGGTGCTTTGGGGTTTTTTGTTTTTTTAATTGCATTGAATATAAACATGAGCCCTGCTGCTAGAATTTTGGTGAGTGGCAGATTTTATTTTTAAAGTCCCACATTGATTACTCATGAAGGCAGAACAACATTGAACATTACCAGACATTTGCCCAGAGGGCAGCATTTATTTACACTCTCTCCTGAGTCAGTTTTCTTCTTTCACTGTTACTGAATATAGAAAGTACATCATTCTATATATGCACAGTAGCAGCGCATCTTTTCAGAATCTTCCTCACCTCGTGGCCATAATGGAAAGAGATCCATTTATAGAACATGGCCAAAAATGGCCATATTAGCCATGAATATATCTATCTTTTGTATTTTTTTATGCAAAAGATGCAGTGTTAACTTAAGGAAATCACAAGTTTCCTGTGACTAATGAAATAGGAAGTAGTAGCAGGTTAACTAGCTAGGAAGCACTTATTACCCAAATAGGTACTCTGTGATACTGTGATTTGTGTTACCCTTTTAGGAGTTTTTCTGCTGTAAAGTGTAAGATCTTTCATTATCAAGATCAGTCATATACAGAGATAGCCAGAGTCTATAAATGATGGTTGACCTACATCAGTCTTATGCTTATGTAATTCCATCATAAATGGAGTTATGCCAGTTTTATGCTAGTGCATGGAGTGGAGAATTAGGCCCACTGTTTTTTAAGTTGTCTTTATTAACAATCTTAAACTGTGCTCATCTTGAAGCTCTTTGGTATTTTTTTAAGGATGGCCACAGCCTAGAAGGGTGCTGTGCTTTATAACAGAACAGAATTATAATCAAACACAATCCCACACTGCATTGTGATGCTCCAGTGTCTGTGATATTGCCTTAAGGTGTATATGTGAATTTCTGTATCAATGGTTACTTAGTTATACAGACAAAATCTTGTCTGAGGAGTGAAGGTGAGTTATAACATTCCCATCCATTGCTAGTATTCCCAGCTCTACCTACACTTCTCCTTCCTAATCCCACTCTGGCACACTCCTCCTTCCCTCAGATGACCTCTGCTCCAACGCTGGGCCTCCCTCTAGCCTCAACCTCTCTACATTCTGTTCTCTTCCCTGTCACCACTTTCTGCCTCACTGGTCCTTTCCTCTCAAACTTCACAGCCTTCCTGACTCTTCCCCAGATCCCTCTGGCATGCCCATTTCCAAAAGCATAATAGTGATCTATGAGCTCTTCATCTCTCCCTCCATCTTCTGGCTCTCACCTGGATCCCTCTCTGATGTTGTCTTTAAAGCCACACTCCTCTGTTAGCCTCTCTGGTGTTCGCCGCTCAGCTAGTTCACAACTGGCTGCCTTTTTATAAGGCTGCTGGCTCGAAGCAGTTGTCCCGGCTCAAAGCCTTACCCTCCACTCAATCAATCAGGCCCACCTGGAACAAAGCACTCCCAATTTACACTTTTCAAACAAGTAAGCACACAGTCAAACTGACAAACTGTCCCCGCAACAGATACTCACACCCCCTCCAGCTCCCAACACAGCCCCCCTAATGCAGCACTTAGCATAGCTCTTCTTGGACAGATCCCAGGCAAATTCCCTCTGTTAGCCTCTCTGCTGTTCGCCCCTCACTTTCGCCCCCTCTTACACTTATTCTCAACCTCTCCCTCTCCTAACGTTCTTTCCCATCACAATACACATATGCTTTTGTCTTCTCCATCATGAAAAAAAGACCTTGCTACCTCTCCAACATGCTTTTCTCTCCTTCACCCAAATGTAGTGAATATGTGTCTCTGCTCAACTGAAACTGCTCTCACCAAGGTCTTTAATGACCTCTTCGTGGCCATATCTCAGGGTCTCCACTCTATATTCACCCTTCTTAACCATGTAAAAGCAATATGTTGTCCATCCTTGGCTCTTGTGATTCTGTACTTTTTGTTTTTCTGATCTCTCTGACAATTCCTACAGTGTCTCTTTTGGCAGGTCCTCCTCCTGCTATCATTTGCCATGGGTGGGGAGTCCCACATTGTTCTATCCTGGGCCTCATCTCTTGTCCCTTTATATGTTTTATTTGGGTGAACATATCCTCAAACATGACTTGCACTGCCATCTCTCTGGAAACTGGCCACAAATCTACTGTGGTCCATTGCTGTATCTCAGCCTGTCTTTCTGAACCTCTTAAATGTCCCACCATCTGTCTGAGCTTACTAAGTCCAAAACTGAAATCCTCTTCCCTTCCAAAACATCTCCATTTGTCTGAATCCCTGTCACTTTTGAAAGCACCATCGTCTTCCTAATATTCCGGGGTAACCTTCAACTCCTCCCACACATCCAGGCTGCGTCCAAAACTTGCTGCTGCTTCCTCCATAACATTTCTAAGAGCCGACCTTTTCTTTCTGTCCATGCAACTCAAACTCTCCTCCAGGCTCTCAGCTCTTGTTTTGATTACTGCAACCTCCTCCGCACCTCCAGCCTCCCTGCCTCCCACACTGTACCTCTCCACTCCATACAAAGGGCAATTGCTTGGATAATTTCCCTTGCTTGACTATTTGACCATGTTATGCCCTCTTTGAATTCCTCGAGTGGCTCCCCACCTCCACAGCATCAAGTTCAAACTTCTTGTCCTTTCCTTCATGGTCTTGCATGATTCTCTCCCTACTTATCTCTTAACCTCAAATCTCATTGCCCCCTCGTCTCCTCAAATGATGCTAGCCTTGATGCCCAGTCTGTCTGCTTCTCTCACCATGGCCTCTGTGCTTCTACCATACTGTTCTTCTTTTTGTATAGAATGCCTTTCCTAAATTGGCCTGCTAGGCAACTACTATGACCCTAAGAGCAGCCCAATGCCAGATGACAAGGGCCAACCTGATATGTAACAGTAGATTTCAGCTGGCCTGACCAGCTCAGTACCCCAGCACACTTAGATACCCTTTAAATAAATATATCATTTGAAAACTAATAATATGCTGGTCATTAATATCATTGCAAAATGTACATACGGATGCTATGCGTAAAATTATGGATACTCTCTGGTATTATGTTTTGGAGTCTGTAAACAGACCAAGGAGGCAAAACCAGGGTGTTTTTTTTCCAGACAAAGGAGAATGGCCAACACCTCCTTAGCTCAACTGCAAATCAAGCCAGGTTTGGCCAAGAACAATGGGCTATTCATTCTCATTGTAAAATCACAGGAGACTGGAAAAAATAATGTGGTGGTGGCTCCCTGGTTGACACGGAAAGCAGAGCCCCCCCAAGAAGGCTTCCTGGCTTTTTGAAAACAAATATAAACTTTGAAGATATAGAAGGAGCTGCTGATGGATTTTGGGGTATCTGTAACCTTGGGAACAAATGGATACAGCACCCTCTGAGTTCATGAAAAGTGGATCCTCTTGGAAACTGATTATAGGTGAGAAACCTGCTTAGACAAAGATTGTAACTTGCTGACATGAAGATTGTCAGTCACTAGAAAGCCTGTTTTGTTTTGTTGTAACCATACCTCTCTCTTCTATTCTTACTTATCACTTAAATATCTGTTCTTTATCAATAAACTTATGCTTGTTTTATTATAAAACCATCTCAATGCTGCGTATTAAACTGAAGAGTAAAATCCTCAGCCAAACTACCAGGCTGCGGTGTATTCTGCCTCTCTGGAGGCAGCAAACTTGATAACTACTCTGAGAGTTCAGTGAGCAGAACTGGACACTGCAGGGGAGATGGTTTGGGGGAACTGGTAGTTGGCAGGGGTGTTGGTGTCACCCTGCAAGGCTGCTGTTGGAAGTCAGGGTGAGGCCGTTGTTCTGTGAGCAGGCTGCAGGGGTCAGGGCTCTGAGCCAAAGCTGCACAGCAAAAAAGAACCCATGGTTAAAGGGTGGGCAGTGACACAACCCTTTACTAGGGTGAACTCCCAAAGTGTTACAATTACCCTCTCTTCATTCAAATCCCTTCTAAAGAGCCATTTCTTCTGTGACACCTACAGTAAATTAGCCTGCTGTGCTTTCCTCTGTTTCTACAGTGTTTACAATACTGAGATTGTAGTCTTTTGCACAATTATCTTATAAAAGTATTTATTATAGTGTATATGTTTTATGGAACGGTGGACACCAAAATTATCATGGTGAATAGCCATTATAAGAGGACACAATGTGTTGTGTTTAGAAAGGGGAAAAAATTCAGATGAGTATATGTCAAAGTTTTAAAAAGTTTTCATAAGAATGAGGAATCTACCTTACTAACCATTACAGTATGAAACACTACAGTGAATGGTTTAACTGAAAAGGCAGACTTTTAATAAAAGCTTGCTCTATCATAGAGAATAATATGTGGAAGCTATTGCCTATCTCACTGTATAATTTAGACTACAGCCTTTGGCTACACACATTTGTACCAGTTTATTTAAACTGCTACAATCATATGTGCAGACGCTAACTTCAGTGAGAGTGGCTTATTTCAGTTCGCTTAAACCTGTTCCTTATCAATTTAAGCAAAACCGAAGTAAATCGAGTGTACAGTGAAATAAGTGTCTACACAGCCTTTTGCACTGGTTTGACTGAATCAGTTTAAGATCACGTTAAGATAAATCACTGTGACTCTGCCTGTAGAAAAGTCTACAGGAATATCTCCCTAGGGCAGAGGTGGGGCCTGCAGAACAGATCCGGCCTGTTGCTTAATATCATGTGGCCTGCGGCAAGTCTCGGTGCCCCCTGTGGGGCTGGAGTGGCAAGTGCTGGCTCACCCCCCTGAGGGCAGGAAGCTCCGAGCCATGGTGCCCCCACGGGGCTGGAGCCACAAGCGCTGGCTCACCCCGCCATGGGTGGGAAGCCCTGAGCCTCTGTGCCTCCACCCCCCAGGCGGGTGAGTTGAACGTTTTATATTTCTCTCTCTAAAAAAAACCCTAAATTTTGTACTTGTGTGTGGCCCATGATTGATTTTTCCTGTGGGTCAATGGCTTGAGATAGAAAAAAGGTTCTCCACTCCTGCTGTAGGGAAATGTAGCTCACCAGCTCTAACACTAATGAGTAAGCACCTTGTGACGGGTTGTCACCCACAGGGTGCAGTCTGGGAGCCGCTGTGCCTTTCTACTCACCCAGCTGGGCTGGCCCTTTTCTCACACTGCTTTGCTGGTGACACACAGCCAGCCTCCCCAGACCCTATCATCACCCAACACAACAGCAGGTGGCGCCACACACCCACTGAGTTATCTGAGAGCTTTATCTAAGCCACTCAAAGACAGACAGACAGTTTCCCAGCTCCCCAGGCTTGCAGTCCCCCGCTGGAGTATAAACCCAGAATTATACTATCTTGCACCGCACAAGGATCTGTACAATGTAAGCTCATTAATAAAGTTCGCCTTCCCCTCGATGTGGGAAAGATATGTAACAGTCTTTGCTCACAGCGCTGAGATTTTCCCCAGACACTTCACTTAAAGGCATGCTGGTTTAGATAAAACATAAAACAAGTTTACTGACTACAGAAAGATAGATTTTAAGTGATTATAAGTGATAGCAAACAGATCAAAGCAGATTACCTCGTAAATAAAGCTGCAAACTAAGCCTAAAATACTAGATAGGATTTGAATCAGTAGTCTCTCACCCTGACTGATGAGACAAGCAGTCCACGAAGTTTCCAGACACAAGCTAGAAATCCCTTTAGCCTTGGACCAGCATCTCCCCCAGTTCAGTCTTTGTTCCTCAAGTGTTTTCAGGAGTTCTCTTGTGTGGGGAGTGAGGCCAAGAGATGATGTCACACCCCACCTTATATAGATTTTCCATATGGCAGGAACCCTTTGTTCCAGACTCAGTTCCCAGTCCAGTTTGTGGTAAAAATACAGGGACCAAAATGAAGTTCGGTGTCATGTGGTCTGGTCACATGCCCTTGCATACCTTGCTGAGTCACAGTAATCATTATTCTTAGGCTGGCTGAAACGTTTATAGGAAGGCTAAGCTCTTCCATGGTCCGTTTTCTTTGCTGATGGGCCATCAGCACTGTCTATCTTCTTCATTGTTGTACATGAAAGGCTAGCTGTGGATGTTTTCCAGAGTAAGAACATTTGAAATACAGATACATAGTCAATATTCATAACTTCAGATCCAAAATGATACATGCATACAAATAGGATAATCATATTCAGCAAATCATAACCTTTCCATAGACACCTCCCAAGACATATCTTGTACAAGATGCATCGATAATTATGTCATAATCATTTAATAACCATACAATTATGAAGAATATGGGGTGCAGTGACACAGCACCTTACCTCCTGTTTTGTTCAGAACAATTACTAATGCAAGCTATAATACCCCTAGTTTCGTCAGCCAAGAAGAATCTGTCTCAGTTAGAACACCAAATGACTTCCTGCGCATACCCAGTAGAGTTCCTCAATATCATTCTCAATTGTTGCTTACAGAAACTGGGCTGAGCTCTGAGAAGATCTATAGGAAAAAGGCAGCAAGCACATCTTGCTAAATTAGGGATTTCATGACTACTGAACAATTTTGAGTCCGATACCAATGGGAGTTTAGGCTGAGTAAGAACTGCAGAAATGGCCCAGAGGACCTTAAAAGGGGCACTGCCCAAGAGGCCTATGAAGCATCTTGAACCAATAGTTTACAGCGATGAATTTCTGCTAGATAAGGTCTTAAAGATAATGCTGAAGGAAAATGTACCAAATAAAAGCTATGGAATTTCCTTGTATTCTGGGAGTGCCGTTTCTGACCTTTATTAAAAGAAAACTCCAGAGATTTTTCAACACTAAACAGATAGCAAAACCAATAAAAACAAAAATGCTAACTGTGACGTTGTGCAGTCTATATGGTTTTCTAAAAACTTGATAATAAGTCAATATAATGTAACTGGGATAGTTTTAGAGAAAATACGGTAATAAGTGAATATAACGTAACTGGGATATGCTTCATGCAAAAGGTCTCTTGTAAGGTATCATTACAAAGCTTATAATCTACTGAGTATGATCATCTGATTTGTATAAATGTACCACTCTTGTATCTAAAACTAGAAATATAAAATGTAACTCTGAGGGCCTATTGTAATTATGTAAAGTGTGGGCCATTAATGATGGTTTGGAATCTTGATGACTCCCATTAACAAGGACCATTGTCTGCAGATGGTTGTGTTTACCTGTTAGTCTTCCTGTATATGTGTGTGCTGGCAAGTAAGTAATGAAGTCTTGCAGTGACATGTGATCATGTCACCTGAACTGGAATCCATCTTTAACCTGGTGCTTTTCCAGTGAGGGGGGGTGGAAACCCAGAGGGACAAAGAGTTCCCGCCTTATGCAAAAGATATATAAAGGGATGGAACAGAAGAGAGGGAGAGAGGAGCCATCATGAAGAATCCCCTAGCTACCACCTGAGCTGGAACAAGAGCTGTACCAGGGGAAAGAATTGTGCCCAGGCCTGGAAGGTGTCCAGTCTGAGAAAAATTTACTGAAGCATCTCTGAGGGTGAGATTATCTGTATTTAGTTTGATTAGACATAGATTTGCGCATTTTATTTTATTTTGCTTGGTGACTTACTTTGTTCTGTCTGTTACTACTTGGAACCACTTAAATCCTACTGTCTGTATTTAATAAAATCACTTTTTATCTAGTAATTTACTCAGAGTATGTATTAATACCTGAGGGAGCAAACAACTGTGCATATCTCTCTATCAGTGTTATAGAGGGCGAACAATTTATGAGTTTGCCCTACATAAGCTTTATGCAGGGTAAAACGGATTTATCTGGGTTTAGACCCCATTGGGAGTTGGGCATCTGAGTGCTAAAGACAAGCACACTCCTGTGAGCTGTTTTTAGGTAAACTTGCAGCTTTGGGACGAGTGATTCAGACCCTGGGTCTGTGTTGCAGCAGATTGGAGTGTCTGGCTCAGCAAGACAGGGTGCTGGAGTCCTGAGCTGGCAGGGAAAACAGAAGCAGGGGTAGTCTTGGCACATCAGGTGGCAGCTCCCAAGGGGGTTTCTGTGATCCAACCCGTCACACTAACATTTACTAATACTTCATAGCATTATGAATTTACTCCATAGAAGATACCATTTTCATCCTATCAGACTGGAATTACAGAAATTAGTACCAGACAAAATAAAGTTGCACTGAAATGTACTGGACAATGTCCAAGAATTTCAAATGAAGAATATAACCAGCTCCACATCTCTAAGGGCACGTCTTCACTACCTGCCGGATCGGCGGGTAGCAATCGGTCTATCGGGGATCGACTTATCGCGTCTAGTGAAGACGCGATAAAATCGATCCCTGATGGCTCTACCGTCGACTCCGGAAATCCACCGCGGCAAGAGGCGGTAGCGGAGTCGACGGCGGCGCGGCAGCGGTCGACTTGCCGCCGTCCTCACAGCCAGGTAAGTCGACCTAAAATACGCCACTTCAGCTACGCTATTCACGTAGCTGAAGTTGCGTATCTTAGGTCGACCCCCCGCTGTAGTGTAGACCTAGCCTAAGAAATGGAAAGGTTCTATCTGCTTTCCAGGAATTTTCAGCCTAGTACTTGCAGATCAAAACTCTACAAGATCATTTTTCCTTGCACTTACTTCTCCCATGCACCTACAATTTTTAGTTTTTACAGAGTCTTAAAAAAATGTTGTGAAGACTGTGACAGACCCAGACCAGTGGGGTACAGGAGTCTGGTAGAGGGCAAATATACTGGTCACTGGATGAGTAGTTTTCTGTTCCCTGAGTGACCATAGCAGGGGCTGCACTAGAGTAATTAGGAACCTGCTAGAATCAATTAAGGCAGGCTAATCAGGGCACCTGGGTTTTAAAAGGAGCTCACTTCAGTTTGTGGTGTGAGTGTGAGGAGCTTGGAGCAAGAGGCGCAAGGAGCTGAGAGTGAGAGGGTGTGCTGCTGGAGGACTGAGGAGCATAAGCGTTATCAGACACCAGGAGGAAGGTCCTGTGGTGAGAATAAGGAAGGTGTTTGGAGGAGGCCATGGGGAAGTAGCCCAGGGAGTTGTAGCTGTCATGCAGCTGTTACAGGAGGCACTATAGACAGCTGCAGTCCACAGGGCCCTGGGCTGGAACCCGGAGTAGAGGGCGGGCCCGGGTTCCCCCCAAACCTCCCAATTGACCTGGACTGTGGGTTCTTCCAGAGGGGAAGGTCTCTGGGCTGTTCCCCAACCCACATGGTGAATCTCTGAGGCAAGAATTTGTAACTAGACCCTCAGTGTATTAAGTTAGCCTTGCATATTTTCTTTTATTTTGCTTGGTAACTTACCTTGTTCTGTCTGTTATTATTTGGAACCACTTAAATCCTACTTTTTATTCTTAATAAAATCACTTTTGTTTATTATTGAACCCAGAGTAAGTGATTAATACCTGGGGGATCAAACAGCTGTGCATCTCTCTCGATCAGTGTTATAGAGGGCGGACATTTTATGAGTTTACCCTGTATAAGCTTTATACAGAGTAAAACAGATTTATTTGGGGTTTGGATCCTATTAGGAGCTGGGTGTCTGGGTGCTGGAGACAGGAGTACCTGCTGA
Source organism: Emys orbicularis (assembly GCF_028017835.1). NCBI lineage: Eukaryota > Metazoa > Chordata > Testudines > Emydidae > Emys > Emys orbicularis. Next base: position 34,431,674 of record NC_088683.1, read on the forward strand.
GTGGTTTTCAGCTAAAGCCTGCAGCTTTGGGGACGTGGTTCAGACCCTGGGTCTGTGTTGCAGCAGGCTTGCGTGTCTGGCTCAACAAGACAGGGTTCTCGAGTCCCAAGCTGACAGGAAAAACAGGCTCAGAGGTAGTTTCAGCATGTCAGGTGACAGTCCCCAGGGGGTCTCTGTGACCAAACCCATCACAGAGCCATTTCTGCATATGTATGACTTATTAAAAGACAAATTTTAAGTAGAACTGTATCATAAACTGCATTATGGTATTGTTCTCAAACACTGCATTTCAAATGGGGGGATTCAACTTCCTTTATAGGTATGGACTCCTGAAACTCTTACCAGAAAATTGGTCCATAGTCATGCAAATAGTCCCATTGTCTTCAATGGGATTGATCAAATGATTAAGGGTTTACAGGATTACGTCCCAAGTTTGTAAATTGTTCTGGATGAAACTGACAATGCCTGAGCTGTCAGATCAGAAGGAGCTTCTTTCGAATAAAGATGAGCAGATGTGTGATAAGTTTTAGCTCCGTTGCTAAGATGAGGAACATATTTTCAGCAAAGTTCTTGGCAGATTCCTGAGGCAGTTGGCTTAAGGCCGTCAGTGTCCGGCATTATAATCTTCACTTATAGTTCTCTCACCCACAAAGCTGGAACATGAGGCATTTGTTTTCTTTGTTTTGCTGCTCCAGTTCCAATTAACTCCTGCCGACTCCAGTACCCTTGCTCTCATAACTCCCTAATTATATATCCAAAGTGGAACTGTTTCAACAGGAGAGACTGAGGGAAACCCCCATCAAAATATTCTCTAGCCCAGTGGGTCAAGCACTCTCCTAAGAGGCTTGAAAGACCTTTTTTCTGTCAGGCAGAGGGGGAAATTGAACCAGAGTCTCCCACATCCCAGATGAGTGCTCTAATCACTGGGCTAAAAGTTATAAGGAATGTAGCACCACCTCCTCCTCTGGCTATTTTGTGTGGAGTTAGACAGGCACCTAATTCACTCTTGCAAGAATAGCTTAGATGCCAAAGCCACCTGACTCCAGGAGCGGGGTTCACAGCTATGGACAGAGAGCAGAATTTAGGCACCCAGACTTAGGTGCCTCATTCCAAGAAAGGGGCAGGGCTTAGGTCACACCCCTGTCATTGGCATCTCCCATTGGCTAGCTTAGGCAGGTCCCTAGCCTAAGCCTACCCTTCTCGCTTTTGTGGATCACATTATTAGAAGCCTATCTCTCCCCATGTATTGTATAGGGAGCCTAACTCAGGCTTTGTGGATCCCACTGTTGTTTCTGTGAGTTCTTAGGCACCTAAAAGTTAGGTAGTGCAACACTTAAGTCCCTTTGTGGATCCATGGCCTTGTGCCTAACTTTAAGAGGTGATAAGCACCACATAATTACCACGAAAAAGCAGGTACCTACCTTTGGAAGTATTTCCTATAAAAGAATAACCTGATAGGTAATTTTGCTCTGAGGTTTTAAGAAATAGGGAAGAATTACAAACTGGAAAAGCTACCTTATAATAGAATTTTGTTTCAAAACTGTATCAGTTACTCTGGTCAAAATCTGTCCTCATATCTTCCACAATCTTCATCATGGGATCCTTCCTTTCAAATTAGAAGGTATGCCTTCAGAAATGATTGTTAGGATGCAGACTAAATTAGATCATACTTTATTTAGACCAATTCAATGGAGAGGGAATATGGAGTTAGCAATCAAACAAACCAAAACAAAAACTAACTAACCAACCAACACCCTCCCCATCTAAATAAAACTATTCTGGAAAAAATAAATTAGTTACTTCATGTGAAATTGCCATTGTTAAAAATCTCATAGAAGTGCAATATAAAATTCTTTGTGGTGGCTAGACTCCTCAGCAGAGATTGAAGTCACATTCTGTTAAGTATTGTACATACCCATACCAAGAGACAGTTCCTGCCCCAAAGAGTTTACAGACTAGCAGGTGATAGAAAAGAAATACAGTATTTCCTGATGGGACTGAGGCACAAACAAATAAAGTAACTTGCCCCAGGTCACACAAGAAGCCTGTGACAGGAGTGGGACATCAACCCAGATTTCTTAAATCCAATTGCAGTGGCTTAGCCATAAGGTCATTTTTTTGTTATATTCCCCATCTTATAAAACCCAACCATTAATGGAGTGCAAATACATGGTAAATAAACAGATAACTGTTCAGCTGGTCTAGCTGAAACTGCAGCTTTCCTAGGGTAAAATGATTAATGTGAGGGGGAGCGTAGGCTGGAGAGAGAGAGGCCTGGTGTTCTCTACACAGCTAGGTCAATGTAAACTGCTTTGTGTCAGCCTAGCTGTGGAAGTGTCTTCACTTAAATTTGGCTCACACCGACCTAAATGCCTCTCTATGCTGATTTAGTAATGGCACCTCCCTGAGTGCCATAGAGTCATGGTCGATGTAATTAGGTCGATGCAGTGTCAGTGGAGATACTGTGTTGCTTATATCGACTGTTACTGGCCTTCAGGAGCCATCCCACAATGCCCCACACTGACAATACAGTCAGTACAAGAGCTCCTGGTGAATACGCACACCACTGACACAAGGAGTCAAGTGTACACACACAAGCAATTTAATAACTGCAGTGGCTGTATGCCAATATAAGTTAGGTCAACATAACTTTGTAGTGTAGACAAGACCAGAGAGAGAGAGAGAGATGGGGGATGGGCTGTCATTGTCAATAAGGGTCTACAAGCGCTGCAGCTGCAGTTATGCTGCTGTAGCACTGTGGTGTACACACTATGGTGACGGAAGGGGTTTTTCTGTCATTGTAGTAAAGTCACCCCTTTGAGAGGTGCGAGGTAGGTCAATGGAAGAATTCTTCCATCCACAATGAGGGTAGGTTGACCCAACTACATTGTAGATGGTGTGAAATTTTTCACAGTTCAGAGCAATGTAGCTATGGCTACCTAATTCTGTAACCATTTACACTACATTGTTGCTCCCGCCAATGTAAGTCGCCCTCTACACTGACTTAATAACTCCACCTCTGTAAGAGCCATAGCATAGCGCTTAGGCCGATGTACTGAGATTGATGCAGCGTCAGTGTAGACACTGTGTTGACAGTTCTGGCTGTCAGCCCCTGGCAGCTGGATCCTCACCGCCAGGGCTGATAGCCCAGAGCCCCACCTCCAGGGCTGACAGGCCGGAGCCTCACCAGGCTGACAGGCACAGCCCTGCCGCAGGGGCTGACAGCGCCGGGCTGTTTGTGTCTCACACTGTCAGCTAAATCGGTGGTAGTGCTCCTGGAGAGGATACGCACCGCTGACAGGAGCGTAGCATCAACATGAAAAATCAATTTAATTATGGTGGTGGCTATATCTTGACTTAAGTCAACTTAATTTTTTGGGACTTTTTCTTATATAGGTGCCCATTATCCCCCACCCCCTGTCCCATTTTTTTCACAGTTGCTATCTGGTAACCCTAGTGTTAGCACCCTAACCCGCCCCAAATGGTGGAGGGGAAAGGTCCTGGTAGGCTAGACCAACGCGTCCCCTGGAGACCGTCTGTAAAGCACCCTCCTCACCCCCGAGTCTGTCTGTACAGTGCCCCTGGAGACTATCTATACAGCAGAGCCCCCCCGCACACATGAGAGGGGACAGCGAGAAGGGAGTTGCGAGACATTAAGGGAGGAAAACCACGGTTGGCAGGTGGGCGGGACTTTAGGGAGGGGGCGTGGCGACAGGCGGGGCCGGGGCTGCTCTGGCTCTCGCTCCCCACCTCCCTTTGCCAGCTGCTCCCAGTCGCCAGACCCCGACTCGCGCGGCACTGATTGGGTGACTCTGACCCAGCCGTCAGTAAACTTACTTCTGATTGGTGCGGGACACCGCCGGCCAATGGGGGTAGAGCTTTTTGCCCGGTGTCAATATGGCAGCGCTCTGTGCCTAGTAAATGGGAAGCGGTTGGGATGGAGTAAACTCCCAGAAATAGGGTCGGGCAGAGTGGGCTGTGCCGTGGGGAACCGAGCAGGCGGACGGAGGGAGGTGCCGCGCTCCGGCGAAGGGGATGAGGTGACGGGAGCCATGGCGAACGACGGAGGCAGGAAGCAGTTCTGGAAGCGGAGCGGCTCGAAGGTGCCGGGGAGGTGAGTGTGTGAAGGAGGCTGGCCTGTTGGAAGGGAGGGTGGCAATGGGGCGGCTGGCTCCGTCCGGGCTATGTGGGGTTAGTGGCGGGTTGGGGGTGCTGGAAGGCGGCGGGGTCACTTGTCAGCGTGGGGTGTATGTTAGGGGCAGGATGGTCCCTTCACCCGGTGCTGAGGGCGGCTCTGCACCGCGCCCCCGTGGCCTCGGGAGGAGGGTCTGGCGTCCGGCGCTGTAGCACACAGGGGTGGAGAACAGCTAACGTTTGACAGCAGTTGTAGCAACAGCCGTGAAATTGACTAGCCTCTGGAAGTTGCACTGTGCTCTTGTAAGGGACAGCTGTAGAGCATGAGCGCTGTCCTCTGCTGCTTGGCTTGAGTGATGTACAGTAAACCAAAAATACTTGACTTCTATGCTCCCTGTGCCTTGAAGGATGTGGGTGAGCCAGGTAATATATTTTATTGGACTAGCTTATGTTGGTGAGAGAGACAAGCTTTGGAGCTTACACAGAGCTTTTCTTTTGCTCTGGGAAACTTGCTCAGAATGTCACAGTTAAATAGGAGGTGGAACAGATTGTTTAGCATAAGTAGATAACACATATTTCAAGGTATGCAGTGTTGCAGCCATGCCCACCCTTTTCTTTGACACTCTGAATAAGGGCATGTCTACACTTACCTCCGGAGCGATTGATCCAGCGGGGGTTGATTTTAGCACGTCTAGTGAAGACGTGATAAATCGAGCATTCTCGAAGTGTAGCCGGAGTCGATAGGGCGACTGCTGACGTTCCCCCATCATAGTGAAGACACTGCGGTAAGTAGATCTAAGTACGTCGACTTCAGCTACGTTATTCACATAGCTGAAGTTGCGTAACTTAGATCAATTTCCCACCCGCAGTGTAGACTAGGCCTAAGTTTCCCAGACCTGAAGAAGAGCTGTTTGTAAGCTAGAAAGTGTGTCTCTCTCATCAACAGAAGTTAGTCCAATAAAAAATATGATTTCCCCCACCTTGTCTCTTTGAACAGATTCTTGTCAATTTCAGTTTGGGTGGTAGCCATAGCAAAGAGTTCTTTGCTCCTTGCTGTCAAGTGTGCCAGGATGTCTTTCAATTCTTCTCTGTAGCTTTTCTTGTTGTTGAACTAACAATTGGAATTTTTATGTGCCAAATCATTCAGGTACTTGAGCAGCTCATCTCAGTAGGTTTCAGTTAGAAATCTTTGTGTGTGTCAATCAAGTAGTGAACAGAGGAGAACTAGTTGATATGATTCATTACACTGTGTGCAGTAATTCATAGATTGTAGAAACAGCAGAGACTACTGTGATCATCTAGTCTGATCTCCTGCATATATTAGCCCATAGGATTTACTTGAATTAATTCCTCTTTGAACTAGAGCATAACTTTTAGAAAAACGTCAAATAAAATGTCTTACAGAAGTCTAAGGCAGGGGTTCTCAAACTAGGGGTCGGGACCCCTCAGGGGGTCGTGAGGTTACTACATGGGGGATTGCGAGCTGACAGCCTCCACCCCAAACTCTGCTTCACCTCCAACATTTATAATGGTGTTAAATTAAAAACAGTTTTTTATATATTCATAAGGGGGCATCACACTCAGAGGCTTGCTATGTGAAAGGGGTCACCAGTACAAAAGTTTGAGAACCACTGGTCTAAGGGCTGGTCTACACTAGAAAGTTGGGTCGAGCCAGCTACATTGCTGAGGGGGTGTGGAAAAATTCATGTCTCTGAGAGATGTAGTTAAGATGACCTATGTCCCAGTGTAGACAGCATTAGGTAGAAAAAGAATTCTGTTGACCAAGCTACTGCTTCTCGGCAAGGTTGATTTACTATAGTAATGGAAGGTTTAGTGTCTATGCAGCTGCACCACTGTAGTGTAGACACAGCCTCTGTATATTATGTCAACACTAAATTGTAATCTAATCAAAAAAGATATGAGATTAGTTTGACAAGATCTATTTTCCATAAAACCCTGTTGATTGGCATTAATTATATTTCCTCTCTGTTAGTTCAGGGTGGCTTGATTTTTAAATCAAAGCAATTTAAACACCAATTTTTAATCATGGTTTAAATCAGCAAGCAAAAAACCTTGATTTAAATCATCAACTTTAATTGTGTTTTACATTTGTACTTTTTAGTTATTTTCTTAAATAAAGGCTGACACTCATTGGATGATAACCATTAAAACATGTTAAATATAGCCTTTACTAAATTGGTGCTGCTTTTTGCTAACCAGGAGGATACACTATATCTATACACATGTATTTAAGCAATAGTATAGCTTAACTTACATTTATTCAGATTCTTAATTTTTACATTTTCTATTATGTTAGAAAATAGTGATGCATTTTTTTTACTAGATTAATTTTTACTAATGGTTTGTCTATTTGGATAAATATTCAATTATAGAATCATAGAATATTAGGGTTGGAAGAGACCTCAGGAGGTCATCTAGTCCAATGCCCTGCTCAAAGCAGGACCAACACCAGCTAAATCATCCCAGCCAAGCCGGGCCTTAAAAACCTCTAAGGATAGAGATTCCACCACCTCCCTAGGTAACCCGTTCCAGTGCTTCACCACCCTCCTAAAGAAATGGTGTTTCCTAATATCCAACCTAGACCTCCCCCGCTGCAACTTGAGACCATTGCTTCTTGTTCTGTCATCTGCCACCACTGAGAACAACCTAGCTCCATCCTCTATGGAACCCCCCTTCAGGTAGTTGAAGACTGCTATCAAATCTCCCCTCACTCTTCTATTCTGCAGACTAAATAAGCCCAGTTCCCTCAGCCTCTCCTCGTAAGTCATGTGCCCCAGCCCCCTTATCATTTCCATTGCCTTCTGTTGGACTGTCTCCAATTTGTCCACATCCCTTCTGTAGTGGGGGAACCAAAACTGGATGCAATACTCCAGGTGTGGTCTCACCAGCGTCGAATAGAGGGGAATAATCACTTCCCTCGATCTGCTGGCAATGCTCCTACCAATATGCTGTTGGCCTTCTTGGCAACGAGGGCACACTGCTGACTCCTATCCAGCTTCTCGTCCACTGTAATCCCCAGGTCCTTTTCTGCAGAACTGCTGCTTAGCCATTCGGTCCCCAGCCTGTAGCAGTGCATGGGATTCTTCCTTCCTAAGTGCAGAACTCTGCACTTGTCCTTGTTGAATCTCATCAGATTTCTTTTGGCCTGATCCTCCAATTTGTCTAGGTCACTCTGGAGCCTATCTCTACCCTCCAGCATATCTACCTCTCCCCCCGTCTTAGTGTCATCTGCAAACTTGCTGAGGGAGCAATTAATCCCATCACCCAGATCATTAATAAAGATGTTGAACAAAACCAGCCCCTCGGGCACTCCGGGGTCAGTGCTGCACAAAACCAGCTTTTAAAAAAACACCTACCTTAAGTGTGCTGGATAAACTTTTTTTTTTTAAAATATGTATCAAAACCTGTTTTGCAATTAAAACCAATTGGTTTACTAAACAAGGAAGTGTTATCTGTAGTTAGTGAACTGAATTGGTAGTTTCTGGTTACCATGTACTTCAAGATTTTAGATGTCATTCTCTCACATCTAGAGATGGGAAGAGGATAACAAGCTTTCCTGCTTTTTCAGCTCCCAGTTGGTTTCTTAACTTTGAACTGCACTAGTCATTGTACTGAACTAGTTGAATAAACTGAAATGAAAATATTTCCTCTGCACTTGCAGAAGAGACTACAGCTGTTAAAATCTGGTTTAGTACTTCAACAAATTCTGGTTCCAGGTGCTTAGCCAGTTACTTTCACAAATTCAGTGCTTTGATTTTCTTTAAAACTTGGTTGCAAACATGTAGTGTTTAATATTATTTTTGTATTTAATTTCAATGATTTTAACAGATTACAGTAAGTTTAGGCCTTAACAGGTTGTCAATTTCAAATTTAATTTTAAATTAGTTTATTAAAAAAACCCTGTATTTAATGTAAATTAAAAAAAACATTGATTTTTTTTTTTTTAACAATTGATTTTTATCCACCTTGTTTTGCCTGGGATTGATATCAGGCCGACAGTCCTATAATTACCAGTTCATTCTTAACTTTTAAAATATTGGCACAACCTTATCCTTCTTTCAGTACTTTGGAACTTCTCCAGTGTTCTAAAACTTATTAAAAATAAACATTAGTGGTCTTCAGCCAGTTATTTTAAAACTCTGGATTGAGTTGTATACCTTTCTATTTGGCAGTGGTGCAAGTGCTCCTGGAATACAGTGTCCAGTTCTGGTGTCCATAATTCAAGAAGTGTGTTGACATGTTGGAGAAAGTTCAGAGAAGAGCCACGAGAAGGATTAAAGGATTATAAAGCATGCCTTATAGTGATAGATTCCAGGAGCTCAATCTATTTAACAAAAAGGGATGACTTGATTACACTTTGTAAGTAGCTATATGGGGAACAAAAATTTAATAAAGGGCTGTTCAGTCTAACAGGTAAAGGTATAACCAGATCCAGTGGCTGAAAGGTGACGTTAGACAAATTGAGACTATAAATAAGGCACAACATATTTAACAGAGAATGTAGTTACCATTGGAACAACTTACCAAGGGATGTAGTAGATTTTCCATCACTGGAAATCTTTGAAATGCAGATTGGATTTTTTCCAAGAGGCTCTAATTCAAATAGGAATTAATTCAGAGAAATTCTACGGCCTGTCAGTAGGCTTAGCAAGCGGGTCAATTGACTGCTTATTATTTGATTGTGGTGAAATATTGTCAAATGTTCCTGCAAGAATGCCCTTATGTAGGTGGTAACCTAACTTTCTGATTGCATCATGGTGCCATTTTCCTTTTTTTATACAACTTCATTTAATTTTATTCTGCATTTTTCTGAGTTAAAATAACTCAGTTAAGATACATTATTTATTTTTGTAATTAGGCATAGGTATCTATAGAAAGCTAAACCTATTGGAGACCATAAAGTTTTACACTCTTGTTTTGTTGTTTTTCTAGTAAACTAGTGCTTTCAAATAGTTGATCAGTAAGTTAACTAATGATTTTTGGACTGATTAACTACACAACCCTAGGCCTGTGTTATGGAGGAAGTCAGATTAGATGATCACAGTGGTCCCCTCTGGTCTATTGATGATTCTGATTTTTAAAATGTCTAATTTCAGTAGCTTTGGTTTAACCTCCTCCTGAGTTACTATTAGAGTAGAAAGTATTTCTTCTTTTTCATCATAATCCTCATATGTGAATATATCCTCTGTCTTGTGCCCAATACAAAACAGGAAATATTTATTAAATGCTTTTGCCTTTTGTGCATTGTCATTGATAATCCTACAACTTCTATCTAATCATGAAACAGTACCATTGGCAGGATCCTTTTTTGTTCTTAATACACCAAACTCCTTCTTATTGGCCTTAACTCTGCTGAACATAGATTCCGCCTTGTGTCCTTTTGCTTTCCTTATCAGTTTTCTGTAATTCCTAGTTTCTAATTTATATTCCTTGCTATCAGCTTTCCCCCTCCTTTTGTTTATTTTATTTTGTTTTGTTTTGTTTTCATTTATTTGAAAAATTCACATTTTTCTGTTTAATTTTTTTCTCTCAGCTAATTTGGCTTAAATTGTTTTCAGCTTCATCACCACATTTCAAAAAAGATACTGTAGAATTAGAGGGACCCAAAGAAGGGTGATGAGAATGATTATGGGTATGGAAAAACTCTCATACAAGGAGAGATTGCTTAGGTAAACAATTGCAGTCTTCTCAAGGAGGTGAATCAGAGGGGACATGATAAAAGTACAAAATAAAGAATTGTATAGAGAAGGCAGAATAGGCGCATCAGTTCTCCCTTCCTGACAGCAGCAGAACAAGGGGATAATTTAATGAAATTGAAAGGTGTCTAATTTAAAATTGAATAAAGAAAATACTTCTTAATACAATTCATACTTTGGCTGTGGAACTCATTACCAGAGGACGTTAGATGGTTTCTTGCATCTTCTGAACTATCAAGTGCTGGTCACCGTTGGAAATGGAATGCTAGATAGATGGAACTTGGGCATCCAGCAATTCCTGTGTTCCAAATTGATCTGTGACCTACTGGGAGTTTATGGGGTTCTAGGTGCACAGATCTTGGAGGTCACATGCTACTAGTTCTGTTTTTTCTACTATTAAATTTCATTGGAAAATATATTTAATGTGCTTTTAACTAATTATTCCTTGTCCATGCAAACAATTACCATAACTGTCACAGGGATATCACATAATAAAAGGGGAGGTGATCCATCTGCTTGGGGATGAGAAGGAAAGCCATTCACAGTGTTAAAGAACTTGAAAACTCGTGTCTTGTCTTGTCAGGGAAATAAGTGAACCCTGAACAATTCTTTCTTCACCAGCTGTAGCCACAAACATGGTATTTTTCTGAGGGCCCAAAAGGCACCATGATCATTCAAATGGGAGAATGCCTTTACTAATTGCCATGTGCATGCTTGTATTCATTCTAGGTGGAGCATATTGCCATCATACTGTTTGTACTTTAATGTATGAAGGCTCAATATAATTCCATACTAAGCTTATCTGTAGATCCAATCATTATTAGAGTACACACTACCCTTCAGAAGATGTACAGGACCTACTGACTGTTTACCACTGTTGAACTCTGTTTTTTTGTTGTTTTTTGTAAGAGGAACCCTGGGGGTCCTTCTCTTCTTCATGCTTTATTTTACATTATTTTTCAGTTCCTAGGTGTTTGGAGTCTGTCAGCATGATTTCTTGATGGTTCATAGTACTTTGCTGAATGATGTCAAGCCCTCCTTTTCAGGGACTAAAGGGAAGGGCCGCAGCTGGTGTGAATTTGTCACTGCTCCATTGACTTCAGTACAGCTATGAAAGCTTACGTCAACAGAATATCTGCCCCCTAAATACTGCATTCCTGGCTCCTAACAACCTTTGAATTGAGTCTGTGATTGGAAACCCACAATACATAGATAGGACACTGCCAATTAATTCCACTGGACTGGCCTGCATGTGTCTCTCTTTTTAGTTTTCATGTCTGGGTGTTCAATCTAATGTCTGAGTCCAGACCTTGGCAGTGTCTCTTGCTGTTGACCAGAATATCAGCAGGCAATGAACAAAACTATTAGCTTAGAAGTTATGGTAAGAGGTTGGTGTGGAGAAAAATGAATGGAGCACAAGTGCTGCCAATCGTACTGATTTTCTTTTAAGAGCAAGAAAACAAATAGTAGTTAAGAGTATTAAATTTTTTTCACTGCACACAAGTTATAAAAAAAAATCCATTTCTACCCAACCCTTAACACTGAATCAAAATAAATATTATTCTCTGTGCACATTTTGGTCATTTGTACCAAAGGAGCAGTGAGGCAACAATTCTTTCCCTTCCCCTCTCAGTTGCAGGAGTAACAGTACTTATCCAACAGCCAAGCCTCCGTGACTAATAATGCATTATTTTTGTCTATCGTGGGCAGAAGCCTTTTAAGGACTTGTGGATGGAGAGCTGAACGCTGTCGATGAGCTCTGAGTTGTTGTTGGTTTTGAAGATGAGGCTGGGAGCCAACAAAAAGTGCAGAGTACAGGAGTGATGTAGTTATTATAGTAATATCGTAGCACCTAGAAGTCGCAGTCCTAGACCAGGACCCTATTGTGCTAGGTGTTGTCAAAAATACAGTCCTTTCCCCAAAGAGTGAACAATATGTGTATAAGACTAGTTATAACAGATACAGACAGATTGGGAATTGCAAAGAGAGAATGCGTAAGTATCGGTTAGCATGATAGGTTGTGGTCTGCACACCAACAGCCTAACCATTGTCAGATTTTTTTTGTAGGCTTCACAGCAAAGTACAGTTTTGAAGGAAGATAATTAGTTAGTTTTTCAGATGTTTATGGGGATCTTCTCAAAGTATGAGGCAAAGAATGGGACAAAACATGAATGTGTTTGTTTGAAAATGTAACAAGTGGGTGATGGAAGCTGATGTGATGGGCCAATTGGAGGCAGGAGTGAGAAATGATAGGCAGGGTGGGGATAGGTCATGACAGCCTTGAAAGTGAAGACCAATAGCTTGTGTTTGGTATGATAGAGAAGAGGAGGCAGCCAATGAAGGAATGCAAAGAGCGGGGTGATATGGCCAATGTGAAAGGCTAAGAAAATGATCTTTGCTGCAGCATTCTGAATGGATATCAGTGGGGAAGATTGTATTTGTCAAGACCAGTGAAAAAGCTGCTGCAATACTTGAGATGCTAGCTGAAATAGTTGTATGGCTGGATAGGAAAGGTTGCATATAGAGATGGTCTGTCTTGCTGAGAATGCAAACTGCTACACTCTGCAAAAATGAAGCATCTACATTATTTTGACCTTCAGCCCCAGATCCACTGGATTATAGTAATCTACTCTGAAGGCAGAGGCTAGGTTTGGGGGAGAGGACCACATTCCACTGCCAAAGTTTTCTGGGCCTGATCAGTCACATGGTGCAGCCTTGCCCCTCCCTGCACGGCAGCTGCCACAGCCCATGAGCTGCATCCCGAAGGGAGAGGCAGGAGCGACAGCTGGGAGCTGCAGGGAGAGGCCGTTGCTTTCCTGGAGGGGAGACTGAGAGTAAGGGGAGGGGGCCTGCCTCTGTGTGTGTGTGTGTGTGACTTGAGCTGTTCTGGGGATGGCTGAACCTTTAAATTGTTTTCCCCCACCTCCCACTATCAGTGAGTATCGGTTATCTCTGTCTGAAAGGGATAATTGAATGAATTATGGTGACCAGATTCTTGGTTGATAGGAAGGGGTGAATATTCCTAGCAAGGAGAAGGTAGAAAAGGGCATATCATACTACTGCCACTACCTGGGCATCTAAGAACAGTCGCTGGTTGAGCAAGACTTTGAGGCCACACAATTTTTGATGAATGAAGGGAAGATGCCTGTGATGGGAAGAACAACAAGGAGTCGTAGGAGCACCTTAGAGACTAACAAATTTATTTGGGCATAAGCTTTTGTGGGCTAAAATCCACTTCATCAGATGCATGGAGTGAAAAATACAGTAAGCAGAACATATATTCTAGCACATGAAAAGATGGGAGTTGCCTTACCAAGTGGTCAGTGCTAACGAGACAATTCAATTAAGGTGGAAGTGGCCTATTCTCAATAGTTGACAAGAAGGGGTGAATACCAAGGGAGGGAAAACTACTTTTGTAGTGCTAACGAAGCCAATGCAATCAAGGTGGCCCATTTCCAACAGTTGACAAGAAGGTGTGAGTATCAGCAGAGGGAAAATTACTTTTTGTAGTGACCCATCCACTCCCAGTCTTCATTCAGGCCTAATTTTATGGTGTCCAGTTTGCAAATTAATTCCAGTTCTGCAGTTTCTCATTGGAGTCTGTTTTTGAAGTTTTGTTGTTGAAGAATTGCCACTTTTAAGTCTGTTATTGAGTGTCCAGCGAGATTGAAGTGTTCTCTGACTGTTTTTTGAATGTTATCATTCTTGATGTCTGATTCGTGTCCATTTATTCTTTTGCATAGAGACTGTCCAATTTGGCTAATGTACGTGGCAGAGGGGCATTTCTGGCACATGATGGCATATATCACATTGGTAGATGTGCAGGTGAAAGAGCCCCTGATGGTGTGGCTGATGTGGTTAGGCCCTATGATGGTGTCCTTTGAATAGAGATGCGGACAGAGTTGGCAATCAGGGTTTGTTGCAGGGATTGGTTCCTGGGTTAGTGTTGTGTGGTGTGTAGCTGCTGTTGGGTATTTGCTTCAGGTTGAAGGGCTGTCTGTAAGCAAGGACTGGCCTGTCTCCCAAGGTCTGTGAGAGTGAGGGATCGTCCTTCAGAATAGGTTGTAGATCCTTGATGATGCGCTGGAGAGGTTTTATTTGGGGACTGCAGGTGACGACTAGTGGCGTTCTGTTACTTTGTTGGACCTGTCCTGTAGTAGGTGACTTCTGGGTACCCTTCTGGCTCTGTCAATCTGTTTCTTCACTTCACCAGGTGGGAATTGTAGTTTTAAGAACGCTTGATAGAGATCTTATAGGTGTTTGCCTCTGTCTGAGGGATTGGAGCAAATGCGGTTGTATCTTAGAGCTTGGCTGTAGACAATGGATTGTGTGATGTAGTCTGGATGAAAGCTGGAGGCATGTATGTAAGTACGGCGGTCAGTAGGTTTCTGGTATAGGGTGGTGTTTATGTGACCATCGCTTATTTGCACTGTAGTGTCCAGGAAGTGGATCTCTTGCATGCACTGGTCCAGGCTGAGGTTGATGGTGGGGTGGAAATTGTTGAAATCCTGCTGGAATTCCTCAAGGGCCTCCTTCCATGGGTCCAGATGATGATGAAGATGTCATCAGTGTAGCGCAGTAGAGTAGGGACGCTAGGGGAAGAGAGCTGAGGAAGTGTTGCTCTAAGTCAGTCATAAAAAGGTTGGCATACTGTGGGGCCATGCGGGTACCCATAGCAATCCCACTGACTTGAAGGTATAAATTGTCCCCAAATCTGAAATAGTTGTTGGTGAGGACAAAGTCACAAAGTTCAGCCAGCAGGTTTGCCGTGACATTATCAGGGATACTGTTCCTGATGGCTTGTAGTCCATCTTTGTGTGGAATGTTGGTGTAGAGAGCTTCTACATCCGTAGTGGCTAGGATGGCGTTTTCTGGAAGATCACCAATGGATTGTAGCTTCCTCAGGAAGTCAGTAGTGTCTCAAAGATAGCTGGGAGTGCTGGTAGCGTAGGGCCTGAGGAGAGAGTCCACGTAGCCAGACAATCCTGCTGTCAGGGTGCCAATGCATGAGATGATGGGGCATCTAGGATTCCCAGGTTTATGCATCTTGGGTAGCAGATAAAATACCCCTGGTTGGGGCTCTAGGGGGATGTCTGTGTAGATTTGTTCCTGTGCTTCTTCAGGGAGTTTCTTGAGCAGATGACATACAGTACAGACCCATTTACGCGCAACCCATTTACGTGCGAATCCGCTTAATGCGCGGTAGCGCCATGCCTCCCAGTGCCGAGACTCGTTAACATGCGGTACGGTAACTTGCTATGTAGCGCTACAGATTTGCTCACTAACTCACTGACCTAGAAATCGACAGGAAGTATGGAGCGGAAACGTGTTGTACGTCTTTACCGCCAATGGGGGGGCGGAAGGGGCAGCAACGTTAAAGCGCTGCCGTGGCAAAGGACCGTCCTTAAAGCGCTGCCTCGGCAGCGCTTTAACGTTGCTGCCCCTTCCCCCCTCACCCTCCACCCCGTCGGCGGCCCTGCCGGTAGGGACCCTACCAGCAGGGCCACCGACGGGGGAGGCAAAAAGGGCAGGGACATTAAAGTGCTGCCGCGGCAAAGGACCCTGCAGTGCTTTAAGGTCCCTACCCCTTTTGCCCCCCATCGGCCGCTGACGGGCGGGGGGAGGGCAAAGGGAGCAGCTGCCCTGGGGCCGGCGATTTAAAAGGGCCCGTGGCTCCAGATGCCACTACCACAGCAGCGACGTCCGGAGCCCTGGGCCCTTTAAAGTGCCATAGGAACTCCGGGCAGTGCGGACCAGGAGGCCTGGAAGGGCTGGCTGGGGGATGCTGACCTCTAGCCCCGCCCCGTCCCTTCCACCGAGGCCCCGCCCCTTCCGGGGGCCAGAGCCGCCACCACCCCGTACCAGTAAGTGTCCTGAGTTACTTTCACCCCTGTGTAGTAGTAGTAATGTTTTAATTAGATTACACGTTTGAATTTATATTCTTGCAAAGTGCTGTTAACAGATAAGCCTGCAGTATTTGGGACACTGTGAATACGTATGTAATCCTAGATAATTATACGTCTATCTATCTATCTATCTATCTATCTATCTATCTATCTATCTATCTATCTATCTATCTATCTATCTATCTATCTATCTATCTATCTATCTATCTATCTATCTATCTATCTATCTATCTATCTATCTATCTATCTATCTATCTATCTATCTATCTATCTATATCTTAAGATACTTCAGCATGGCCCTCTTAACCCGCGGTCCGTTAACACGCGGTCGTGATGGCTTGACTCCCTACATCCGCGCGTAAACGGGTCTGTACTGTAGTTTCTTTTGGTAACCCTCAGTGGGATCAGAAGGTAATGGCCTGTAGAATGTGGTGTCAGAGAGTTGCCTAGCAGCCTCTCATTCATATTCTGACCTATTCATGATGACTACAGCACCTTCTTTGTCAGCCTTTTTGATTATAATGTCAGAGTTGTTTCTGAGGCTGTGGATGGCATTGTGTTCTGCACAGCTGAGGTTATGGGGCAAGTGATGCTGCTTTTCCACAATTACAGCCCATGCACGTCGGCGGAAGGTCCTGAGTAGGTGTTTAGAGGTGTTTCCTCCTTCCAGCCAGCATTATTTCAGTCTTTCTTGGGTTTAGTTTGAGCTAGCTGTTCTTGATCCAGGAGTTGCTCTCTTGTAGCTTTCATATAGAGCTTTTAGTGTGCCTAATAGGTGTGAGACAGCTGTGTGTCATAGACATGTTGTTGAAAGCAGGGCACATAGCATCTCCAAATGAGCTCATGTAGATATGGAACATGAGGCGGAACAGGGCAGATATCCATGAGTTTCTGCAGTTTTTTTGGGAAAAATACCAGTTGCCCATGGCCACTCACTTGGCCCTGCTTTAGAAGAATGATTGTAACAATATTAGTACTTTACAATCTACTCTGGCTGTGTTATGTAAGAGGGCGAGTAACAATACTTTATTTACTTTGTCAAATATCACTAAAGTCACTTTTATTGCATTTTGGGTTTTGAACTGTGCCATGAGAAAGTAGTTTAAGTGCAGGTATGGCATTCTTTTTGAACATATAGCATTAAGATGAGTATGTTCATGCTACAATAGGATAGCCCAGGGGTCGGCAACCTTTCAGAAGTGGTGTGCCGAGTCTTCATTTATTCACTCTAATTTAAGGTTTCGCGTGCCAGTAATACATTTTAATGTTTTTAGAAGGTCTCTTTCTATAAGTCTATAATATAGAACTTAACTATTGTATGTAAAGTAAATAAGGTTTTAAAAATGTTTAAGAAGATTCATTTAAAATTAAATTAAAATGCAGAGCCCCCCGGACCGGTGGCCAGGACCCAGGCAGAGAGAGTGCCACTGAAAATCCGCTCGCGTGCCATAGATTGCCTACCCCTACGATAGCCTGTGTCAGTATTTACATTATAAGCACCACCTCTTTAATCTTAATTTTAGTAGATGTTTGTCAGGTTGAAACTTGCAAGTAAATTTACTTTTATTTTGAGAAGGACAAATCTTATTATATTTCTTACATAGTAACATTTTTATAACCTCAATAAGGATGTTGAACATGAAATTGTACTTACAAGCCTATTTATTTCATGGCATTGCCATTGTTTTTGTTCTCTAATGCATGCCATCTTGTATACTGTGTCTGTCTTGAACTGATTGACCTTATGTACCGTAGTGACTACAAAGGAGCCCTTATGATGATGCATGATGTAATTGTCTAAAATCATGCAAATTGTTTATAAAGTACATGATACATGTTAACTGTTGGTGTGTCTACACTGCAATTAGACACTGATGGTTGGCCTGTGCCAGCTGACTCAGGCTTGTGGGGCTTGTAAGGGGCTGTTTTAATTGTAGGCTAGAAGTTTGAACAACTCACAGAATCCTAGATCCCGGGCTCCAGCCTGAGCCCGAACATCTAGACTGCATTTAAATAGTCCCTTAGCCCGAATCCCAGTCAGCTGTGGGTTTTTAATTTTTAATTGTGGTGTAGACATACATCATAAGCTACAATATGGAGATATACAGTAACACTTTTATCCTGTAAAAAGCAACAGAGGGTCCTGTGGCACCTTTAAGACTAACAGAAGTATTGGGAGCATAAGCTTTCGTGGGTAAGAACCTCACTTCTTCATCTGAATGGGTTGTGCATGTGCCTTATGAGACTTAGAAAAATGTCTTACTAAATAGAATGTTTTTTTTAAATATTTTTATAATCTAGTTTAGTATAATAGAGTGGAGAAAAATATCTGAAGAAGTGAGGTTCTTACCCACGAAAGCTTATGCTCCCAATACTTCTGTTAGTCTTAAAGGTGCCACAGGACCCTCTGTTGCTTTTTACAGATTCAGACTAACACGGCTACCCCTCTGATACTTTTATCCTGGTTTGGAGCAATTGCAGATTGACTGAAATGACATTGGATATGAGTCCTAGCTAGCTGATAATATGGCACCCAATACTGTGTTCTGTATCTTTTTAAAAAGCAAACTCTTTAAAATGCTGTGACAAAATGAAAAATCAATAGAATTTTATGTTAAGACTTTCTCAACCCATTTCATTTAGTTACTGTAATGCATGTGGTATGTTAGATCAGTTACCATTAGCTGTAGTGCTAAGGCACATGGTGAGACTTACAGACTTAATGCTGATTAAGTCTAAATCAGATACTTAAACCACCCGTTAAACATTCCATATTATGGGGAAATCTGGGGGGTTTGTAGGAAAGTTAGAAGATGCTTAGACATAGTTAAATTACCTCATTAATCAGGTAGCAACCAAGGCCACAAGGAAATGACCCATGCCTCCAGAAATAGGGATGATTAACTTCTTTACAATTATCTCTTTGAGGCATTTTTGTAGGATTGAATGAGAGGTGAATGAAGAATGTGGTTAATTGGAAAAGGAAGGGGTTCAGAAGCAACATGCACTCGCAGTGTTAAAAAAAAAAAAATCTTTAATTTTTGTTTTCATTTGAATTCTTAATTTAAGAAATAAAAAAATAGGTCTCAACAGTTTGTGCTCAGACAAAACCCCTGTCCCGAGGAGCTTACGCTTTAATGGAAATCCCGATGGAAACAATGACCCCGCTTCCCATATATTGTGACTTTTGCTCACTCTTTATAATGGTATATTTAGCAACAACTCTTTTTATATGTTTATATGCTTGTTTGAGACAGGAAGTTGCTGAATTTTTTTTTTAATTGTCAAATTTGTGATGACTTCTTTTTCTATCTTTAGTATCCAACATGTGTATGGAGCTCAGCATCCTCCTTTTGATCCATTGTTGCATGGAACGTAAGTTAACATAAAATTAAAAAAATACTAGATAACTCTGACCTGTTCTCGCCTCTCACCACCACCTCCTCCTCTTCCTTAGTTTGTCCAAAATGCTGCTGTTAGTCATCTTCCTCTTCCATATCTAACCACATCATGCTATTCCCTTCCTCATTCTAACTTCTGCTGTTACATTGGCTTCCTGATTCTTACTGCACCAAATACCTAACAGCAGTTCATTGTATCTTGCATGACTTAAATTGCAAACTCTTTTGGAGTGTCTTGTTCAAATGTCTTAGTCTGTTTGCAAAATGCTCTGTACATTTACCATTTTATATAAATGATTTGTAGTAGTAACAATTTAAAAATGTTTGTAGTTAAACTTGCTAAAATGAGGTTAATTTAATCTCCTGTTCTAGGCTGTATTTCTCAATTTTGTACCTAATTGTATAGTTGGTTAAAAATATTGAGACTTTTTTCACCTTTCTTTTGACACGTTGTGTTGTCATTGCCACAGGAAAGATACCAGACTTTATATTCTGATCAGGCATGGCAATCCCTGTGTTCATAAATCAAAATTACAGCTTGCAAATCTGTCTCTACATTTTTTTGTATCCAGTATTTCTTATTGGCTGTAATATTTAGTGATGTATACTGTGCTTGCTTAGTTTCTGACAACTGCACAAATGTTTGCATATTTATGCCAGTGTTAAGCTTTGCTTGCTTAGAACCACAGTAAGAAATTATTATTGTTTATTCTTTTAACTTGTTCTTTTTATTCATGACAAATCTTGTATGTCCATTTTACTTAATGGGTTGTGCATGTGCCTTATGAGACTTAGAAAAATGTCTTACTAAATAGAATGTTTTTTTAAATATTTTTATAATCTAGTTTAGTATAATAGAGTGGAGAAAAATATACAGAGGGAAGAACGAGTTTGTCAGAGATTAGAGACTTTCTTTAAATGGGAGATACGCTACACAAATATTATTTTATTTCAGTTTCTCCAGTGTCCATCGAAAGCTCAAGGCCTTTCACGTTATTTAAAAGTACACACGTTTAACACAAAACCTAAAATTTATCATACTATAACTATATCATTGATCAGAAACTGAGCCATGATCCACGATTTCAAGGTTTTTTTGAGGGGGGTGAGGGATCTCCAATTGTCCTGGTTGGGAGGGAATTATAATGGGTAGGTGGGAGGGTGGGTGTGTGCGCATGCATGCGAGGGTGTTGGGTGGTGGAATAACAGAAGCAATGGAGGGAGAAGGTATAGGTGTGTTGGCTGTTGGGAGTTCTGAGCAATGACCAGTGCTTAAAGACCAATAGAAATAATCCAACAGGAAGAGGAGTGAAAGAACTTCTACATTAGGCATCTTTGATCAGGTAGGGTGCCTAGAATTTATGGAACTAAATACATTAGCAATAGCTAGATAGGACTGTCAGGGGAGTAAGGGAAGTGTTGTTTCTTGAGCTGGCTCTCCATGACAGGCCAGGAACCAGCTACTCTGGCTGGCAGTGTGGTTGTTCCTACCCACTCCTTTGTTCCTCTCCCTAGTGATGTCATGTGGACAGTCTACCCTCTCTCCATGTTGGAGAGAAGAGCTGGTGAGAGCAGATGCCACTGTGGGGTGCATAAAGAGCCTGCTAAGAACCATGGTGCCAGGGAGCTGGGAGAAGGAGCCAATTCTTGACCTGCTTACAAGATAAAACGATGTAAATGTAAAGCCAGTAAAGGGGTTGACTAGCATGTGTTCTTACATCTCTATATGTTCTTCATTTACTACCTTATGTATTCTGTCATAGACCTGGGAAAAGCACAATGAGATATTTCATGATCCCTTCTTCATAGTACTCTGCTGTGTGATTCTACTGCTGACCTAGAAGGTGTTCCCAAAGTAGTTCAATTTTCAGGCATACAAGACAACTGATATGTAGTCTGTAGAAAGCAAGGTTGGTCTGAGAGTTAACTTTTTTTTTTTAACCTGGCAATCATGGTGATGACACAAATCAAACTAGAAGAATAGTCCTATTACTATGAAAGAGGAACTAAATTGATTAGGGATTTGATGTAGGAAAGAACTAGATGATAGGGCTGGAGATAACCTTCCATATTATCTAAGAATTGCTGATTGACTTTTTTTAACCTCTTTTCCATTATATATTATCAAGGTCTCAGATGATAGAGTATTTAGATAAAATAATACCCCTGAAATTGGAGTCTTTCCGTTTGACTAGATCTATGGCCATGATAAAACAGAAAAAATTCCTTTCCAAGTCTTAACAGCACCAAAACTCTTAGGCGATGTCTATCTGTACAGCAACAGCGCTGCAGAGGTGCAGCTGTACTGAAATAGCTGTGCTGCTGCAGCACATCTGGTGAAGACACTCTATGCTGATGGGGGAGAGCTCTCCCATCAGCATAAAAAACCCCACCTCTGCAAGCGACATAAGCTATGTCAGTGGGAGACGTTATCACACCAACATAAGCGCTCGTATGTACAGCATTATGTCTGCGGAACTTATGTCGTTTGAGGGGAGAAATATTCACAACCTTGAGCGACACATAAGTTTTGCTGATATAGGTTGTAGTGTAGACATAGTCTCAGTGTGTTTAATATAATTTAAAAATGTTCTAGCACTTGTGAATTAAAAGCATTAAAAAGATTTTTCAACATCATTACAAGTCCTAAGACTTATTAGACAAATGGACTTTACCTGGCTTTTGGTTTAAAAATACAATTGTTTCCTCTTTAATGGGGGAAAAAAAGGAAAGTTCTAAATAGTAACTGAAAACAGTATTAATTTTATATTTTGGGTATGGATTTCCTAGGAATGCCAA
Source organism: Emys orbicularis (assembly GCF_028017835.1). Taxonomy (NCBI): domain Eukaryota; kingdom Metazoa; phylum Chordata; order Testudines; family Emydidae; genus Emys; species Emys orbicularis. The sequence goes on from NC_088683.1 coordinate 34,453,631, forward strand.
ATATTGTAAACATGGGCACCTATGACTGCTTCATCAGCAATAGCACAGAACTGTTGATAGTCTCAACTGCTTTTGTGGAAAGTGTCTTGTTTCAGGCTTCTGTAGGATTTTTATGTTCTATTAAATGTTGGAATATAACAGAATGTAGTATGGCAGATGGATTGCATTGTTAGCCAAAGGGGGGGTAAAAACACTTGTTTTTCTGCATTCTTAAAAGTACCACTTGCATGTTACTAACAAGCTAGTGAGCATATCAAGTGGTTGAGTTAAAATGTAGCTGCTTTTGCATTTAATTCTGGTTCACATAAGAACTCAAATTAAAACTTCCTTGAGAATACAGAATTAAGTCCATAGTCTGATCAAAATCCCAATACATGCAGCTATGTAGTGAACTTCAAGGTCAATGTAGAGGTGAAAAAAGGAGATTAGGTTCTGCATAGGTGGTAATGGTACTGTTGTCTTTCTAATTTGGTATTGCCATTTTTCCAGTTCTATTCACTACATTCAGGCATTAATAAGGAGACTATATATAAGCTGAAGCATACTGTGTCAAATTCCTTATCCCTATGCAGGCTTCCGCCACTCCATTCTGCAAAGCCCATGTAAATAAACCTTGTAGTGGGACCTGCTGGCCAACAGGCCTGTACATTAAGTTGTGCAATGCTGAACAGCTCTCCTGGAAACTTTTCTACTGATAGCTCCTCTCTTAAACAAGGGAGCTCTTGCTTTTAGTGCCTCTAATCACGAGAGTTGTAGCAATATAGCACAGAGGGTTGGGGGGCGGAAGAGAGATACTGTCTCTCAAGCAGTCAAGCTTTAAGCCATTTAGGGTTTAATAGCTCAAAACGGCTACCTTTTAATCTACACACACAAATTGATACACAGCCATGGCAGATAACAGAGCACTGGTTTCACGTATTTTCACCAAGAAATGCCATTTAAGAAACAGGCTGCCGTGTTTATACTGCACTAGTGTGAGTTTCTGGGTTGATTTAAGATGTAGCCCATATAGGTAATCTAATCTTGAGGGTGACAAAGGCATGGATTATATCTAGCAAGTTCTACATCTGTCAGAAATTCTTGCAGTATCTTCAGTAGACAAATAAAAGATAGTGCATGAATTTTATCTCTATATGACTAATGGCAGCTGGGGAATCCAATAACCCAATATTATAAACTCTTATAATTAAAACACATGGTAGATATGTGCCCTTATCTGTGGGGAAAGATACTTGTACCATGTCTTTGGGTTGCTTCATCCAACCCATTTGCTTTCTCTCATGTTTACCCTGATTGAGCTTCAGTTTGAGGCATGGAGGAGCACCATCTGTCTCCTCCAGATGTTGGGGTAGGTGTTTAATAGCTCTGATTGCATCAAGTGAGAGACAGAGAGAGCTGGGTGTTATCAGTATACTGAAAGCATTGCAACCATGCTGTCTGGTTTAACTTTCCTAGTAGCTCCAGAAGAGATGGAACACTTTGCAACTTCACTTGATGTCTTGACTAACTATGGAGGGTTGGATACTGTATGATAGTTAGCTACACTGTGAGCTTCTAGCATTGGTTTCTGGAGCAGAGGCTACACAAAAGCTTAAGTGAAGCTGGCAACACACTCTCTCTAATGGAGGTGTTGATAGTCTCCACCAATATTGGACACAATGCTTCCCTACTAGCTTTCACCAGCCAGGAGTGACACACATCCTAATAAGAGACTGTGGAATGAAATATTGTAATGCCTCTCTTATCTCAGTGAGCATTGGTGGCCTAAGAGCAACCAGAGAAAACAGAAGATGTCTAAACAACCTCAGTAGCAAATAGTTTGGCCCAAATTAATTTGATTTATTTATTCACAAAATAATAAAATTTCCTCAGAATGGGAAGAACTTCAGCTGGCTACCAAGTGAAGGCAGCTCACATTGGAAAAAGCTATCTTTAAGTTAGTCAAATGACTAGCTAGAAATTTCACTTCCCTTATTCTTTCTTAGTCACTTCCTCAGACATACATAATCCAAAACTGAGAAGAATTAGGCCAGTAGTTCTTAAGTTAGGAATATTAAAAGTGAGCAGTTTGCACATGCTGTCTGGTTTGGATGCTTCTAAGAACACCTCACTTCATTTGCGCTTCTAAACTTCATAGGCCTATCATGTCACTCCAATTCAAGGAGTTAACATGCTCAATAAGATAAATAACTTCAGTCTTGTCTCTTCCTGTTAAAACAGATGCTAGCTGCAAGACCTAGCTAGTATAACATTAAGGCTGTGAAATGAAGTGCTCAATAGTCAAAGCAAGAAAATATGGCTGTGAATCATGTGAAAGGGAAACTTTGTTTTAAAAAAAAAAAAAATCTGACCTATTTTCCATTTTTCTCTCGGTAAGTCTTGACTCCATAGTCCCTATCATGTATCTGTTTCTTATTTACATTGTTCCAATTCAGTTTTGATACACAGTGTAAGCAAAAATATGTTGATGTTATATTGGGATAAAAGTCTTGTTGACCTTTAGAGAGGAAAAAAGTTGGGTAAAAGAGCTAATACAGTAGAGAGAAAGTGGGTTAGAGTGGGAGGAGAAAGGCCAACAGTGCCATTGCTGGAAGTTAAGAATTAAGTTCAATTTAACATTGCACTCTGGAGCATGTTCACTTCAGACGTCAGTGCAAAAGCTTCTTCTTTCTCCTTACAACTCTACTTTTTTGGTCTTGGTTTATTCACCTCAGGATAGGGGTTGACAGGAAGCACCTTCAAGTTATTATAATTTTTGTGTTGTGCAGTGTGGTCAAGTGACATTTGTGAGGGAAATCTTAACGTTTAGAATTTCCTAACCCTTGTATACATAATTTCTGATCTCTAATGCTGCATTTATGCTACTTTCTCACATAATGTTAAGAATGAATCCAGTTTTAACAAATGTTTCCTAATTTCCTTGCCAATTTTGCTAATTATCAAGCTTGTTCTGTTGGTGAGAGACAAGAATCTCATCAACAGATGTTGGTCCAATAAAAGATATTACCTCTCCGACCTTGTGTTTCTAATAGTCAATCTTTCTGTTTACACTAATATAAGAAGGGAACAACTTTTCAATAATAAGAGGAATACAGAGAGCTCCTGGCAGAGTATCCTGATTTGTGTTCATACTAAGATTTTTTTCACGCTTGTGTTTCTCGGAGTACAAGAAGTGCTTTTGATTTTCATCTATGGTGTGCACTTGTGAAGAATACCACTGTGCAGACTAGCCATATCCTTTTTTTTTCTGTACAATTCCCCCTTCAGAGAAGATCTGTTGCTTCATTTATCTGTCCTTACTACTTTTTCCTCCTGCGAATCCTAATCGTTTCTTTTGTGGAGACAGTTAGTCATTGAGACAATTGTAATATCAGAGATCAAGTAGGAAGTAAGTAGCGGGAGTGGATGAATTTCTGTGAAACAGCTATCCCCATGCTTTTAGTAGTAGTAATGTTCTGTCCCATAATACAGATACTTAAACAGAATTTTTTTTGATCGAAATTTTAGTTTTACATAAGCATTTGAGTATTAGTGGTATTGTAGCACTTTTAAAATAGCCATGTCACACATACTTGTTACTTATGAGCCAGGACCCCTTTATGTTAGGGGCTATGGAAACAAAGACTAAAAAGATTGTCTCTTCCCCACAAAGCTTGCAATCTAAGTCTAAGGCCTTGTCTACACTACAGAATTTTGTCGACAAAAGTTATGCTAAGACTCAGAAAGTGCTATAATAAAAATAGGTATTGCATGTTCACACTTGCTCCCTCTGTTGGCAGAGCACGTCCACAGTTGGGGCAGTATCATCGACAGTGTGAGCAATGCACTGTGGGTACCTACCTATGATGCATTGTTTTCTATCCCAGCATTCCATGGGCTTCTGGCTTTCTTTCATGGCATTTTTCAATAGCCCTTGTTTGCTGTGCACCCCGGCATCTTTGTATGAAGGGATGGATCCCTCACTGCTCTCCTATCTTCGAATAACTGTCATTAAAACAATGCGAATGGCAGTGCAGTTATTCATGAAGTTCCTAACTGAACGAGACTCCCAGTTGCCTGACATGGGGTGTAATATGGATAGGAGCAACTTCAGATTTCTTTTGGCATTCACGGAACAGCTGCATGCAGTGGACCATCACTTTTGGGCTCGGGAAACAAGCACTGAATGTGGGATCGCATTGTCATGCAGGTCTGGGATGACGAGCAGTGGCAACAGAACTTTCGGATGTGGAAAGCCACCTTCTTGGAACTGTGTGTGGCGCTCGCCCCAGCACTGCAGCACAAGGACACCAGAATGAGAGCTTCCCTGTTGGTAGAGAAGTGCGTGGCAATCACAATGTGGAAGCTTGTGACTCCAGACTGCTACCAGTTGGTTGGTCAATTTGGAGTTGGGAAGTCGACCACTGGGGCTGCGTTAATGCAAGTGTGCAGGGCAATTAATCGCATTCTGCTACGAAGGACCGTGACTCTGGGAAATGTGCATGAAATAGTGGGCGGCATTGCAGAAATGGGTTTCCCTAACAGTGAAGGGGTGATAGATGGCGCACACATTCCAATTTTGGCACCAGACCACTTAGCGATGGAGTACATCAATAGGAAGGGGTATTTCTCCATGGTGTTGCAGGCACATGTGGATCACCATGGGCGTTTCACTGATATTAACACGGGGTGGTCCGGGAAGGTGCATGACGCACGCATCTTCAGGAACATTGGCCTGTACAGAAAGCTGCAAGTGGGGACTTTCTTTCCAGACCAGAAGATTATAGTGGGGGATGTTGAAATGCCCATAGTGATTCTGGGAGCCCCACCGTACCCTTTACAACTATGACTCATAAAACCTTACACTGGAAATCTGGATAGCAGTAAGGAGCAGTTCAACAACAAGCTGAGTAGGTACTGGATGATTATGGAATGTGCCTTTGGCAGATAAAATGCGCACTGGCGATGCCTTTATGGCAGGTTAGACCTCAATGAGGGTAATATACCCATGGTCATAGCCGCATTTTGTATGTTGCATAATATTTGTGAAGCTAAGGGTGAAAGGCTTGCTCGAGGGTGGAGTGCTGAGGCAGACCGCTTGGCTGCTGATTTTGAGCAGCCAGATACCAGGGCTATCAGAGGGACCCAGAGAGGGGCAATTCGAATGAGGGAGGCTTTGAGGCACCATTTTGAAAATGAGAACCAGTAATGTATATCTCTGTGATTGGTTCTGCAGTGTTGCATCTAATTTTCATAGGAAGCAATTGTGAAATTTGGGGCCTTAAATTCCAGTAAGCAAATGATTAAAATGCTTGTGTATGTCTTGGTAGTGCTTGCTATCTCAATTTGTAGGACACAAAGGTTAGTTATCATTCAAAACTTGGATTTTATTTCAGAAAAAACAACACACAAACGCACACACTCTTGGCGGGAAAGGAGGTACAAGGGAAGAGCAGACTTTCAAAACTGTGTGTAGGTCCAGCTATCATTTTGAAAGTTGTCCGAGGGGGTGGAGTGAACGGAAAACCGAGAACTTGTGGAAAGCGGAAAGGACTGTGCGGGTGGAGTTTGGGTGGGAGCACAGAAAAGAGTTCTGAATGTGCTGCAGGAGAGGGCAGGCCCGCATCTGCTCAGCCTGCAGCATTATTAAGGACTTCAGCATCTGCATTTGCTCCTCCATGACTTGAATCACCCGCTCGGTAGTGTCCTTAACAAACTCCTGACTTTCTTTTCTGTCTTGCCTTTCGGCTTCCCTCCACTGCCTGCATTCCCTTTTCTCTGCATTGGAGAATTGCAGTACCTCCCGGAACATGTCATCTTTGCTCCATCTTGGGCGCTTTCTTAGCTGACGGAGATGCTCTGCCAGTGTGTGTGGGGTGTCCCTCAAGGTCACATCTGCAGAAGCACAAGAAACAATGCACAGAAGCATGATTGTTAAATTCACACACAGCATTGAAACATTTCAGTAAAATACACCTCTGGTAACATTACAATCACTTTCTCCCTGACCCTTGGCAAGCGCACATCTTGGCAAACCTCTAAAGCATAATGAATGTTGGCTGGGGGGAGGGCTGTCTACATGGGGAAAAGAGCACTCTGGAAGTGTTGCGGTGCAGTGACTAGAGAAAATATTCTAAATTCTCCCACACTTTTCTACAGGCAGGGGTTATTGTAGCACATATCTCACTCTTGAGGGGAAGCAAGGGAACATCTACTACACACTTGTGGATTCTTCCCTGGTCCCTATGCTGCTTGCCTGTGTGATGCTTTGGTCCCTGCACAAGTGATTGAATGGGCGGGAAAGTTTCCTACAATGGGGGAAGGAACAAAGCACCTCCTCCAAGGAACCTTCCTCAGAGGATTGCCAAGTACTTCCAGGAAAGTTTCCTAGAGATCTCTAAGGAGGGTTTCCATGAGAACTTGGCATGCATCAATACCATGGTCTGCTGTATTGATTAGCCGCACAAGGAAATGTCCAGCACACAAACACAGGCAGCCTTGTACATTTCTATACCTTGAACCCACCTCCGCACCTCACAAACCCCAGCCACTTACCAGGCATCTCCTCTCCTGCTTCTTGTTCACCAGAGAGCAACTGCTGAAACTGGCTAGTCACCTCTGGAGTGGTAAAACTGTTCCTGGCTGCCTGCCTCACTGGGCAACCCCGTTGTGGGCTCTAAATCATCGTTTAACTCCATCTCTTTGTCAGCCCAAGTGCAAACAGCTACACTGCTATCTTTAGCTCAGCTTGAGCCTGAGTCAGTTGACCCAGGTTCTCAGACTCGCTGCTGTGGTTTCCCCCCCCCACCCCCCCGTGTAGCCATACACTCAGATGCCCAACTCCCACTGAAAGTCAGTGACAATTTACGTGCCAACTGCCACTTGTGTCTTTGACAATCTTTGGGCTGATTTAAAATGTGACTGTTTCCCCCCCGCCCCCCGACTTTGTCCACTAATGCTGTTAATGCTAATGAACCAGTCACACTTAACTTTTTTTTTTAAACAGCTTGATAAAACCAGGATCCAAGCCGCCTGTAACTCCTGTGAAATTGAAGAAAGTCAGTACCTTCCAAGAATTTGAAAGTAACACAAGTGATGCTTGGGATCTTGGGGATGATGATGATGAACTCTTAGCAATGGCAGCTGAAAATTTAAATACAGATGTAGTCATGGAAACTGCTAACAAAGTAATTCAGAATCACAGCAAGCTACAAGAACAGCATAAACTGCAGGAGGAACAGCTACAGGAAGACAAACCAGTACCGTTTTCAGAATTGCCTTCAGTGGCGTATGGTGACAACAGGCTGGTTAAGTCAGTCAGTGAAAGTCATGCATCAAGTTCTGCAGGTATGTTAAGATATGAAAATGATGCTGAAGTCTGAATTGTAGATGCTTCAAAATGCTAAACTCTTGTAGTGTTGATTTAAAAGCTTAATACCCCAAGAAAAAATATTGATGGTGAACACTAATTGATGAAAGGGACATTGCATGTCAAAACAAGCTTTAAAATGTTGGGGTGAGGTAACAAGATGTTTCTTGTTTTCAAACTGTTAAACCACCTCATTGCTAGTTTAAATTGGATCTTTGAGTTTAGTCAAGTGGTCAACTGAATCAAGATGGTTTCAGGACTGGTTATAAAATGTTTACTTTTTTGGGTAAAATTTGTAATTAAGATGCAGCTCAGACAAAAGGTTTTAAAACTCTTTGTTTTATAGACAGCCTAAAGTTTAATTAAAAGAAAAGGTCAAAGACTAGTTCCACCTACCCCATATTATCTGTAAAATGTGGAGAACTCTCTTGGGCCTCACACGTGGATTGTGAGGATAAAGTAAGTGTGTGTGTGTGTGTGTGTGTGTGTGTATGTATATATATATTAGTGCTTAGATATAATTTGGAGACTCCTATAAAGAGTAAAATTTTTATCACTCTTGGTTTCCAGTATCTAGCTCATTTTTTGTTATCTGTTAAGACTGATGTTTTAAAACTACTTGATAAATTGGAGAAGATGGGGTGGGGAGGGGACACAGGGCAGGGCAGAACTCCTCTGAAGTAGTGCAACCTCAGCTGACTTGGACTGTATATCATGCATGGTGGTCTTTGAAATAACACTTGTTTTTTTCACAATCTCAGCAACAGTTGGGAAAGACCTCTTTCAGCAGTATATTGGTCTTTATAGTTGGGCCCAATTAATAATTAAATGGGCCTTAACCTTTGAGGTATGACATCCCAGATTGATGTGCTCTATTGAAGGTCTTGTGAGGCCTGGAATGCTCCTGGAGGAAAAACTCTGATTCTCCTAAATCTAAGAAGCCATCTGCAGTTGAGACTGCTGGCTTGGTCTACCCTGGGGATATTTCCCCCAAGATTCTATTTTTAAAATTGATTGGAGTCATAGTGTAGACCAGATTACAGGTGGCCTAAATTGACTTCCAGAGAATCTCTAAATTAGTGGGGCTTTACTAATACTCTCCTTTTTCTGTTGTAGAGAGTGTTAGTGAAAATTCTTCCATGCAGAGGTCACAGTCCCTTCCACATGCTCCAACAGATCCATTAGAGGGTGAAGAGGCAGACGACAATACGTTAGCTACTCCGGCACTAACTGAAAGAGAGGCATTCAGATTAGACAAATTTAAGCAACTACTTGCTGGTCCTAACACAAATCTTGGTAAGTACTTTAAAAATAAAAACTATGTGGATTTTAACAGAAGAACTCCTACTTTGATTATTTTTGCAATTTGACATACCATATTATATAATGATGTGAGTGAGACTTTACAGTTGCTCTCCTAATCACTTAGTGTTTCCAGTTTTGAGCTGGCTGAGTTGAGAATTTTAAGATGCAATTGTGATCTTGTTCTAATGCTTGTAGTATACCATTTGTGTACATCAAAATGTTTAAATTCTTTTGTTACCTGATATAATGTGGCTTTTTTGATCTGCCCTGTCCTCCTCGCAGTATTTATTTCACTATATGTCCAAATAACTCACTGAGTATTTTTATTGGAATAACTTGTGGAAACAAATGACGAGAGACCGAAGACAGAGGGTAGATTGGATATTGGAAAGCATAATTCAGGTGGTATTTGACACTTAAAAATAAGATTGCTCTATGTCAAGAAAAGATTGAAGAGCAATGGACTGGAACTCCAAGACCAACCAACTTGTGCCATTGACTGGAAGAATTATGGGTACATCCAAACTCGTGTAAATGAGAAAAGGAGTCGAGAAGTGAAGTGCTATATAGTATCAAAGTATCACTATTTGTCTTCCATATGAGCATTCTCTAAGTTCAAGGACTAATAATAGATAGTATCTGCCATACCAGTACCATTTTTGTATATGTTATACTAATATCTGACAGTTTCTGTAACTTAATGCACAAAAAACATGAAGATGACATTACTGAAATAATTGCCATATGAGGTGAGCAAGAGCTCTTCAAGTTGTTCACATCTCCGCACCAACCTCCTGGAGTTGCAGGCTATAGGAAATGTAGTAGTCAGCTACTTCCCAAGGGCTTCTCCAAAGTCATAGCCATTTTCAGTATATGGAGAGTTGCAACAGAATCACTGAGATTCATTTTAACTTCCAAGACAGAAAAGTGAGCCTCTAAAGAGGCTAGAAAGATTATACTGCACCTGGAGAAGTTGATTAAATTCTTCCGAACCACATAGATCTTTGGCAAAAATCAAAAATAAGAATGGAACTAGGAATAGTGATTTCCTTGAGCTGGATCATCCTGGAAGATATGTGCATGAAACTCTTGTGGAGAGCAATGAGAAATGCACGTTTGCAGTTCCTGAGGTGACTGGCCCCTGATTGCTAATCCCAATTCTTCCACTGCCTTCCTTTGCAGCCATGTGGTGACTGTTTTAGAGGTCCCGGGATAAATGCTTTTGATGGGAACTGCAGGTACTAGCCTCCTTTGAAAATAGTTTCTTTAATCTTTTTTTCATCAATTTTTTCTGCCTACTGGATGGGTATAGCAGTAGCCTACCGTATCCACATCTAGAGCTTAAGGTCTTTGCTATGCGGGTTTTTCTTTTACCTATCAAGTGCTTAGCAAACTTTTGACATTATATTATTATTTATTTTATTTATTTGTATTACTGTAGTGCCCTAGGAGCCCTAATCATGGACCAAGACCCTGACAGAAAATCTTAATGTGCTGTTAGGATTCATATTCTTAAAACTTCTGCCATATAGAAGTATTCTGTTCAGTCAAAGTCATTATGTGTTTTTTTTTCTTCTTATGGCGTAGATTAATACACAAGACTTGTTGATGCCCATAAAGGAACAATAAAAGGCAGCAGCATTACAAGCAGATCAATATGAAATGAACACGTAACATCTTATGACATTTTAAATTCTATTGTAACTAAATTAAAAGGTGCAGGAACTAATATTTCTTTTTAGAGTACATAATATAGGCAACAGTAATAACTTTGAGTGATGCAGTTGCAATAGGCCTTAACAGTCATAGAATCATACATTTCCTATTAAAACAGAGTATTTTAATAAGAGAAGTAAGATTATAAAATGAGTATTGGATCTTTTTAACATTTAGCCTTACCTATTTAACTCTGACAACATAATTAGACAAATACATGCAAATGCATGTGTGCATTGAATATTTCCCCATACAGTCAACATACTGGCCGTATACCTGTAGTTTAATCTGTTATGAATAGCACAAATAACTTAAATGTTTGAGGCCAAATTCTGCTTTGTTGCTGTTACACTAGTGCAGTCACACTGACTTCAATGCGAGTTGCATCCATATAATCATAAGTAAAACTTGGTTCTTGTTCTTTCCTGTTGAACTCTTTTTAAACTTGAAAAAATAATACTTTTACCTTTTCCTATTACAAATGTAGAAGTAGGAAATACAGTTATGCTGTTTGCTTTCTACATGTAAAGGAATTGAATAGTTTCTCAATATTTTTCTTGGAACTAAACAGGATCAAGATTAAGTCCTTTTTTCCAGATCTGCTCATATGCAGTTTTGTTTGACACCTCATCCAGTCTAATTAGTGTGGACCTGTGTTCACTACCATTCTTCCTCTGTTTCTACAAAGCTAACTTGATAAATGTAACTTCATCATATTAAAAGGGTGAGTTAAAACTAAGAGCAATAGTGAATTATAAATAAAATTTTTTGTTTGTAGCTCAGATATTGGTAGTAGCATTGCTTCATAAATCTAGAGCTGTGGTGGGTTTTTTTTTTTGGGGGGGGGGGGGTCTTTTTATTGATAAAGAGAACTTACGTGGGCAATACTGATTTTCATATGTTGTTGGTGACACTATAATTTCTATATAGTAGACCTAGCCTGTTAATACTACTGAGCTATATGCCCACATGCAATTTGATTCTGGGAGAGGACTACCAGAACTTTCTGGGGATGGGAGTTGGAGGAGATGCTTATTTTTATCTCACTGTTGCAGCAAAGACAACCTTTGAAAAAGAGGTTATTGAACGTCAAATGTAAACCCAAAGTACTCTGGGAAAGTCAAGAGAACCTTGTGCTGAAGGAAATTGCTGAAAAAGCGATTGTGGTGGAGCCAGATAATAGGCTCCAGGATGAAAAAAATGGAGTGCTAGCTTATTAGACAATCAAATATCCAACACAGACACATTCTTATCTCAATGCTTTTGCTTCCATCATAACTGGAGAAATAAGTAACAACAAACTGAAACACAAAGTAGTATAGCTATTCTTGAAATCCCTTCAGTCACACTTGGAAGACCACTGTCCTAGTGGAGACGTTGTAAAATCCATGCACCAATACATGGAAAAACAGCCATTCCTGCCATTTTATGTAGCTTGACTTTTTTTAAGTGCTCTAAAATCCAAATGGTTATCCAGATTGCTTTGAAATGTCGTGTCCCACATGGGGTAGTGTTCGTGATGCAAATTTGGGGTCATTTGACCAAGGGGTTCCTGAGTTACAGGATCCTCCTCAAAAATGGTTGCTTTCTGCTGCCTTGTACTGTCGAACTGAGAGGTACTAATGATGGCTCTAATAAGACCTCTTGAAGGCTGTGAACTTTAGTTAACATAACTAAGGATAAATTAATCACAAGCCCTCACTGAAGGCAAAAGGAGTTTTGAACTGAGTGGCTGGATGTTGCTGTAATTTGAGAGTCATTGGTGGCACCTTATATTGGGAGGAACGTAATCAGAGTATTTGGGGGGGGAATTAGTCATGTGAGTGCTTCCTGGGAAGGATGGGGGAGAAGAGGTTTGGGTTGCAGTGATGGGTGGGAGGTTATGGGGAGAGGGATAAAGGGGGATTGATGGCCAGACAGGTTGGGGGCTCAGGTGACAGGTAGGCATGGTAGCCCCTAGCTTTGTCAGTGCATTCCAACCACACTTCATCCCAACCTACTGCATTCCCCAGCTCTCCCAGGTTGGGGATTATGGAGAGTGCATGTGTCAAGGCTGATTCTCCTCTCTGGCACTTAGAATGCAGAATGTGGGGGCCCGCAAGGATTCTAAAAATTAATACCAGCCACTCCAGGCTTGTATTAAACTCCCATAGTTACAGCTTCTCTCTGACCTTGGATGGGTAGATGCTGCCACCACCCAAATGCAAAAACTCCCTTTTTGGAACCGAGAAATGCGCACTTCGGAATTCCCTCCTGTGGGTTACCCTCAAGCCCTTTCACCCCTCCCCGGAGAAGAGCTGAGAAAGAAAACAAAGGAAATTAGCTGTTGCCCCCAGCTAATTAAACAACATATGCACAAACCTCTTAGGACACCAAAAATCCAATCCTGTTTTTAATAAAATTTACCTTTTTTAAGAACAAAAAGAAAATACGTTTGAAACTCAGGCTATTGCTAGATTTTAAAAGAGCAATTCCAAAAATTAAGCACCCAAATTATCTTTCTTGGGGGTTCAGCGTAAAGGTTACAAACAAACAAACAAAAGCATCTGGGGTTAGCACAGGGGAGTCCACTAGTCATAAGAAAAAAACAGAAATAAACTTAATCACGTCTTTCTAAACATTCCTGATCTACTTACATATCTGGGTTGTTAAATAGGTAGTTCTAGATATGATTTGGTGATTTTCCTATCTGGCCTTCAGCTTCTCACAGCATAACTGCTGCCCTGTTCTCCTCTTTCTTGGAGAACCACAACAGACACAAAAGGGAAGTATTTTCCCCACTTTAAAAAGTTCTAGCCTTCCCATTGGTTCTTTTGGTCAGGTGCCCACTCCCTTTCCTTTACCTGGGGATTTTTTTTAACCCTTTACAGGTAAAGCAAGCAGAGAACAGCCACCAAGAGGGACTTTAGAGCTTGCTGGCTGGGTGTCCATAAAAGGGAGCCACCCTCCTCCCCCTTATTTATCACAGCATGGCACCCACTAAATCTTTGAGTGACCCAAACTGTGAACAGTACTTAGGAATGTGTTCACTGCTTTGCTTGCATAGATGTGCAGTTTGGAAGGATTTCATATTGCATATGAACCAATAAAGGAAAAAAGCTGAGTTTCTTTGCTTGCCTGGTTAGTTTGAGGGAATGTGCCAATGCCTTTGCACACGCTGAACATCCCAGCACTGTTGTTTCTAGTCTGAACCTTTGTACACCTGTGCAATAAAAATTTTAATACCTCATTACTTTCTTCCAGTTGTCTGTTATAACATGTATTTATTTTATGGGGAGGATTACAATGAATGCAGCAGAATAGTCAGCAGCTGGTTTAACCAAAAATTTTGATATATTGGGGGAGGAACTGGAGACAGAGGACTGTGTGTTGTGTGGGGAAGGGAGGAGGGAAAGGGGATGACAAGAAGAGGGCTTGTAGATGCAAAGGGGTTGGATGGGAGAGTGGACAGAGTGGTAGGCAATCCTTGGATTGGTTGTTTTGAGAATCTGTATCTTACTAGCATCAGTGGGAGGGGGATCAAGTGGCTACTTCCTGATCTTGGGGCAGATTAATATGGGTGTTTCCAGAGACACACAATGTGGAGGTTTGGAACTGACCATGCAAATAGCTTGATTGCTGAGGGAAAAGAAATATATGCACTGCTATGTTTGCCAATATGTGGATCCTGGGAGATGACTCGATCACAAGGTTGCAGAGTTAACGCTGCAAATCTGTCACAGATGTCACCGAAGTCACAGATTCCGTGACTATCGCAGCAGCTGTAAGTTGGTGAGTAAGGTACTTCCTCCTTGATAGTGGATTCCGTCTCCTGTTTACAGATATTTACACATTCTAGGATGGAGATTTAATCCTGGTAAAATACAGTGATTGTCATAAATATTCCTTGTCCCTTTTATATGGTTCATTGACATGGTAGGCTGGAATTAAGGCCTGTTATGTCCTTTAAAACTTTTTCAAATTAAACTGCATTTTTGCAATAACAGCAACTTTTAACTTGATTTTTTGTTTTTTGTTTTTTTTGTTCTTAGCCTCATTATCTTTAATTTCTCAGCACAGAATTTCATTTGCAATTTATCTCTCTCTGCTCCTGGTCTGTCCAAGTCATTTAGAATTTTATTGCCCTCTACAGTTTTTGATCTGTAATTTATCCCTGTGGTACACATGCCTTCTTCCAGGTCATCGATAAATAGTATGAAGTGAACAAAATCTGTCCCAGCACTGATCCATGTGGCATGCCACTAATCATTTCTCTTTCAAACTCTTATAATCCAGAAATACCCCATCTCATTGATGTTCAAGTCAGTTTACTATCTGCTCAACATGCTTGTCCCTTTACTTAATACACAGACCTAATCTAGAAGGTCAGTACTATATCAAACTGCAGAGAAGCTTTTGCTTTTAAAATAACATGAATCTATGAAAGGAATTTTATTTTAACTATCCTTCAATAACTTCTCACGTGTTGAGTATGTTTAGGAGGATTAGTGTCATGGTTTTAAAAGTGAGTATCATGGTTTGTAGTTTTCTGGATATTTCCCTAATTTTCCGATGTGAATTATTATATCATCTACTTAACTGGGATACATTTAATTGGGATGACTACTTTATTGAGATGTTTCCTAAGAAATCTATTTAGTTCAATGGTGAATGATAATGTTGGCTGCTTAATCAGAACAGTAGTGGTCAAACCTTCAACTTAATAAAATATTTTCAGATGATGCCAAATGATTTTAGTATTTAACCAGATGCTAATTAGATATGAAATGATAAATTATGAAATGAAGAATATTTGCACTAAAGGAATTAGTTCAGACTTCCTTAAAAACGGCCTTGTCTCTTGAACAGTTCAGTTTACTCTTCTTACTCGATGTTTTTTTGTATTTGCATGTCTAAAAGGCTGATGCAAATAAACAGATATTACGCTTGAGGATTTAGTAATTTAGCTTTGAAATCATTGCCTTCTCTGTTTTCTCTTGCTTAATTTTTCCCATTTAACTTCATTGATACTTCCCTAATCCTCTCAAAACTTGGGTCATTGAAACTGAGTCTTATCTTTCTCCTATTGGTCTCATTTTAGTTTTAATTTACAAATTTATAGTAATTTCTTCAGAGATGCTCCATTATCACTTAATCTTCAATTCATTTCCTCTCTTCAAGCAAAATAATACCTTTCTAAAAAAAAAAAAGAGCAGTGCTTTTATATATGGAAAGTTTTTTTTTTCTACTGTGTCAACAAAATTATTGTTGGGTTTATTTCTTCCCTTACTGCATTGGTCACTATCTGTCTGAGTAGGTGGGTGAAATCTCCCTTCACCCATATTCTTGGCTGTATTAAAAATACATAAACCTCCATCATGTTTCTTCTGATGAAATGGTTGTCTTGCTCTTATTTTTTTTTATCTTGTATTTCTGATTGGATCTCTTATTCCAGTTACTCTTTCCTGTCTGTCTTGGTGAAACCCTGGTGCCGTTGAAGTCAATGGGAATTTAGCCATTGACTTCAGGGAGCGTAGGATTTAACCCAACAATGTCACTATTCCTCCTCTGGCCTGCCATGAGTGACCTTTTTCCAATCTATTCCCTGTTTGCCTACCAATAATTATCTGAAATTTTGCATTGCTTCTCTGATTACATTGATCTTACTTTCACTACTCTTCCTCTCTGTTTCTTCTTCCTATTGTTCCTCTAGCCTTCATCTTGGTTTTTCACTTTACCATCTGTTTTCAAATATAATACACAATCAACCCTTATTTTCAGGACAAATATGAAAGCTAGGTATCAAGACAGAATATTAATTAGGGCTGTCAAGCAATTAAAAATTGCAATTGTGCGATTAAAAACATTAATCTTGATTAATGGCGCTGTTAATAATAGAATACCATTTATTTAAATATTTTTGGATGTTTTCTACACTTTCAAATAAATTGATTTCAAGTACAACACAGAATACAAATTGTATAGTGCTCACATATTTTTGATTACAAATATTTGCACTATAAAAATGATAAAAGAGAGTATTTTTCAATTCCCCCATTACAAGTGCTGTGGTACAACCTCTTTATCATAGAAGTTGAACTTACAAATGTAGAATTATGTACAAAATAACTGCATTCAAAAACAAAACAATGTAAAACTTTAGAGCCTGCAAGTCCACTCATTCCTTGTTCGGCCAATTGCTCAGACAAATGAGTGTGTTCACATTTGTGGGAAATAATGATGCCCGCTTCTTGTTTACAGTGTTACCTGAAAGTCAGAACAGGCATTCTCATGGCACTATTGTAGTTGGCATTGCAAGATATTTACGTGCCAGATGTGCTAAAGAGTCATATGTCCCTTCATGCTTCAACCACCCTTCCAGAGGACACGTCTCCATGCTGATGACTGGTTCTGCTCAATAACGATCCAAAGCAGTGCGGACCGATGCATGTTCATTTTCATCATCTGAGTCAGATGCCGCCAGCAGACGACTGATTCTCTTCTTTGGTGGTTTGGGTTCTGTAGTTTCCGCATCAGAGGTGTTGCTCTCTTAAGACTTCTGAAATCATGTTTCATACCTCGTCCTGCTCAGATTTTGGAAGGCACCTCAGCTTCTTAAACCTTGGGTCAAGTGCTGTAGCTATCTTCAGAAATCTCACATTGGTACCTCTTTTGCATTTTGTGAAATCTGCAGTGAAAGTGTTCTTAAAACGAACAACATGTGTTGGGTCATCATCTAAGATTGCTATAACATGAAATATATGGCAGAATGTGGGTAAAACAGAGCAGGAGATGTACAATTCTCCTCTCAAGAAGTTCAATCACAAATTTAATTAATGCATTATTTTTTTTAACGACTGTCATCAGCATGGAAGCATGTCCTCTGGAATGGTGGCCGAAGCATGAAGTGGCATGTGAATGTTTAGAATATCTGGCACGTAAATACCTTGCAGTGCCAGCTACAAAAGTGCCATGTGAATGCCTGTTCTCACTTTCAGGTGACATTGTAAGTAGAAGAGATGCTAGATGGAAAAAGCTGTCTTCCTGCTGTTATTTGATCATCGCAAAGCAGCTGGAATCTAACAGGACCCACCACAAACTTGAAACTTCATTAATAAATGATGGATATAGTCCATCAGGACTGAAAATAATCTCAGCCAGATCTTCTATCATGAATACCCTAGTTTTTATTTGAATTGAACTTTGAGCATTTCTTTGTATCTGTGCCCCAGTCTGACCCAATCATTGATAGACACTCGATTATACTCCTCACTCTGGATGAAATGGAGGGGGGAAGAGAGTTTCAGCATGCCAAAAATACTTTAGTCTGTATCTCCTCACTAACTTCTGATGGTCTTGCACACTGAATGTGAGCAGGCACAACATAGAATCCCATGATGGCATCACACAAGAACCTTTGTGGCAGAAAACCAATTGCCAATAGGATTTCTGAGAGAAGGGAGCAAAGCCACCTGAGGGCAGCCCTGTCCACTCCCACCAAGGACCACACTTATATTATGCACTCCATACGATGTACAATATTGAAGGCAGCTGATAGACCTTATCTCAGCATGGACACTCAGTCTCTATATTGCTAGGAGAATGTTGGTCAGTGCAACAAGTGGTGGAGGTTAAAAGAAGTTGGATGTATGTCTTGCCACAACCTTTGCCACAGTGCTAACCAGAAACAGAAAACTAGATCCCAGTCAATAATTGGATAGTCTTCACATCAAAGGATAATTTCTTGAGCATAGGCTGAACGCCTGCATCCTATAAAGGATTTGGCATGTTTACACCCTGCCTTTTATGTGAAGTGTTAGCTATCACCACCAGCAAAGGAGTTTTCCCCCCTTCTGCCTGCTTTCTCTAGCCAGAAGGACAAGAATCCAAAGAATTGGTCTGAAGTTCTCACTACACTTCCAGAACCTGTGAATGATACCGGCTGAAACAACAGTAGTGTGGACCCCTCCAGGTAATGCTCGACCTTCACACATGCAGACAGATTCAAATCTGCTCAATTTTATATACAAAGTGACCTGACTCTTTCACAACAAGAGTGATGTGCACCAACTACTGAATGTAGTTCAGGTTAATCACTCTGCAGAATCAATGGTAGAAGCACTTATTTCCTACACAGGCACAACGTAAGAATTCCAGCTCCTACCAGAGTCCTAGCAGTAAGAATGGCTGAGTTTTTTCTTTTTCATTATATACTTGGACTGTCTATTGCAATATTTAGCTTTTACCTTTTACTTGAAAACTAAATGCTAGTAGGGTTTGAGGGCTAAATTTAAAAGAAAAGCCCAAGAGATGCTTTTAAGTGTGAAAAGCACAGGAAAGAATATTTGAATGAACAAATCTTCCAACATAAGCATATTTGCAAAGTTTCATTATTACTTTTGTATTTAACTGGAAGTGCAGTACAGGATACGTGACTTAGCAAAATTCCTAAAAGATAGGATTGGGAGAGGATCTGTGTGGAGCACCCTCCGCTGTCTCCCAACCTCAAGAAGTGAGTTTGACAGATCAATAATTGGGTAATTATGGCCATTTAAATTGTTTTCCTAAATGTAGTCTGGGGGGTTAACAGTGTTGACTTGAGGTGTGTTCACGTTCAGTTAAATGGATTCAGAAGATAGAGAATAAAATCTTAAAGAATTTGATTAATGGAGATGGGGGATTGGGAAGGTGAAAGCATTATAGTGCCTGATCCTGAGAGCATGCGGAACACTTGTAACTCTTATTATCTTATAGGCTATGACTCCCATGATTTCAACAGTAGTATTTGGTGCTCTGCTGATGTATGGATGAGGCACTTGAAAAGCTAAATAAAAGCTAATGCCAAGCTAATGGTGGGTGTGAAATATTAGAATAACTTAGTTATTATATTTCATTGTATATACTAGCGGTATTGCATTCAAAAATGAGAATCAGGACCCCAAAACCCTCCTCCCCAGCAGCAAAGTGAACTCCATCTCTGGCTCCCTTCGGCCTTGGTCCATTAAACAGTTTAGGAAAAATAAATGCAAATATCTCTTCCTTGGGAGGAAAGCTAGTGAGCAGCTGTAGGCAGGTCCTGGCAGGTTAGGGAGACACTAAACAAAGTATCAGGCTCTTGATTGCAGCAAATGGGGAATTCCATGGCATCCTGGGAAAATACCAAATTCTGTGGTTGAATTGCAGAGTCCACAGGACCCTGATTGAGATGAATGGTGCAGTTCACACATCTCAAAGACAACCATTGCAGACTCTGCAGATTCACTGCAATGGTTTTCCAAGATTGTTTTCAAGGTTATCACTGCAATCAAAAGGGCTAGAAACATGTGTTTTTTTTTTTTTTTTTTTTTTTTTGTAAATGAAAGCTGAGTTTTAGGAGCACAGTTCTCTGGCAAGGAATGTGTTCCATGTCAGATTCTGTGACCATGGAATACACAGGGCCCTGGCTATAATCAGGAAATGAAATGGTGGTGTGTGGAATTCTCTAACTTTACCTTCCACATTTGCACTATAGGCCCCTGTGAGCCAGTGTGTTGGGGCAATGGCATCCCTTTTGGCCAGGTGTGGCATGGCACCTGAGGTCACTCAGTCTGGTAGGGCTGTCAGTTGATTCCTGGTTTGAAAACCCCCTCAGCTCTTAAGTACCTCAGGGGGTTGATAGACTACATCTGTACTACCTTGGTTCCCCTTAGTTGCATGTAGATGTGTCAAGAAACTCTTTAGCATATATTTTGGCAATAAAAAGGTGTGACACTGATTTCCCCCCCCCCCTCTCCCCCTGTGACATCTGGATGTTTCATATCTCTCAAATGTGATTGATTGTAGATTTTTAGAAAACCAACACTGAATCTGTTTTTCTTAATCTCTTTTGGTAATTGTTTTGATAGCTTAGTAATGTGGAATTTTAATACAGTGGTAAACACTTCAGTTTTGTCTCACTGTTCATTTGCTATAAGTTAATATAAAATGTTTATATAAACTTGAACTCACATAATTTAAACAAGTCCTTATTTCTACACTTAAGCAAGAGAAATATGGGGTCTTGCCCATATATTTTTGGTATCTCAGAGCATTCTCCCCTGTTACAACAGGTGGTTTTTTTTTGTTTTTTGTTGTTTTTGGTGGGGTGCGGGTGGTGTCAATATCTCTAAGGAAATTGGGCAATTGACTCTTTCATTTAACTCCTGCTGAATCTGGCAGGAGGAACTGTTGAGTGACAAGTTCTGCGTTCTATCTATAGAGACTAAATATTTTAGTAATGCCCAGTCTCTTAAACATTATACAATTAGTAACTGGTTCAATAGATCTGAAATGAAAATAACCGAATAATTGAGGGGGATGGGGAATTGCACAGTGCATGAGGTGATGCTGGATAATTGTAATCGTGCTTAAACTTTTTGCAGGAAAGGTAAGCATTTTCCGTAATTTATTCTGACAATTTACTCTGGATTATCACCTTTCCTACATGAAATTTCTTTTTTAATGGTCTTCTCAGTGACTTTTGCTCCTTTGTTTTCCTAATCCTAATGTTTACTTACTTTCTAATATCCACCTCATCTGTTTCGCTTCTCATTAAATTCTCCTACTTTCTACCTCTGTTAGCTAACCTGGCTTACTTTTTTCTTTATTCATTCCTGAAGAAGGCCTTAACTCATATTCAGAACATTGTATCAGACTTTATTTTCAGTTTTCTGTATGCATTCAGATAACTCTTTGTTCCATTGAGAAGATTAAGAGCAGTATTTGCTTGAAAAAGATGTAATGAAGCACCTAACGGAGCTATTATTCATTTTAGAAACCAGTTGCTGTGGTTACCATGGTAATATCAAGCCCTTTATTAAAGCTATTTTCTATATGTACTGCGTGTTTTTTAAAATGCTGTTGGGGGAGCTGCAGTTCCATGAATCTACTGTCTTGAAAGAATTTTCTAGCTCTGTACACCTAAATTATCCAAGGAATTTGTTATTGGAACATAAAGCTTATAAATCTGTTTTATCATATCTGTCGTTTAATTGTTCATGCAAGCCATCACTTAATATAGTGATTTACAGTAATCTCAGTGAAATAACAGTTTTGTGTCACAAAATGAATAATGCATACAGACAAATTGTTGGGTTCCTTAAAATCAACTTCTAAAATACTATGCTTTTATTTGAAACTGAGAGAATGATGAACTTGTAGTAGTTGTAAGCCAAATACTGAAGCACAGTGGGTCACCTACTAATGATAGCTCTCAGGAATAAAAAGTTGGCAAATTAATGTCAGTAATCCAATATTTTTATTGTCAAAATCATGCTCTATGAAACATTTATTCAGTATGAATAACTTGTACCTTTAATTGCATTGATGTATCATCTTAAGCATAATACCTTTAAAATATATTTTTTAAACATAACTGGAAGAAACGTGTGACTCACTGCTATGTGTTGTAGTAAAGCAAAATGCACTAATTATTCTACCATTAAATGAATTTTGTCAATCTGAGGCAATTACATACCACGTTCTTTTATGATATTTAAACATATACCCCACCTTTTGTTTCTGCAGAGTAATTGTTGGCTTGTAAACAGAAACAAGAGTTAGCTGGTGCTAGCAAATTGATTATTGTAGAATGTAAATCAAAGTTACTTAACAAAGCGCTGGGAATTTACGTTGGCATATGGGTCTTGGGTATGAAAAATCCACTCCACTGAGAGATGGAGATATGCTGACCTAACCCCCGCTGTAGACAGTTTTAGCTACTGCCTCTCAAGGAGGTGGATTACCTACACCAATGGGAGAACCTCTCCTGTCAGTGTAGGTAGTGTCCACACCAAAGCGCAGCTGCAGTGGTTTAACTACAGAGAAAGATACTTAAAAGAACAGTGAAACAGCTGAAAAGAGGGATGGTGACTTTTCTAGGTTTGGAGTCTTGCTTTTGGAAGTTATACTTAGTCAGTCTGAGCAGAGGTCTGGAAGACCGGAACTCTTGAGTTCTAATCCTGGCATGTAACTGCTTTACCTCTGTGCACATACTTGTAAAATGGTGATATCAACTCATATCCCTATTACGATTACTTTGAAGATGAGAAATCATGTGAGTGTCTTATGATTCTACAAACAAATTTAAGGAAAATGTTTGTTGGAGCTATAGTCTTAAAGTTGTTCCTTGATAAACATAATATACACTTGATGTGAAGATAAACAGCACGACTTCTGGGCGAGTATTTTATATTTGCAAGTTGAAATATCAGGACAGCTTTTTTCTTGGGACAGATCTTAGGCATTAGATTAGTGACAGTGAGTCAATTGCTTAGCTATGGGACCGTATTAGAATAATTTGGCTATTGAAAAATAGTTTAATGAGTAAATTTAAATATAGATCAAATTGCAACTCAAATCTTTTTAATACATAAATTGCCAAATAAGAGTTTGAGTATATTTCTTTAGTACTCAAGAGGTAAAGGTCAGAAATGATGGCTTCTGCTTGCAAATAGCGGAATAGTTCCAGACTATAGAATTCCATTCCATATTTGCCTTTTTTGCAATCCACCTGGGCTTCAGTCTTGGAGGACTGTAGCTCCAATACTGTAGTTACTCTGATATCCCAATGTTTTAAACAATTAAAATGATTCACCCAAATTTTCTGTGTATTTATGACTATAAACAATTTATATCCTTTGCAACTGAATTAGAGTGGGATTAGACTCATTCTGTGTCTATATGGCCCCATACAATCTTTCCTATGTGGATTTTTTTTTTTTTTTTTTTTTTTTTTTTAAATTTTAGAATAGCCTAGTTTTAGGACTGGGGCTGAAGAGATCAGTGTCTACAGCACTACACATCTGGTGGTTCCATGACTTTGGAAGGTGCTTCATTATAGAAAATCATCTGTTCATGAGTCCCGTGCTCCAGGAACTCCTATATAATGCATGGACTGAAGGAGGTGCCAAGCTGACCAATAGACAATCTTTGCCTTATTAATGGGCATGGGAAGAGATGGGGACATCAAGGCAAGAAATTAGATTGAGAAATGTGTGAAAGATAATGAGAAATATGTGGGAAGAAAAGAGGTGATGGAACCCCTCAAAAAGAAGAAAAGAAAGAAGCTCACATTGATTTGGAAGAACACGAAAAAATCCTTCACCTAGGATGCCAGTAAAACATGGTTTGGCCATGCTTGCTGCCATGTGGTAGGCATGGAAGTCAGTGAGGGATAAATCTCCAGTTAACAGAAAATCCCAGTTTTTTTTTTCTTTTTCTCTTACATCTTTGAATCTAATTTTTCCATGCAAAATTGTTGGTAATCAGATTTTTAAAGAAGATCCTGAAAGGAAGATTAGTACTGTTGTAAACAGGAACAGTGCAGTTATTTTTTTCATGAATTAGATTCTGTTTTATATTTACTGACTAGGTAAGGAAGTCCATTTTATAATATCTCTGGTGCATATTTAATTAGTGAAAAGTTGTGTGGACAATTTGCTAGATGAATAGGAAAAATGTATTCAGATTTTGAGGTTATGTAGTTTATGTTTGGATGGAAACTCTCTTCAGAGTGGTGAATGGCTAATGAAGGGCTTAGGAATAGAGGGAGCAGGACAGAGGGGAATAAAGGAGGGGGGGTTGACATTACCATATCGGAGGTGGAAGCCAAACTTGAACAGCTAAACGGGACTACATCGGGCGGACCGGATGATCTTCATCTGAGAATATTGAAGGAACTGGCGCCAGAAATTGCAAGCCCCTTAGCGATAATTTTTAATGAATCTGTAAACTCGGGGGTGGTACCGTTGGACTGGAGGATAGCTAATGTGGTTCCTATTTTCAAGAAAGGGAAAAAAAAGTGACCCGGGTAACTACAGGCCTGTTAGTTTAACATCTGTAGTATGCAAGGTCTTGGAAAAAATTTTGAAGGAGAAAGTAGTTAAGGACCTTGAGGTGAATGGCAATTGGGACAAATTACAACATGGGTTTACGAAAGGGAGATCGTGCCAAACCAACCTGATCTCCTTCTTTGAGAAAGTAACAGACTTCCTAGATAAAGGAAATGCGGTGGATCTAATATACCTCGATTTTAGTAAAGTGTTTGATACGGTACCACATGAGGAATTATTGGTTAAATTGGAAAAGATGGGGATTGATATGAAAATCCAGAGGTGGATAAAGAACTGGTTAAAGGGTAGACTGCAGCGGGTAGTACTGAAAGGTGAACTGTCAGGTTGGAGGGAGGTCACCAGTGGGGTTCCTCAAGGTTCGGTTTTGGGTCCGATTTTATTTAATCTATTTATTACTGACCTCGGAACCGAATGTAGGAGTGGGCTGATAAAGTTTGCGGATGACACAAAGTTGGGAGGTATTGCCAATTCGGAGAAGGATCGGGATATCCTGCAGGGAGACTTGGATGACCTTGTAAATTGGAGTAATAGTAATAGGATGAAATTTAATAGTGAGAAGTGTAAGGTGATGCATTTAGGAATGACTAACAAGAATTTTAGTTATAAGCTGGGGACGCATCGGTTGGAAGTAACGGAGGAGGAGAAGGACCTCGGAGTCCTGGTTGACCGCAGGATGACTGAGTCGGCAATGTGACGTGGCTGTGAAAAAAGCTTATGCGATCTTGGGATGCATTAGGCGAGGTATTTCTAGTAGGGACAAGGAGGTGCTGCTTCCGTTATACAAGGCGCTGGTGAGACCTCATTTGGAGTACTGTGTGCAGTTCTGGTCTCCTATGTTTAAAAAGGATGAACTCAAACTGGAACGGGTACAGAGAAGGGCCACTAGGATGATCCGAGGAATGGAAAACCTTTCCTATGAAAGGAGACTCGAGGAGCTCGGTTTGTTTAGCCTAACCAAAAGAAGGCTGAGGGGGGATATGATTGCTCTCTTTAAATATATCAAAGGGATAAATACCAGGGAGGGAGAGGAATTATTTCAGCTCAGTACCAATGTGGACACGAGAACAAATGGATATAAACTGGCCGTGGGGAAGTTTAGGCTTGAAATCAGACTAAGGTTTCTAACCGTCGGAGGGGTGAAATTTTGGAACAGCCTTCCGAGGGAAACGGTGGGGGCAAAAGACTTCTCTGGCTTCAAGATTAGGCTAGATAAGTTTATGGAGGGAATGGTTTGATGGGATAACATGATTTTAGTTAATTAGGCAATAACGTGCCATCGCTGGTAAAATGAGGGTCCGGCTGGAGAATCTTGCCTGTATGCTCGGGGTTCTACTGATCGCCATATTTGGGGTCGGGAAGGAATTTTCCTCCAGGGTAAATTGGCAGAGGCCCTGGAGGTTTTTCGCCTTCCTCCGCAGCATGGGGCAGGGGTCGCAAGCTGGAGGATTCTCTGCGACTTGAAGTCTTTAAATCACGATCTGGAGACTTCAACAGCTGAGTTAAGGGAAAGTGGGTGGGTCAGCTTTTGTGGCCTGCATCATGCGGGAGGTCAGACTAGATGACCATAATGGTCCCTTCTGACCTTAAAGTCTATGAGTCTATCTGACTTCTAAAGTTTTACTCTGACTTGACATTTGTACTCCTGCTCTCCATTATGAGCCCTGGTGAGGAGGCTTCAAAGATTCAAAAACATACTTGGAAAAAGCCTTTTGACAGTCTGATGCTTTTTTCTTCATCTTAGACACGCAACAGATACTAACTTAATTTTTGTGTGTGTGCCCCTCTTTTGTTCTCTTGTATATCCTATCAATATTATCTGCTAAAGGGTGACCTGGAATGAGGCTAGATTTCTTATGATGTATTAAAAATGCCGAGAAGGACTCTAGTCCTGCTGCTGCTTATTGTTGCAAACTGCTTTGTTGTGAGAGGTCTATATATTGAACATTTCAGTAAGTACCATATCAAATGATTTTTGGCAGTTTACCTTAGTTCAGGTTGTATTTAAACCCTTATCCATGTTACTACCCTTAAACTATTTTACACATTTTTAAGCGTTCATCTTTTAGTATTAGTGTAGATGTAGATTTAATGTCTCTAGTGATAGTTGTGCAATGCACTACTTACATATCATAAAACTTTTAATAGGCCATTTGTTCCAGGTGCTTAACTTGTATTCATAGTTGAAAAGACTTTACTTTCCTCAAAATTAATCTTTCCTTCTAAAGTGTTAGTGTTTTGTGGAGTCAATTATGGTATGTTTAGCTCATTTAAATTTTGTGAAATAATTTTTAGTTAGGGAGATCTGGGTACTCTGAAGAACAAAAGTAACAAATATTTGCTATCCTGTGAGAGTAAGTTCCCTTTCAGGGGAAAACGTTGTGTTCTATAATTGATATCTATCCATTTTTGGTTGCCAAGCTAGAATATATTTATTTGAACATCTGTTTATTAGTCTTTTTATCTCATGGTTGTATCACAGGTTTTAGTGAGATCTGCAAAAGTTTCTGAAGTGGGAAACTTTTGAAGTGTTTATGAAACCAGGATTTTTCTAAAAGGTACAATCAGTTTCCGATTTTGAATTCTGTATGCTCAACTTTGTGCTGCTGCTTGCTTGGTTTTTGGCCAAGTAAACTGGGAGATCTCTCCAGGCATATAAACTTGCAAGACATCCCAGTAATATCCGAGATGGTGGAAGGGACCCTTTTTAGAATTTTTTTTTAAAGGTTCTCTTTGAGCTACCATATGGACAATGGGAGTGTGAGATCGATCGAATCTTGGTATATGCATAACAACAATATGGACACATGACTAGTGGAAATATTCAAACTAGTTATGTATGGTGAGTATCTGCCATGTTAGATCTCTGATGGTTAAAACAGTTTCTTCACAACAAAAAAGAGAAATATATTCTTTGCTGGGGGGAAAAACGGGATTATAATATAATTGTTCTAAGTCAGATGTTATGAATAAGGCTGTAAGTTTGTCACAGAGGTCACGGAAGTCATGGATTCCGTGACTTTCCATGACTTCTGCAGCGGCCGGTGTGCCTGGCTCAGGGGCCCCCACACGCCCTCTCATCCTCCCAGCAGCAGAGTTTGGGTGTGGGATGGGGCAGGGGGTTGGGACATGGGACTGGGTGAGGTGGGCTCTGGGCGGTGCTTACCGGGGGGGCTCCCCGGAAGCAGTGACATCCCCCTCGTTCCTCTGCTAGGTAGAGGTGTGGCCAGGCAGCTCTGTGCTACCCATTGGGAGCTGTGGGTCCTCCTTAGATTTCAATTCCAACAAGGTGGCTAACCCCCCTCCAACACAGATATTACAGACAGGCCGTAAAATAACTCCGGTGTTTGACAACGCTTGTTCAGCAGTTTACAGCTGACAGCTTCAGGTTTCTTAGGACTCTTACACACAGAATATAGAACACACTTTGAATATCTTTGAGACTTTGTTTAGTGCAGTTTAAACCTGAAGAACTTTTTTCTGGAGCCTTCCCAGTTTGAACTTCCTAGTTTTCATACACACATCCTTTCACCCAACCACTCTTCCACACGTTGCTGTTAAAGAATGAGAGGCTGGGATGTCTCCCAGCTAATAAAAGCAAAAGACAAAAATAGAAAAGGGAAGAAATAAGATACTTAAGGTAACAAGGGATTCATGAACTCTCCAGGTCTCGTGATTTTCTGTACTCTTACGGAATAGGAGCTGGAACTGCGATTAAGGAACTAGAGGGTGATGTTGCTGTACAGAGCTTATTATTTTCAACTGTAGGGAGAGGCTGGTCAAAGACTGGCATAGCCTGTTTGCTTGATGTCATGGCTTCCTTTCTCCAAGGATTCTGGAATGTCATTCTTTACTCACATGGCTTGAAAGATGTTTCTAAAGCCTGCCCCTTGATTCTTATGGCTTTCAATCTTTCCCTGCAGCATCTCCCTCCAAGACCTTAAGAAATCAGGTATGAGACCTCCCTTGGGTCCATGCAACTTGGTCCAATTAGGTTATTTGATTTGGGTCATCCTTAGCTAGCATCAACTTGGGAAAAGTCTGTCTTAAACAATTAAAAAAATATTTGGTGTTACCATACCACAGACTGCAAGGCAGCTACCTCTAAAAATAAACAAAAACCACTTTTGATGAAAATGACACTAAGGGATGAATTGTGTTCGTATATCAACTAATGTAACGCCTAATGTTTTCCAAAGTACCTAAAAGAATTAGCTGCCTGAATCCCACTGAGTTTCAGTGGGAATTGGACACCTAAACACCCGTTTGTACCTTTGGAAATCTTCCCTTTAAAGGTCTCACATTTTTGGTGTTAGCCTTTAAATTTCTTCAGCAATCAAATTTAAATCACTGCAGCATGGGGTTTCTGAACTGTATTCATTTAAAATATTAACAGTTTCTAATGGCTCTTGGTAGTGATAATCAGGCTGATGGACATCGTATCCATGAACAAACAATATGGAGTTGTAACAATCATAATCTAGCATTTGAAAACTCAGGCATGGCTATTCTATGATTGTTCCTGCTTTATTATTTCTCCTTTCTACATCCCTAATTCTTCCTGGCTCCAATAAGACATGTCAGCTGAAATTCTTGCTGATATTGGGTTATAGTACCGGAGCTTAGGTTGACTTAATAGAAAAGCTCTACATTCCTATGCAGAATCTGTAAAACACCTATATTGCTGTATAGTGAAGTAACATAAAATTTGAGAAATTTACGGTAAAATAAAGATATTTTATATCATAAGGAGAAGAGGTGAAGTTAAGTTTGAGTTGAGTAATCTTAATTCTAAGGGCTTGTCTACACTAGCACTTTTGTTGGTATAATTTAATGTCACTCGGGTGTGAAAAAAACACCCCACTGAGCGACATAAGTTACACTGATATAAGCGCTCATCTGGACAGCGTTATGTTAGCTCGTGGAGGTGGTTTTATTATGTCAATGGAAGAGCTCTCCCCTGTTGGCATAGAGCAGCTACATGAGTAATCATACAACAGCACAGCTGCATGGATACAGCTGTGCTACTGTTAAATGTTAAGATTGTTTTTAACACTAGATTTTTGTAAATGTGTATAAAATCTCATTTAAATAGTTATCCTTTATAATGAGCAATTAGATTCAGTTTTTGTGACACATTGTTTCATTGGTACACTTGATTTATAACACATTTCTGAGAAGCCTTATCTGTTCTCCCTGATGAACATAATAGTTCTATGAAAAACGTTTTTAAAAATTGCAAATGATTTGAACAGAAAGGAATCGATGATTCCAATAATTTCTTGTATGTTAATCTTTGGCCGCATAAACTCACATCTCTTATGTGATAACATATTGTACTAATGATCCACGGATCTACGTGGCATTAACAATAAGCTATCTAAAACCAAAAACATTAATTGAGTTGAATGCAGAAATTCTGTAATTACTTCAAACAGAATAAATAGTGTTCTTAAACCAAATATAAATGAAACAGATGTATCTTGACAACTAATATTATTTATTATATCCCAGTTTACAGAGTATTGCACTGATCTTCTATATGATTAAAAATATAGAGATGAAAATACTTTGCATACATATTTGGCATGTTCACACAACTCTTGCTGCTAGATGCTTTTCAGTTCATCATTTTGATAACCACGTTGGTATGTGAGCTCTGGGAGTAACTTTCTTATCGCTTTGTCTTCTTCTGAAAATAGTTGACAGGATCCTTATATGGTGTAATGGAAGCCCAGTGATTATTGAATTGGAAACATTGTCCTTTCTTGAAGCTAAATGTATTTGGTGTGGCAGGAGTGGGAAGTGGTCATGAACAAAGAAAAATGGTCTCAATTCTCCCTTGCATCCAAGCTCTGCTTTTTGTAAGTTTGGGGATGAGAGGTGGGGATTCAGCACCAGGGTTGGCATTAGTTTATAACTGACCCACTATAGCCCTAGCCACTTCCAGCCTGCCCTCACCATGTCTGCTCCCTTCCATGTCATTACCCCTAGGCTAGAATGGAGGTAGGGCAGCTGGCATAGGTGGGGCAGCTGCTGTCTCCACCAATCTCTCTGTAGGTGGAGGAAAATCTTTACTGGCTACTTCCTGCTGGAATCTATCCACTGTGCACCATCTGCACAATGCAAAGTGAACTGATTGTACTGAAAAATCTAGGCCAGTATCTGGGATAGTTCTGGAGCCCTGTGGAACTGGTTGTACAACATGATTACTCCAATACAGGACAATGGTATATATCTGTAGCTAACAAGGTATTGTAGTATATGTAGAGCTAGCGGATGTGATATGGAGTTGACCCTTTTATTACATACACTGAACAATATGATGTTAGAAATGTGTCCTATTACTTTCATATTTTCATTTTGATAAAATATAGATTTACTTTTTTTCTTGCATTTTTGTGTAAAAATGCCAGAAATATCAACCTCCAACTTCTTATTTCAACTATCAAGAAAAACAAAAAGGATCAGTATATCACATAGCAGTAACCTTTTCTTAATTAAATCCTGTATACTATTGGCTGTGAAATCAATGATATTGAGAAAGTAGTGTGTAATTAGACCCTTTTGAAGTGTTCCTTTAAAATTGACTGAATCAGATGCTCTTTTTCAGAGAAGGGGAGTAGTTGTAAATGGAAAACACTTCATTAAATTTTGTTTACTTGCAGCAGACTTGAAAGTATGTAGTCAAAGGTGAATGAATAGTTTGTTCTCTATCCACTTAAATGCTTTGTGTGCTCTGTTTCTTAGTTTTAATCTTTATCCTTTTGCCACTTGAAATGGGAAACACATTTTTCAAACACTTTATCTTGCACTTGTATAGCTCAACCAACTTTTGCTTTTAAAATCTCAAATTTGTCATATACATAATGCAGAGTGAAGACTAGTGTCTTGGCATTGTTTGAAAGAAATTTTGGCTTAGAAATAAATCAGTCACTTATGCTATGCTTCCATTACTTTCGTCGACTATTTAAGCACTTTCTGAAGTGCATTTTAACTCACATGCTTTATACCACAGCATTTCCCTTTGTTTGGCCCAAAGAGAGGGTGGAGAAGCTGTAGGGAGGAAAGATGGATTTTAGTTGGAATACTCTGTGTTCACACATGCAGAGAGATGGACAGAGCAACTCAGCCAGAAGGGCTCAGAAACATGCAGAGATGGGGTGTGGAAGTTACTAGACATGCTCAATAGCGGCTTCTGAAGCTGTACAGGAAGTTTTCATTGTAGGCACTCTGTCTTGGCAGGTTACATGTAGTCACCCTCCGAGAACTGAGCCAGTCAGCACAAGGAGGAGGAAGGCTATAAATTTAGGAATTTTATTTATTTATATATATATATCTATATATTTTAAATAAATAAATAAATTTAGGACTGAAATGCTACCATTCTTTTTAAGCTCTGACAAGTGGAGGTGACGCACACTACATATTATGGCGCTGCTATAAAGCAGGGATCGGCAACCTTTGGCACGCGGCTCACCAGGGTAAGCACCCTGGCGGGCCGGACCGGTTTGTTTACCTGCTGCGTCCGCAGGTTCGGCCGATTGCGGCTCCCACTGGCTGCGGTTCGCTGCTCCAAGCCAATGGGGCTGTGGGAAGTGGCGTGGGCCGAGGGATGTGCTGATCCCTGCTATAAAGACTACAAAATCTTGTCCAAGAGAAGATCACTGGGAATGTGTTGATGCATGTGCTAAAGGATAGAAGTGTAGATGTTTGGTTGGAATCTTTTATTTGTACATATATGACAGGTGGGGAAGTCTGTATGAGGAACATCAGTAGACTTACTGTCCAATAGCTTTTGTTTACTAGTTATTCATAGTATTCCAAATACCATTTACAGTGTTTTATATTTTTTCTTTGCATTAAATTTGTTTTACTAAGAATGTATGTACTCTGTCTGAAGATGACTGGGAACTGTTAACACCTATTTACCAGGGTTTTGTCTACATTGGACATGAAAATTAACTCTGTAATGCTTCCTGGAAAGACAGAACTTTGGTTAGTTCTTCAGCAGAGTTATACATAATGTTGCCTCAGTATCCTAGACATTTATCCCCCACAAAAAGGAGGCCGGCCTTTCAGACTGGCAGTCTGTGGCTGCATTCCACCCTTTGAGGGCTCTCTAAATGTTCAGGCTCCCAGCTTTTCTTAAAATAAAAGATCTTCTGTCTTACAGAAGTAATATTAGAAATCTAAACTGATTGCATGTGATAATTTTCATATTGACTTTCCAAAAATCAAAGGCTATTCACAGTTCCTTCCCCTCTATAGTCACTAAAGGTCATCAATAGATCCTGTGAAGCCCATAGCCGTGTGTCACTTGAGGGGGTGCCACCATACCAGTGTGCGACTCTTTTAGGTCTCTGTAATCACCCTGGGATCAGAGGTTTCATTGGAAATAGTCATTTAATTCAAACCTGTTGAGGTGGTAGAATCAGTGATTGGGTTCTGGTCTACACTAAAAATTAGATTGACCCAGCTACGTTGCTCAGGGGCATATGCGCCAACTCCATGGGTGCTCTGCCATGGATCAGCTGTTCAGTGGTGTGCAGGAGGCGTGATGGTGGAGAAGGAGGAGCAGGGGGCAGGAAGAAGTGGGGGAGTGGGCGGAGAAGCAGTGGAGCAGGGGTGGGAAGAGGCGGGGTGGTAATAGAGGCTTGGGGGAAGGAGTGGGTGTGGGGTCTGGGGTGGGGGCTTTGGGGAAGGGTTGGAGTGAAGGTGGGGACTGGGGTGGAGTGGGGGTCGAGCACCCCCAGAATCTGAATAAATCAGTGTTTATGCTCAGGGGTGTGAAAAATCCACACCTTTTGAGCGACATAGTAAACTGACCTAAGTCCCCATGTAGACAGCACTAAGTTGATGGAAGTTCTTCAAGTGATTGCTCATGTGTATTCCACAATAGGTATGTGTGCTCGCCACGTGCACCGGTGCCAGTACGCGGTGACCCTCCAGTACCATCGACCAGTCGGCACCGCTCCCCATCCATGGGGCACGCCAAGAGGGCCAGGAAGACTCCCTCTTCGCAGTGGCGGAAATCTGGGACAGAGGCTAGGCCCATGTCGGGCAGTCCTCGATCCCCAGGCCTTCGACTCCAGCTGAGCGTAGTAGCCCAGCCCCTTCGGAACAGGCCTGTCCGGATGCCTTCCACATCTGAAGCCCTCCAGGCGGCCCGGGATGTCATGTCTATGCCGGTGCTTGGAGCGCCGCTCATGTAGGCCCCGCGCTGCAGAGGCAAGCCACTGCTGGGGTCTCCACAGCCGCCTCCGGTCCGGTACCGGTCTCGGTTGAGGGACGACGATCACGGCCCAGCGACCGCTCGGGACAGAGTCCAGGTGGATCGCCCTCAACGCCAACCAGACCGTCTGGCTGGGTTCCATCCGGCTGGGACTCAGGGCACCGCTCGTCCTCAAGGAGCGAACATTGGTGGGACCGCGGCAGGCGTCACCGTCTGTCCTCATCTCGGAGAGGGTACCGCAGTCGGTCATGGCACGATCGTCGATGCCGTTCCCTCTCGAACTCCCGCTCCAAGTCTCCGTCAAGACATCGCAGTCCCGGACGTCGATTGCCGGCGTCTCACCATTGCGGGTCCGCCCGTCGAGGCCGTTCGCAGAGCAGCTATTACAGTCGGTACCAGTCCTCCACGTCGAGATTGCAGTCCCGTGGCTGTCGTCGATTCCGACACCACCGCTCCTCCTGGTCCAGGGACAGCAGCGGATCGAACGTCAGCCCGGTCTCCAATCGTAGCCGTCCTTCGATGGGTCAGGCCAGCCAAACTGGACAGCCAGTCCCGCTGGTGTCACAGCAGGTGCAGTGGCACCGAGCATCGTGGCCAGCTGAATGATACCAGTGGGCACCGTGGCCTCCGGCGCAGCCCCCGGTGGGAGCTCGCTCGGTGGCCGGAGCTTCAGAAGCACCGTCTGCCTCTCTCTCCAGACCCCCGAGAAAGGAGTCAGTGAGACATACGTCCTCTGCACCGTGCCTGGAGTCTGACCAGGTGGCGGACCCTCTGGTGCTGGCTGAAACCCAGAGCGCCGCACCGGCCCCTTCACCCCGCCCAGAGGAGGCGATTGCGGCCCCGCCCCGTCCGTCCCACAGGAGGACTCTAGGGCCCACCAAGAACTCTTAAAGAGGGTGGCAGCAAGCCTACAGGCAGAGGAGATGGAGGAAACCCCGGACTCCCTGTTTAACGTGTTGTCCCCATCGGCACCGGGAAGGGTGGTCTTGCCTCTCCACAGAGGCGTGGCTAAGATTTCAAATACCCTGTGGCAAACACTGGCCTTGTTGGCCCCTATCTCTAAACAGGCGGAACTTAAGTACTTTGTACCCACTAAAGGGCACGAGTACTTGTATACCCGCCCAGCTCCTTGGTGGTCAAGTCAGTCAACCATAGGGAACGGCAGGGTCAGCCAGCCCCGACCCCAAAGAACAAAGACTCTTGGAGACTGGACTCTTTCGGAAGGAAAATTTATTCATCTTTGAGCTTCCAGTTACGAGTGGCAAACCATCAGGCTCTCTTGGGTCAGTACAAATTCAATCTGTGGGGCTCCCTGCCTAAGACTGAGGACTCCCTCCAGGAGCGCCATAGGAAGGAGTTTAAGGTGCTAGTGGAGGAAGGGACAGCGGCCGCTAGGGCGCCCCTGTAGGCAGCCTTGGATCCTGCGGACATGGCCGCATGATCAATGGCCTCCACGATGTCCATGAGACGGGCGTCATGGCTCCTCTTCTCTGGGCTGTCCAGCGAGGCGCAGCCTTCCATGCAGGATCTCCCATTTAATGGGAAAGCTCTGTTTGTGGAGGAAACAGATACAAGGCTGCATGGCATGAAAGACTCCCGCACGACTCTCCAGACTCTGGGACTCTGTCCCAGCTCGAACAAAACCTAAATTCAAGCTGCGGCAGACTCCCGCCCAGGCCGCCCTCCTGAAGTATGAGGCCTCCCATAAGAAGCAGCAGGACTATAAGAGACGCCCTCAGAGGCAGTCTCGGCCTGCCCCCCAGCCTGGGTCCTCCAAGGGCAAGCAGGCGGGGAAAAGGTGTTTTTGACAGGATGCTCGGGGGCACCCCACCAGTCCTCATCAGGGATCCACCCCCAATAAAGCTTCCCTTCTCCAACCGGTTGTGTGCTTTCCTCCTGGAATGGTCACGGCTAACCTCAGACCGATGGGTCCTCAATACCATTTCCTGCGGTTACACCCTCCAGTTTACTTCTTCCCCGCCCAACCACCCCTCGCCCCTGTTCATCTTGGGGGACCCCTCGCACGAAGCTGTGCTTGAGCAGGAGGTGGGGCGGCTCTTAGGACTAGAAGCAATAGAGGCGGTGCCCGAGGAGTTCATGGGCAAGGGGTATTACTCCCATTATTTCCTTATCCCGAAGGCCAAAAGGGGGCTCAGGCCCATCCTGGACCTTTGAGGTCTGAACTAGTACATGGTGAAGCTCAAATTCCGCATGGTCTCCCTGGCCTTCATCGTCCCCTCCCTGGATCCTGGGGACAGGCACCCTGCCCTCGATCTACAGGACGCATACTTCCACATCCACATATTCGAGAGGCACAGACACTTCCTCCGTTTCGTGGTGGGACAGAACCATTACCAATTCATGGTCCTCACGTTTGGTCTGTCCACTGCTCCCAGGTGTTTACAAAATGCATGTCAGTGGTAGTGGCCTACCTCAGACGGTGGGGGGTCCAGATATTCCCCTATCTGGACGATTGGCTTGTCAAGGGCATCTCCCGGTCACAGGTGAGGGATCACGTGGCGCTCCTCCTGTCCATGTGCACCGCCTTGGGCCTGTTGGTAAACAACACCAAGTCCACCTTAGTCCCGGTCCAATGCATAGCGTTTATCGGGGTACTCCTGGACGCAGTGTCGTCCAGAGCCCCTCTCCCGCCAGACAGGTTCAAAACCCTGAAAGGTCTCATCAGTTCGGTCACAAGGTTCCGGGTGACAACAGCCAGGGTTTGCCTGCAACTCTTGGGTCACATGTCAGCATGCACGTACGTGGTCCACCACGCCAGACTCAGGATGAGGCCCCTCCAGCTCTGGTTGGCCTCCAAGTTCTCTCAGGCCACGGACAGGATGGACAAGGTCCTCACTATGCCGTACTCTGTGATTGCCTCCCTACGGTGGTGGTCCGCCCCAAACAACATGCTCCAAGGGGTCCCATTCAGGGACAGGGCCCCGTCGTTGGAGCTGGTGTCCAATGCATCGGACCTGGGTTGGGGGACCCACGTGGGGAATTTTCAGACCCAAAGCCTGTGGTCGGCTCAAGACCTGATCCTACAGAAGAACGTCAAGGAGCTCAGGGCGATGTGGCTGGCGTGTATGGCCTTCCGCTCGCACCTGGAGGGCAAGGTAGTCAGGGTCCTCACGGACAACACGGCCTCGATATTCTATATCAACAGTCAAGGCGGGGCCCGATCCTCTGCCGTGAAGCCCTCAGGTTGTGGGCCTTCTGTATAGCCCACAACATCCACCTGAAGGCCTTCCACCTACCGGGCGCCTGGAACGAGAGGGCAGATCGCTTGAACAGGGACTTTTCCTCGCAACACATGTGGTCCCTCCACCCGGAAGTGGCCCACCGGCTCTTCTGAAGGTGGGCAACTCCCCAGGTGGACCTGTTCACAACTCGCCAGAACTGGCGATGCCCTCGGTTCTGCTCCAGGGGGGCCTGGGAGGGGCGCTATCTCTGCTGCCTTTCTCCTGTCCTGGTCAGGCCGGCTTCTCTATGCCTTTCCCCTGTTCCTCCTGATCAGCAGGGTCCTGGAGAAGATAAACTCGGACAAGGCATGGGTACTCCTGATTGCCCCTACGTGGCCCAGGCAGCACTGTACGGGATCCTCACGGGACTAGCGGTAGCTCTGCCGTGGCCGTTGCTGCTCCACCCGGACCTGCTCTCTCAGGACCAGGGATGCCTCCTCCATCCCAACCTAGTGGCTCTTCACCTCATGGCGTGGCTGCTCAGTGGTTATGTGGAGAGGAAAGGACGTGCTCGGATCAGCTTCAGCGCGTTCTCCTCGAAAGTAGACGGCCCTCCACTCGCCGCACTTCTTTGGCGAAGTGGTCCGGGTTTTCTAGGTGTGCAGCAGACCAGGGCGTCTCCCCAGTGACTGCCCCGATCCAGCTTATCCTTGATTACCTCCTCCACCTGAAGACCCGGGTCCTGGCGCCATTGTTGGTCAGTGTGCACCTGGCAGCCATATAGGCCTTCCATCAGCCGGTGCAAGGGCACACAGTATTTTCCCATGCTATGATGGCTGGTTCCTTAAGGGTTTGGACCGTCTTTTTCCGTATTCTAGACCCCCGGTCCCGCAGTGGGATCTAAACCTGGTGTTGGCTCGTCTCACGGGCCCCCGGTTTGAACCGCTGTCCGCGTGCTCCTGGTCTCATCTCTCGTGGAAGGTGGCCTTCCTGATTGCAATCATGTCGGCCAGGCGATTTCTGGAGCTCAGGGCCATGATCTCCGAGCCACCGTACACGGTCTTTCATAAGGACAAGGTTCCCCGCATTCCTCCCGAAGGTGGTCTCCGCCTACCACATGGGTTAGGACATTTTTCTACCGGTCCTCTGCCCCAAGCCCCGCGCATCCAGTGAGGAGTGCTGTCTCCACATGCTCAATGTGCGGCGGGCTCTGGCTTTCTACCTCGAGTGGACTAAGCCGTTCAGAAAGTCCTTGCAACTGTTCATCGCCTCGGCTGAGCGCATGAGGGGCCAGTCAATTTCCACCCAGTGGCTTTCCAATTGGATCACTTCGTGCATCCGTTCCTGTTATGAGCTGGCAGGTGTCCCCGCGCCACCCATTGTGAGGGCACACTCGACTCGGGCGCAGGCCTCATCGGCTGCCTTCATGGCCCATGTCCCCATCAAAGACATTTGTAGGGCCACCACATGGTCTTCGGTTCACACGATCACCTCTCATTATGCGATGATCTCCCAGACCAGGGAAGACGCCAGGTTCGGCAGGGCTGTCCTCTGTCCTGGGAACCTGTGAACTCCCTACCCACCTCCTACAGATATAACTTGGAATCACCAATTGTGGAATACACATGAGCAATCACTCGAAGAAGAAAAGACAGTTACCTTTTCCGTAACTGATATCCTTCGAGATGTGTTGCTCATGTCTATTCCACATCCCACCCTCCTTCCCCTCTGTTGGAGTTGTCTGGCAAGAAGGAACTGAGGGTGGGGGGAGCGCGCAGGTCCCCCTATACCGCGCCAGGCAGGTGCCACTCCAGGGGTTGCGGGGGGCGCTCCCCCCTATGAGTACTGCTAGGGGGAAAACTTCCAGCACCAGTACATGTGGCGAGCAAG
Source organism: Emys orbicularis (assembly GCF_028017835.1). Taxonomy (NCBI): domain Eukaryota; kingdom Metazoa; phylum Chordata; order Testudines; family Emydidae; genus Emys; species Emys orbicularis. Next base: position 34,492,154 of record NC_088683.1, read on the forward strand.
CACACTTATTGTGGAATAGACATGAGCAACACATCTTGAACACCAGTTACGGAAAAGGTAACAGTCTTTTTTTGTTTCTGTTAATTTAGCTACTACCTCTTGGGGAGGTGGATTTCTTATGCTTATGGGAGAACCCCTCCCATTGATGTAGGTAGTGTCTACAGTGAAGCGCTACAGCTGCAGATGTGCCACTGTAGCATTTCAAGTGTAGACAAGCTAGCTGTACCAACCTCTGAACAAGGAGGGGAATCTCAGACAGGCAGCATTTTTACTGCACTAAGATGCATTCCAATCCAGATTTGGATGAGAACTCCCTCTGTGGTCTTTGACAAGTGACTTAAATTAAGAATATTGGGTGAAATCTTGGCCCCAGTGAGGTTGGTGCCAAAACTGCCACTTACTTATTTCATCTATTAAATATGCATACATTTTGGTTTACATAAAATGTCCAGTGTGCATGCAAAAGTTGAGGTTTTATGCACACTGGGTATGTTTTTGCACAGAACCCTGATTTGTGCAAAAGGGACAGTAACAATTAATGTGGGACAAAGTAGGAGGATGGCCCATAAGGTTAAAGTAAGTACGAAAGCAGGAGGAGCAGATGCTACTTTTCAGAGAGGAGAATAAAAAACAGAAGAGTATAAAAAAGGGAAGTCCATGGAGGCAGAGGAAATGGATCACTTGGGGAAAGAGAAGGATGACAAAGTAGAAGATGGTAAAAGCAGCACTGACCTATTAGGTTAGTTAATTTCCTAGCAGAAGTCTTATCTTAATTGTGGAGGGAAAGAAGGGATGGCTACTTCTGTCCGCTTGTTACGTCAGTGCTGTGGATTCTGTGATGAGGAAAAGACCAAGAAAGTTACATAAAGCTCTGCAATTCACGCAGTCCTCTGGGAGATGGGAATTTAACTGGTTTTAGAACCCTCATTTAGTTGAAGAATCTCTCCTCAAAAATATTTATTATGTACAGGCCCACCACAAGATATTGAGCTATACTTCTCTTGTGGTTGAGAAGGTTCAAGGTAGCCCAAAGCGCGCTCACTCTCTCACATATAAAATAAGTCAAACTTGTAGGTGGGCATACTCTAGTTCAGAGGTTCTCAAACTGTGGTCCGTGGACCACCAGTGGTCCAGGAGCTTCATTCAGGTAGTCTGCGGATAGTTCCCTCTAAGGCGTGCGCCTGGGCAGCTGCACACAAGAGAATGAAGGGCTACCCACCTAATTAGTGGAGCCGCGCAGGCATGGCTCCACTAATTAGATGCCTGGACCCTGGAGAAAATGCACATGTAAGGTGAGGTGGTGGCCTTGGGGGGAATAGGGGGTAGGTGGGAGGGGACAGTGGGGTGAGAAGAGGGGGAGGGAGGAATTTGGGATGTGCAGGGCTGCGGCGGCTAGAGAAAGAGGTGACTTTCCCCAGCTCCAGGGCTGCGGCTGCCGGGGAGAGACCCCCCCCCCCCCTCCTTCCCAGCCTCAGCTCTGTGGCTGCTGTGGCGGAGGAGAGACCCCCTCCCCCTCCTTCCCAGCCCCAGCTCGGGGGCTGCTGCAGTGGGAGAGACCTCCCCACCCCCTTCCCAGCCCCAGCTCGGGGGCTGCTGCAGCAGGGGACAGAGGGCAAATCCATTACATTTGAAAGGTAAGACTACTGATATTAAAATGAGTTGTGTGCTTTTATTTGTAGAACAAAAAAAACATTGTTTGTTTATTAAGGGTTTTTTATATAGCACTTTTATCCAAAGTACTTTACAATAGTTAGCTAACAGTACAAACAAAATTTGGAAAGATCATTAAGTGGTCCGCCAAGACTCTCAGCAATTTTTCAAGTGGTCCGTGGAAAAAAAAGTTTGAGAACCACTGCTCTAGTTCACTATTCGATTTACTCTACATGCTTACATGGTCTTACTGGAGAAACATTATACAATAGAGCACATTTTCTTCCATCATTATGCAAGTGCAGTAGAGACCTCAGAGGTCAGTTTGCAGCAACCATTAGAAACTAAGGGCTGCTTTTTGCTCCCTTGTAACAATCTAAAAACCTAGCTGACAGCCATATAATTTTGATTCCAAAATAACTTTTTGAAAAGCATAGTAGTGAACAATTTTTGTAATGTTTTTATGCAAAAATGTGAAGTTTTACAATCTAAAAAGACTCTTCAAATGTTCTCTTTTAACATTGTAAGTGTCTTTGATGTGTTTGAAAATCTGTCTGAAAAATGAGATTGAATATTGGAACGTCAGATATTCTTTCCCCCCAGTTAGGTTTGGTCTGATTTTGTAATGGAATCCAATGTTCATGAGTTCCCATCATCCTAATATTTGAAGTCCTCTTTAGGAACAAGTTTATAACGGACGGATCTGTTTTTGCCAAACCTAGCAAGGTTGATCCTAACTGCTGGAGTCTTATTTATCAATGGAATAGGCAGTAGCAATATGGCCATGCAGATTTCTCTGCCAGCATGCTACGAAGTTCAGGAGGAACTTTTTTTGCTAGGGATGTTCTTAATAAAAACATTGTTTTGGTGTTTTAGGGCTTTTCTGCACTTCAAATGCTAACATTGCACACCTGCTCCACTGTTCTAGCACTTTAGTGTAGACACTATCTACGTGGATGGGAAGGGTTCTCCCATTGGTGTAGGTCAGGGGTCGGCAACCTTTCAGAAGTGGGGTGCCGAGTCTTCATTTATTCACTCTAATTTAAGGTTTCGCGTGCCAGTAATACATTTTAACATTTTTAGAAGGTCTCTTGCTATAAATCTATAATATAGTAACTAAACTATTGTTGTATGTAAAGTAAATAAGGTTTTTAAAATGTTTAAGAAGCTTCATTTAAAATTAAATTAAAATGCAGAGCCCCCGGACCGGTGGCCAGGACCCAGGCAGTGTGAGTGCCACTGAAAATCATCTCGCATGCTGCCTTTGGCACACGTGCCAGAGGTTGCCTACTCCTGGTGTAGGTAATCCATCTCTCTGAGAGGTAGCTCGAGTTGACAGGAGCATTCTTTCATAGACCTATTGCTGTCTATATGGGAATTTGGGTTGGCTTACCTACATTGCTCATAGGTGTGGATTTTCATACCCCTCAGTGGCATAGTTAAACTGGCTAATTTTCAGTGTAGACCAGGCCTAAGGGTTTTTTAAAATATTTATTCTGATTTTGCATTTTCTAATTACTAAACAAAGCATTAAAAACAGCATAACTCTTTTCAAGTTTTCAACTTATTTTGTTTTATTTTATGTACAGTACTTTCTATTTTATAGTTTTGTCTAAATTAGTATGTATTTAGTGTATTGTTGCAAAAAAACTTAATGAGTTTTTAATAAATGTTAGCAGGAAAAATCTATAAACTGATGCATACAATCTGTTTCTTTAAACCAGAATACTAATATGCAAGAGAGATTGGAACAGGTAAACAATAAATAGTCCAAAATGACTAATGGAACAGTAGGAAGCACAGTTGGAGATCACTTCCTTTTTGAAGACTGAGAGCCTTCATTCTTCATCAAACTAACTCTGGAGCTCACAGTTAGATTCCAAAAAACTCTTTTTACAGATGTGGTCATGTTTAGTTAAGGGAGAATTTTTTTTGTTCATTCTCTGTACATAGACGATGTAAAATGAACATTTCTGAAGCAGTTCTTGATGTCACAAACTTACTTTGCCGTTACTTGTTCTGATTGGGTGGCTGCCTTTTTGGGCTTGAGGCCTCCATAAAGGTGTGTGTTGGTGCTATTCAGTTTTACTTTTCAGTGCTAGATTGCTAGAATTTGTCTGACGTCTAGTCTTGTATGTAATTGAAACCTCCCGCAGCTGGATATTGATATATCTAATTTATTACTTCATTGGTCCTTCATTTTCAGTCTTACAATCTCTCTCAATAGTTGCTGCCCTTGGCTTTTGTTTTTAAATTACTTATAAATGAAGCTAAGGGTTCCTGCTGCTGTTAGGAAATATTACTAGGCTATCTCTGTTCGTGCATGTGTTTAAAACTGTAATGAATAAATGCATAATCTCTCACTTAGATTATAGTAAATCCTTTTTTCTAAAAATGCCATTTAAGGTGGAGTCCTATTATTGGATCTCAAAGTTTTTTGACCCTTTAAGCTGCAGGCAGACTAAACTCCTGTAGTGCTAGTACCCTTCAGAATGTTCTTTTCTTATGGTGATCAGCTAAGGATCTCCATGTTATGGCATTCTCTGCCTGTCTCAAAAACAAAAAAAACCTTAACCCACCCTTCCGGCTGTTAGCCTATTTCTGTTCTCTTTTTTTCATCATCTAAAGTTTCTATCTTTCAGTTCTCTTGGACCCTGTCCAGTCAGACTTCTACCCTGTATGCCTTCACTGAAACTGTTCTTGACAGTCTGTCCCTGCCCTAATTTGCCTGTTTTCTGATCTCACTACTGCTTCTGATACTGATCACACCCTCAGTGAGGTCTTGTTTTCTCGTGGCTTTTGTTACTTTCTTCAGGTTTTCTTATTTTTCCGCTTGCTTCTTCAGTGTCTTGCAGTGGATTCTCTCCCAATCTCTGTGGGTATCTCTCGGGTCCTTTCTCTTTGCCCTGGGTCCTTTCCTCTTTTCTCTGTAGATCGTCTCTCAGGGTGATCTCCCATCAATTTACCATCTTTTTCCTCTAGGACTCTAACAGGCCCTCTTTGATGTCTCCCCTTTAACTTACATTTAACATGACTAAAACTGAGCTCCTTAGTTTCTTCCTAAATGAGTCCCACTCCTCTACCTGTTCCCTCAGTGAAAACAGCACAGATGACAACATTATCCTTCACTCAGACTTCTGACATGGGGGTCAAATTTGACTTCTCCCTGTCCCTTAACTCATGTGTTCAAATTCTGTGATGCTTCTGAAATCAGACCTTGGATCTACACTAAATTCACATTAGGCCCTCGTAATTCCTCATCTTGAGTACTATATTTTTGCAGATGTCCAGATCACCCTCTTCCAATCCATATAAATTGCAGGTGCTAAGAAGAACATGAACTTGATACAGCAGTTACACTTTTATTAATTTAAACTTCAGGAGTGCAATATGGAAGACTGAGTGTGCTATCTCTAGTCCTCTTTTGGAGGGAAGAATAAAAAAAATTCAATTTTTCCCTAACAGGTTCCTGTGCAAATATTTTGATTACTCTGTTTTCCTCTTAATGATTCTCAATTCTTGTGATTTGTAATTGTGGTTCTGTACTGTTTCTATGCATGGTGCTATTTATCAGCCACTGTTCAAGGTTTTGAAGATGCATCAAAATCTGTTGTTTAACAGCCAACGCGGGGGAGGAATTTTGGTAATATGTGGAGTGATACAGCCCCACAGTGAATGGGGATAAAGGCTGGGAGACAAGCACTGGAAAGGAGTGGGGAACAAGAGTCTGAAGAGAGGGGGCAAGGGCTGACTGAAGTTGAGTTAGGGGAGTGACCCTAACAGGAGCTGGTGGAGCTTAAGGAATTAGATGAAGCCCCGTTTGAAAGTCAATGGGACTTGAGTGCCTACAGTCACTTCCCCAAAGAGCTTTCAGTCTAAATGGACAAAGTAGAGGCACGTAGGACTGGGATGCAATAAAACGAAAACATGATTGGTGAAGTTTAGCTCAAATCATTTTAGTAGCTTTTTTTTTTTTAAGTTGAAGTTTTTTCATTTTATTGCTAGGACCATGGGCTTGTAGGCAGTTCAGCAGTTTGCTTTTCCTGAAACATTTAAATTGACCATGTTGTATACCCTGCATGCTTGATTAACTGTAGAACAACCTAAGGAGTACAGTATTAAGCTAAACATTTTAACGATAAAACAGCAACACACTCCATTAATGCAACCTCACCGAGTTAATGTTTGTGGTACTATTTTTTATATTGCCTGACTTGTTGTGATTTCAAATTTCCAACTTTATTTCTGTGGTGGTATGACATTTTGCATTTAATTTCCTAGGGGTGTGTGTGTGTGTGTGTGTGTGTGTGTTTTAAGAAAAATAAAGGAGGTAAGACACCACTGGAATATTCCAAGATACTCAAATTCCACCTTTGTTTCATGCTCTTGCTGATCATGCACATAGTTATAGATGTGTTAAAGTTGCAGCACAATGGTTAAAACTTAATTTGATTTTAAAACATCCGGTGATCAAGTAACAGTTAATTTCCTTTGGTTGCAGTTCAAACACACTCCTCATTGTGCAGAGTAATGAGAAACAAATAGATGTACCTGTAATGGACAAACTTCAGTGAAGTGTCTTCAAAAGACATCCTGATTAAACATCCATAAACTATTATATGGAAGAGGATTATACATGTAGGAATTAGTTACATTATATACTGGCCAAACAGAGAACAAATGTGCAAACTATGTAAATTATACTCTTCCTCCCAGCGAGTAGAATTTCAAAAAGCTGAATAATTTGAACCAGACCCTCCAAATTTATATTCTTTTCATACTATTAAAGATCTTCCTTTCTACCAGACAGTATCTAAACCCTACATTCTCTCTCCATGCACAGTGTAATGCATCATGTTGAAATAGCATCATATACTTAACAAAAACATTCAGAACTTCTCCAACACTCCAAAAGTACAGCGGTTGCTATATGAAAAGTCGGCATTGACCTAGATTTACCACACTAGTATTTTGTATGGTAAAAGTGCACAAATGTTGACATTTTCAGTCGTGGCCATTGTATATACAGAGCCCAAAGGTTTGGCATTAGGATGTATTTCCTCCAAGCAAAAGTTCCGATATTTATCAGAAACTATAAAGGCCCCTTCCACATCTGTGAACCTCCTGCACACGCTTCCCTTTCTTAGACATGCTGTGGCTAGTTCAAAGAGCTAAGGTGAAAGCTTCTGGGAAAATACATACACAGTTCTTTTGAATTGTGAAATCCCAATCTTAGTTTTCTGCTGCATGTCTCCAGGACAGTTTTTGGATGCTCAAATTTTCAAACTAGGTCATGGAATTACTCTTCAATAGAGCCTCTTATAAGCTACGTTTCAAAGTTCAGCTGTTACTGAGTTATTGTGTGGGGGTTGGGGGAAGTGGCAATTTAGTTATATAATGCAAAAAGACTATTTTAAGCACATTAAAAAGACTGCAGCGAATTTCTTCAAATCACCTCTGGGAAGAGACCAAGCATGGAAAATTTGAGTCTCAAAGGAGAATTTCTTTAAGTTGTTAGAAGTAATACAGAAGTGAGAAGGGTTATAATTGGGGCTTGACAAATCCACTCGCCAACAGTGAATAGAGAACTTCCCTTTTCAAGTGGAGGGGCTTACCTAGCAAAGTCGTCTTTTATAAAAAAAAAAAAAAAAAAAAAAAAAAATCTAACCTGTATGAATACAAATAAAGCATTTAAAATATAATTCAAAAGGTAGTAGTATAAATGAGAATTTATTCGATAGGACCAACTTACTCATTGGTAATTGCTGTACCAACATTGTCCTGCCCTGAAGAGTTCTAACTTAAGACAAAATGAAGAGTGACAAGGATTTGTGCTTGCGTACCCTTGCTGGGCCAAATCATCGGCTGCTGTAAATATGTGTAGCTCACTTGATTTGAATGGAGCTATGCCAATTTACCCTGTATGAGGATCTGACCTGTGCATAATTTGGTGGTTTTAAGTCTAACTTGATTTATATCCTGTATCAAAACAAAAACAAATAGGTAAAATAAATTAGCTATTGGCAGTTTCAACTGTCTGTGTACCCATCCTGCGTCAGGTGCTGTGCACCGTGGAACCGTTCCCAAGCTGAAGCTAGTATAGAATGCTGAGACCTGCTTATTAAGTGGAATTGTGTGTTGGGAGCACATTTTACTAGCACCCCCGGATCTGCACTGGCTTCTAACAAGCTTGTGGGTGTAAGTCAAGGTTCTAATGTCTAAAGCCCTAAATGATTTGTGATCTGGTTACTTGAGAACATTTTTCTTCCCATGACACATTGCAATGGTTGTGATCAGCAGAGTCACTTGAGCAGGAGCTCCTTTGGTATAAATGAGAGGGAACTGCAGGCAGGCTGTTCCTTGTGAGGGCTCCTCAGTTCCCTGTTCTGGAACCCTTCTCTTCCTCCCATTCCTGCCGGAACCCTGATTTGCTGACCTACTGGGACACTGCACACCCATGTTTTCTTTCTCTTTACCCAGACTTTTAAGGCAGGATTGGGCTGAGGGCTTGGTCACTGTATTCATGGGCAGTCCATTTGGATTATTGTATGTTAACCTGTTGGACAGATTCCTAGAATATAGCATGGGTACCTATATCTATCTTTTATGAACTTGAATATTTTTTCCTGTAAGTATTGCAGTAGAAGGGTGGTATTGATGGATCTGATGACGGACAGTGTAGTTAGTAGCTTTACAAACTTACTTTGGGCGTGGAGGGGGTTTGTAATTGCATGGAATAGTGGAAGACCACAAAGAGATGCTTGTGGATGTTGACAAATGGAAAACAAAGGTTGGAATCACTGGTCGGGAATCACTGTTCAGTGGAGGGTGGATTAAACTAGGTGATTAACATGTGAATGGGCTTGGTGGTGATTCACAGAAAATTAAGACTATAGCCTATAGGTAAGGTATAGGTATAAGTTAAGGCAGTGATGCAGTGAGCCTACAACCTCAAGGCCTGTCAGACAATAGCTGAGTTAAATCAATAAGGCAGAATGTCCAAAAAGCCTTGGCATAAGTGAATCAGGAGTAACCCTAGACCGTAAGATACAAGACAGACTAAACTGCTGGCAGATAACCAAAAGATGCTAGTTTATATCGGTTTGGGATATTTTAAATTAAGAACATAAGCAGATGTCTGGCGACGAGAATGCCATGGTAACTAATGGACATATATTCTAATGAATTTGAGGTAAAAGGATTAGTAAGCTATGGGAGAAGGGCACCCCAACATTAGTAGGGCAAGGAAATACTGATAAGGATGAGGGTGCATAGGAGTGTCAGCGTAACACACTGTAACAGTTGTATCCCAGGCTGTGTGCCTTGAGAGATGTAGTTCTTGGGAGATGCAAGAATGATGACTGATGGTTCTGCAAAGGATGGTGTGAGTATGTGGATGCTCAGATGCATATTGTATAATATCTCTATCATGCTGGGGTTGGAGTATTAGTAACTTTGCTAACTGTATTAATAAAACTATCTCAAATTTATGCACATTAGGGTTCTCAACTAAACAGTAATTCTAATACTGGGCCTGATCTCAGGACTAGAACCTATGAAATCTCAGTGTTAATTGGGAATTCAGAAGTAATCAACACACAATTAATAGATTAGGCAACAAGACTAAATGTCCAGAGGAGGAGGTTTCAGTAATCAAAAATGGGAGGTGATGAGGGCCTTGCAGATCCACCTGCTCATGGATCTTGCCTGTTCAGAGAGACTATAATGGTTTAAACTTGCAGATAATTTCCTTGGAATTTTGGGAATGCCTTATTTCCTGAGTTAGTCATCTTGAGAGAGCCTGATGTGTTCAGAGGCTAGTGTTCAGCATGGGATTGTTTTCAGACCTAGGACTTCTATTAAGTGCATAGATAGCATGTGCTTGAACTACACAAAATTTTAATAGTTTCCAGATCAGTCAAGGCCTTGATATTTTTGAAGGTTTTGTGTGAAGGGACTGCTGGAATCTTCCATGGCTGTGAGATGGCTGATGACTAAAACATGGATGAGGGAAAGATATAAAACCCAAAAGAAGTCAAGGCAAGGGGCCTTTGTTTACTTTAATATCTGTCAATTTCCTTTGCTGTTCTTATTGTCTGCTTTAAGTTGTGGGTCTAATGGATGTGAAGCCAACTGACCCTCACCCCATAGTGTCTCTTGGGGTTTGGCAATGTACCCTAGCTAGTCTGTGTGTACTCTCCATCTGCTCATCTGATGCTATCTTGTCTGAACCTGCTGCTTGGATTGAGAGAGAAACTTTACCTGTCAAACTGATGTCATCTCTAGTGCCTAGTCTTCATACTAACTGAACATTTGTATACCAGGAAGTTCCTGTCCACCATAGACAGGTCTGCCTGCCAGCTTAAAGCTTGATGTAACCACTGTTCAACCGCTCATGTCTGACAATAACAGAGCGTCTTTCTTTTCCTTTCTTTTCTTCATCTTCTGATTTTCCTTCGCCCGTATATGACAGAGAATACTCATCTCTTGAGCACCTTCTGCTGCTGCGTATGGTACTGCGGGCCTTTTCCTGCTTGTGGCACCCCCCTGTAGGTTGTCAACCTCATTTGGCAAGTCTTCTGTGGCTCAGCCTTCTTTTTACTGGACCCTGCTGGGCTCTGGTTGGCTGCTTTTGTGAGGCTTCTTTTGGCAGGCCTGGAGGTGTGTAATACGACCTCGGGGTCTCCTGTGGGGAGCTGCAAAGGCCAGATATATGGCATCAAACCATATTTGTATATCTTTTTGGAGTTGGGGTGGAAGTTGACTTGATATCAGATTTAAGTGACCTGGAAACATTTTGGTTGCAGTATATTTAATGGTCATCAAAGCCGTAAGCAGTAAAATCTCTGTTACGAACACCTCAGAAATGGAGGTTGTTCGCAAATCTGGAAAAAACAGTTATGGGTGTTCTTTCAAAAGTTTACAACTGAACATTGACTTAATACAGTTTTGAAGCTTTACTATGCAGAAGAATAATGCTACTTTTAACCATCTTAATTTAAATGAAACAAGCACAAACAGTTTCCTTCCCTTGTCAGATCTTTTTTTAAACTTGCCCTTTATTTTTTTAGTAATTTACATTTAACACAGTACGGTACTGTATTTGCTCCCCCAACTTGTCTCTGCTGCTGCCTGATTGCGTACTTCTGGTTCCAAATGAGGTGTGTGGTTGACCGGTCAGCTCATAACTCTGAGGTTCTACTGTAATATTGTAGTTTTTAAAAAAAAAATCAGCTTTGCCATCATCTTATATTTTTTCTTAAAGTTAAGTTTCTTAAAAAGTAGTTAACAAAGTAGAAGGTTTAGATCATGTGTGATCATTGAGAGGCTAAAGCCTGAGATTATGGATAAGAACCCTAAAATATAGCACTAGTTTTAGGGTGTAAAGTAATATCTGAAACAATTTGACAACCAGGATGTGTGTTCCTTGTGGTTTGGCTACCCCTCAAGTATAGAATTCTTGAGTGTGAGTTAAGGAAGGTGTGTCTAATACTAGAGGAGTTGGTTTCCATTGGTATTTTTGTATTGCTTCCTTCATTATAAAGAAGTTTTAATTAGCAGTTCCTTTTCTACTGGTTTAATTATTCAGTATCCTATAAAAATGAACAGGGTTCCTCTTACAGAATGTATTACTTTTAAATATTGTCCTTTTATTCCTAGAATAGTTTATGAATATACTTTGTTTCCTGACCAAAGAAATTACAAATGTTATGCACAAATAATTTCCCAACAGACAAGTTCAGTCTCCAATATATCGTACATCCGGTTTGATCCTATGGATTCAAATTGCTTTCTGACTTAGCTCATTGACTGTATTAAATAATTACATTTATAAGTGGGATGTAGTCATAAGGTTACTGCTATATTACTTTACTTTTAACAAACACTTTACCTTAGAGATCAATACATGCAGGATACATGATAGGGAGTTGGTTAACTTTAATTAGGGATGGTATAGTTTATAAATAGAGGAGCTGCTACTGGCTATTTGAGAGTATTATAATTAAAAGTAATGCTAGTAAAATTAAGAGTACACTCCTGCAGACCCTGTTGTAAAGGGCCTTTATATACAGTGTTATTGAAGTCAGATGAACTACTTTGTGAGTAAGGGTCACTTCCATAGGTAAGACTTTCTAGGCTTGGACTCTAACATTTTTGGAATGATCTTGCTTTACCGTTCAGTTCAGTAGGAATGACTTGGTTGCCTATCTTGCTAATGCTACAGGCTTTTTGGTTGCAACAGGATTTTTAAACTAACTGTAAATACTCAATTTCAGCTGGTAGTACTTGCCAATTTATATACTAGAAGTTGCTTTTGTTTGATTTTACATTTTGTGGATTGTTGGCTTTTTTGAAAAGGGATGCCAGTTATAACAAAACGCCTTCTAAATGTTTATAATTTTAGGGAAAAAAATCAAAATGTGTACTATAGTACTATACTTTGCATAAGTTGTAAAATGTTTTGTAAAGGGACACTAGATTTTTTTTTTTTAGCAGAGTCATTTTAAAACAAAACAAGAATTAAATGCCATTTCAGATTGTTTGCTTATGCTTGAGTTGCCATACCAATTTTTTGTTGTTTTACAATTACCTTTTCCTGTTTACGATGGAATATTTTCTCCAATACATTACAAAAAATTACATACACATTTCAGTCCAAGAATAAAGAGAAAACTATTCAACCACAACAAGTTAAGAAAAATAACTGTTTACATTTCACATATCCAGTCAAATGAAGGAGTCAGTGTCTTTCAGATAAGATATGTAGCATAATTTGACTGAGATTTTGCACATGTAAACTCCTAAACTACAATCAAATATCCAATATCTGTGCTGCAAGTGTAAGGACATAAATTAACTTTCATAAGATCAAAATTATTAACTGCTTGAAAAAAGTAATCTTCAATGTTTTTTGCAGCTTCAAAATTACAAAATTTTAAGCCTCATCAAGGTGTAAAATCATATTTCTTCACCTCATACATATTCTTAAAAGTTTGTAGGATACACTATTGTTATTTGAGCATCTATGTTGTCAACATGTTTTGATTTTAAAACACAATGTCAATATCTGGGTTTCTGTTTGACATAGTTGTGGAAAAATTACTCCCCCTCCCCCCCCCCCATCTCATCTTTTTCTTTTTGACACACTAACGCTTTCTTACCTTCAGTTTTGTGACTGATTATAACTTTCCCATTGGTCCCCTTGTTATTAAATAAAAAGTAGGTAATCAAAAGGCATAAACAAAGCTTGACTTAATCTAGTGTATATTTTGAATTGCATCATAAAAAACGACATTAATGAATGTTAAATTTGCAAAATCAAGTACTCAAAAATGTAAGTTGTTGATATACTGGGTACTTGATATTCTAGCCCAGCAAAGGCAAAGAGTGAGAAAATAAAGCAGGATTAAGAGGTGGTTTATAACCGAGCCTCCTCAGTCCTGTTTCTGTCTCTGTCTACAAACCACGCGGAGACCCTTGTGCTGGTTCAACACCCTGTGCAGTTTATTTATAATTGAGTCCCACCACCTTTGCAGCATACCTAGCGCGTTTACAAGCAGGAGGAGAGCAATCTCTCTCTCCCTCTCACTGCCTGCTTTCCCCTTTTTCACTTCCTTCCTGTGCCCGTTTGTGGGCTCTGGCTAATGGCTTAATTAGCCTTTCTGCCCTGCCCCACCCACAGATTAGGCATAGGTCTGCCTCATCCACTGCAATCTGCTATGCCTGATTGGAGCTGCTGTGAACAGAGTGCTGACTTCAGGTTTTCATACCTAGCCCTCTGTCACATGGCTCAAACAGATGTGGACATAGAGTGAAATAGGAGCTGAAAGTGGGAGCAACAGGTAAGAGGACACATGAGGTGCAGGGGAGAATTGAGGGAGCAATGATGTACTGGGGGAAGTTAGATTGGATCTCTGTAGGGAAGACATCAGTAAAAGGGGTAGTTACAGAGATGGATTAGGAAAGGATATAATGGAATCTCCGTCCTTAGAGGTTTTTAATGCCTGGCTTGATAAAGCCCTGGCTGGGATGATTTAGTTGGGGTTGGTCCTGTTTTGAGCAGGGGGTTGGACTAAATGACCTCCTGAGGTCTCTTCCAACCCTAATTGGGGGTTGGGGGCAGGCAGGCAGGCATGTTGCTTTCCCCCAGATGACTATAAGGTGCACCAGGAATCATTAGAGGGTTGCCTTAAGTTTGGGCCTACAGGTGGAGGAAGTAAAAGAATCCTCTCTACCTGCTCAGTATTTTAGCTACTGGAGGTCTTTCCAGAGTGACTGTGACAGACACCTGCATCCTCCCCCCCTCCCCCCCCCAACTTCAAAGGGTTGAGCCCAGGTTATGAGTTTTACTCCCATCCCTCTCTGGGGCCCCTGGTGGTATCTGCTGCCAGTAAGGAGGAAAGGCAGGGACATCATGGCACAGTCCCAAAGTCTCAAATAAATTAGACTTGTTGGTAGGAAAGTTGATTCTACTGGGTGGTTGCAGTTCAGGATTGCAAACCATCATGCACTTTTGGCCAGGTATGGTGTCAGAGTATGGGACTCCATGCTGAAATTTAAAGACCTGTTCCCAGAAGATGCTAGGCGTGACAGACTTGGGATTCATCCAATCACAACTGTCCTAAATTGTATGAGGCTCCTAGAGCATGTGGCCTTGTGCACATACATAGTACAACACATAAGGCTGCACCTTAGACCCCTTCAGACATGGCTGGCCTCAGTGTACCTTGTCAAGTTGTCTGCATCTGGACACTGTGCTCATGCTGCCTTCGCGTGTTCTAATTTCACTGAATTGGTGGTTGAGTCCTCAACATTTGTGCAAGCATTCCCTTCTTCTGCCCTCAACATTTGTGTAAGTGTTCCATTCTTCCGCCCTCAACTGTCGATGACTTTGGTCTCAGATGTGTCCATCTTAGGGTGCGGAGCTTACCTGGGGCTCTTCTGAACTCAGGTTCTTTGGTCCTCTATGAAGCCCGCTCTTCATATCCATGTCAGAGAGAGCTCATGGAGATTAGTCTTGCCTGTCAGGCTTTCCTACCTCATATTGGGGGAGAAACCTGTTTGTTCTTATGGACAACATCACAGTGAGATTTTACCTCAGCAGATAGGGAGGAGCTCAATCATTCTTCCTGTGTCAGAAAGCAATTCACCAATGGGAATTTTGCATAGTCCATTCAATAAACCTGAAGGCATCTTCTAGGGGTGCAGAATGAACTAGTAGATTGCCTGAGCAGGTCTCTGTCACCTCAAGTACTCTTTTCACGTGGATGTAGTCAGATGCATTTTCCAGCAGTGGGGTAGTCCCCAGATAAACCTATTTGTGAACAAGTACAAAAGAAAATGTCACGAATTCTGCTCTCTACAAGGCCACAGCCTCGGTTCCATCACAGAAGCCTTCCTGGTACCCTGGATAGGAAAGCTTTATTTTGCTTTTCCCCCCCCCAATCCCACTCCTACACAGAGTGCTACTGAAGATCAAGAGGGACCATGCCTGGGTTATATTATTAGCCCCAGCATGGCCTCACAAACACTGGTTCTCCACTCTGTTGGACCTCTCAGTGGTGACTCCAGTCTCACTCCTGTTACATCTGATCTCTCAGGACCACAGTTACCTGCTCCACCCGAACTTGCAGTTCCTTCATTTAATGGCCTGGAAGTTCCACGGTTAAATCCCAAAGAGAAGGCTTGCTCAGAGTAAGTTTGCTGGGTCTTACTAGATAGCAGAAAGGCCCTACAACAGGGCAACCTACTTGTTAAAATGGTTCTCTATCTGGGTTTGTCAAACCGGAGTCTCATCAATGCATTCGTCCATCCAATAAATACTCTACTGTCTGTCTGCATCTGAAACAGCAAGGCTTAGTTATTTCCTCTATCAAGGTTCACCTGGCAGCAATATCAGCTTTCCACTCTCATGTGGATAACTGTTCTGTTTTTTCTAGTGACATGACAATTAGTTTCCTTAAAGGCCTGGAAAGATTGTACCCTCAACTAAGGAAGCCTCTTTCCTCCTGGAGAGTTGAACTTAGTTTTGTCTAAACTTATGGGACCAGCATGCTCCTTACTACACCTTTCCTGGAAGGTGGTTTTCCTAACGTGGAGACCAAAGCCCTGAGGTAAGTGGGATACCGAGGAGGGTGCAACAGGGGAGGCCTCCTGATTAATACTGAGAAAGTAGGGCAATCAGCTAGTTATCTTAGGTGTCTGTACATGAATGCAAGAAGCCTGGGAAACAGGCAGGAAGAATTGGAAGCACTGTCATAGATAGGTATAAACTGTTCAGGAAGGACAGGCAGAGGAGAAAAGGTGGAGGAGTTGCACTGTATTTAAAAGAGCAGTATGATTGCTCAGAACTCCAGTATGAAACTGGAGAAAAGCCTGTTGAGTCTTTGGGTTAAGTTTAGAGGTGAGAGCAAACAAGGGTGGTGGTGTTGTGGGCATCCACTGTAGACCACCAGACCAGGAGGATGAGGTAGACAATACTTTCTTCAGACAACTAACAGAAATTTCCAGATCACAGGCCCTGGTTCTCAAGGGGGATTTCAATCAACCTGATATCTGCTGGGAGAGCAATACAGGAAGTTTTTGGAGAGTGTTGGGGACAACTTCCTGGTTCAAGTGTTGGAGGAAACAACTAGGGGCCATGCTCCTCTTGACCTGCTGCTAACAAACAGGGAAGAAATGGTAGGGGAAGTAGAAGTGGGTGGCAACCTGGGCAGCAGAGGCCATGAGATGGTTGAGTTCAGGATCCTGACAAAAAGAAGAAAGGATAGCAGCAGAATATGGACCCTGGGCTTCAGAAAAGCAGACTTTGACTCCCTCAGAGAACTGATGGGAAGGATCCCCTGGGAGGCTAATAAGAGGGAGAAAGGAGCCCAGGAGAGCTGGCTGTATTTTAAAGAAGCCTTATTGAGAGTGCAGGAACAAACCATCCCGATGTTCAGAAAGAATAGTAAATATGGCAGGTGACTAGCTTGGCGCAAGAGAGAAATCTTTGGTGAGCTTAAACACAAAAAGGAAGCTTACAAGAAGTGGAAACTTGGTCAGATGACTAGGGAGGAGTATAAAAATATTGCTCGAGCATACAGGGGTGTAATCAGGAAGGCCAAAGCACAATTGGAGTTGCAGCTAGCAGGTGATGTGAAAGGTAACAAGAAGGGTTTCTACAGGTATGTTAGCAACAAGAAGGTGGTCATGGAAATTGTGGGCCCCTTACTGAATGAGGGAGGCAACCTAGTGACCGATGTGGAAAAAGCTGAAGTACTCAGTGCTTTTTTTTGCCTCTGTCTTCATAGACAAGGTCAGCTCCTTGGGCAGCACAGTATGGGGAGGAGGGGAGCAGCCCTCAGTGGTGAAAGAACAGGATAAGGACTATTTAGAAAAGCTGGACATGCACATGTCCATGGGGCCGAATGCAATGCATCTGAGGGTGCTGGCCGATGTGATTGCAGAGCTATTGGCCGTTATCTTTGAAAACTCCTGGTGATCGAGGGAGGTCCCGGATGATTGGAAAAAGGCAAATATAGTGCCCATCTTTAAAAAAAGGGAAGAAGGAGAATCCAGGGAACTGCAGACCAGTCAACTTCACCTCAGTCCCTGGAAAAATCATGGAGCAGGTCCTCAAGGAATCCATTTTGAAGCACTTAGAGGAGAGGAAGGTGATCAGGAACAGTCAACTTGCCCTTGGTGAATCCATATTATGCTTGACCAACCTGATTGCCTTCTATGATGCGAACTGGTTCTGTGGATATGGGGAAAGTGGTGGACGTGATTTACCTTGACTTTAGCAAAGCTTTTGATACGGTCTCCCACAGTATTCTTGCCAGCAAGTTAAAGAAGTATGGATTGGACGAATGGATTATAAGGTGGATATAAAGCTGGCTAGACAGTCAGGCTCAACGGGTAGTGATCAACACCTCGATGTCTAGTTGGCAGCCGGTATCAAGCAGAGTGCCCCAGGGGTCTGTCCTGGGGCTGGTTTGTTCAACATCTTCATTAATGATCAGGATGATGGATGGATTGTACCCTCAGCAAGTTTGCAGATGACACTAAGCTGGGGGGAGTGGTGTATATGCTGGAGTGTAGGGATAGGGTCCAGAGTGACCTAGACAAAATGGAGGATTGGACCAAAAGAAATCTGATGGGGTTCAACAAAGACAAGTGCAGAGTCCTGCACTTAGGACGGAAGAATCCCATGCACTGCTACAGGCTGGGGACCAACTGGCTGAGCGGCAGTTCTGCAGAAAAGGACCTGGGGATTACAGTGGATGAGAAGCTGGATATGAGTCAACAGTGTGCCCTTGTACCCAAGAAGGCTAAGGGCATATTGGGCTGCATTAGTAGGAGCATTGCCAGCAGATTGAGGGAAGTGATGATTATTTCCCTCTATTCAGCACTGGTGAGGCCACATCTGGAGTATTGTGTCCAGTTTTTGCCCCCCCCCACTACGGAAAGGATGTGGACAAATTGGAGAGAGTCCAGCAGAGGGCATTGAAAATTATTAGGGGGCTGGAACACATGACTTATGAGGACAGGCTGAGGGACCTGGGCTTATTTAGTCTGCAAAAGAGAAGGGGGGGGGGGATTTGATAACCGCCTTCAACTACCTGAAGGGGGGTTCCAAAAATGATGGAGCTAGGCTGTTCAGTGGTGGCAGATGACAGAACAAGGAGCAATGGTCTCAAGTTGCAGTGGTGGAGGTCTAGTTTCGATATTAGGAAACACTATTTCACTAGGAGGGTGGTGAAGCACTGGAATGGGTTACCTAGGGAGGTGGTAGAATCTCCATCCTTAAAGGTTTTGAAGGCCTGGCTTGACAAAGCCCTGTTTGGGGTGATTTAGTTGGTGTTGGTCCTGCTTTGAGCAGGGGGTTGGATTAGATGACCTCCTGAGGTCTCTTCCAACCCTAATTTTCTATGATTCTTAATTGCTATTACTGCTTCCAGAAGGGTCTCCAAACATCTGAACCAACAGTCTTCTTTAAAGAAAAGGTGTACTTACGCCCTCATCTAAGTTCTCTAAGGTGGATTCAGATTTTCATATCTATCAATTTACTTGCCTGTATCCTAAACCACAGCTATGCCTATTGGACATTAGACAAGCACTGGATTTTTTTTACCTGGACAGGACCAAACCATTTCAGCTGTCAAACCAGCTGTTCATGGCCAAAGCGGACAGAATGAAAGGTCCTGCACAGAGAATTTAATTTTGTGTAACTTGTTGTATCTGCACATATTCTAATCCGACACGTGTCTCTCTTCGAGACAAACTGACTGCCCATTCCACAGGATTGTAAGCATCCTTAACGGCATTTCTAGTGCAGAACCCTATCCCGGACTCTTGCAAAGCAGCAACCTGGTCATCTGTGTTTTATTTCTCTTCCCATTATACCATCAGTCAGTATTCAAAAGATAATGCCAATTTTGGTCAACCAGTACTGCAGTCTGTATGAAAAGGAACTCTGGTCCCTCTGCTTTTTTAACTGCTTGGGAGTCACTAAGAATGGAATGCACATATGCAATCACTCAAAAAAAAACCTGTTTCTAACCTTTTGTAATGGTTGTTCTTCAAGATCTGTTGCACACGTCCATTCCATGACCTGCCCTCCTACCCGTCTCCATTGAAGTTTCCAGAAAGAAGGAACTGAGGAGGCTCGAGGTCAGCTGGGCCCTTTATACCAACACCAGCAGCGTGTGGCGGGCGCTTGAGCGTGTGGCGGGTGCCCGACAAGTACCACTGAGGAAAAGAATTTCTGGTGACTGGGGGGGGGGTGGGGTGTGTGTGTGCATACGCCAAGGGTATTTTGGATCGGCGGGCAGCGATCGATCTAGTGGGGTCAATTTATCGTGTCTAGTCTAGATGCGATAAATCGACCCCCGAGCGCTCTCCTGTTGATTCCTGTACTCCGCCACTGTGAGATGCACAGGCAGAGTCAACTCACCGCAGTGAAAACACCACAGTGAGTAGATCTAAGTACGTCGACTTCAGCTACGTTATTCACGTAGCTGAAGTTGCCTAACTTAGATCGGTTCCCCCCCCCCCCCCAGTGTAGACCAGGCCCAAGAGTGGAATGGACATGTGCAACACATCTAAGAACAACAATTATTAAATGTTAGTAGTAATTTTTTCCATTTCAGAAGTAGATTTTAAGAGCTATTTCAAAGTGGTGAAGATACGGGCCTTACAAATGAATTCAGGAAGGTGGAATCTTACATAGAAGGTAATGAAGGGATAAAGATGATGATTGTTTAAGAGGCAACAAATGGGATATGGGGGCAATAACACTGGCTGAGCAGAAGAGACAGAAGGCAACATGAAGCTTTACTAAGGAAAATAAGTAGAGAAGTAGATTTATATATAAGCCTTGAAATAAGCGACCAGCAATGACAACTTGATGCAATAGCAGATGGTAGGCAGTGGACGAAATCAGGGAGGGGTGGGGGATGCAATCAAACCACATAATGGAGATTTTAACAAGTGCATTTTGTATAGAATGAAGAGTGCCTGGGTATGTTTGGGAAGCCAGAGACGAGGGTGTTTCTCATAGGTGAGGCAGGATATGAGGGCCTGAATGAGAGACTTTGCTGTGGAGGCAGAAGAAAAGGAGGAATCTTGTACATGTAGAGGCATAAGAATGATTTGAATATGGCTTGAAAGTGTGGAGCAAAGAAGAGGAGGGAGTCACAAATATCCATCAGTCCCGAGCTATGTGGAAAGTTTATGGTGTTGCTGACAGTAATAGGGAAGGAAGAAAATGGAGAAAGCTTGAGAGGAAAGGTCAGGAGTTTGGTTTTGCTAGTATTCATTTTAGTTGACAATAAGACATCAAACAGATGTTAAAGAGACAAGCTAAGATTCATGATTGAAAGAGAGAGATTGCTGGTGGAGAGAAATTTGTGAATCATCAACATAGATATAATACTTGCAGCCATTTAAGCATGAGATCTCCCAGCTACAGATGGTAGCCTTCCAGGGTTTGGATTCTAGGGGACACTACCTATGCCAATAAACTCAGCCCACAAGGTTTAAAAATTGGCTCTCTCAAAGATTATAAATTTTAATTGGTGACTCAAGTAATTTTAAATAAAACCTCATTACATCTAATAGGAGTGATGTATTTTTTTTTTTTTAATTGCTTTGAGTAGGAAAGACTCAACTCATTCAGTAAAACCATTAAGTGGCAGATGGGGGGGAAAAATAATCCTTGTCTCTTTCATAAAGAGTAATGCAAAACTTTTGCACAAAGAAGTGACTTTGGGATTTTTTTAAATATACAAAATCTTTTTAAATGTTCACATAACTAAGAAATATTAAGGTTGCATCAGTCATTTCAAGCAGAGGTACATAGGGCATTGTGACAAGGTTGGGACTCGCCACCCAGCTCCTCCTGCTGGTTGTCTCCCAGAATTAGCTCAATCCAGTGGAGCGCCCTCTCCTGGTGGTGTCCTGCCCGTTGCTTCGCCCTTGGTTGGCGTCTGAGCCTGCGTCGCTCTCCAGCTCGCGGCGTCCTCTTCCAGACCACTGCCCTCCGACAGTGCCCCTTAGTCCATCTAGCTATGGGCTAGAGCTCCCTTCTGATCCCCGAGCCTGGCCAGCGCTGTGCTGTCCGTGGTGCTAGTCTCCCAGCTCTGGAGACAGACCTTCCCCTGTCGAAGGCCTTGGACAGACTGACTCTCCTCTCCCTGAACAGCCTTTTTGTAGGGCTGAGCCTGGCCCTGATTGGCTGTCTCCAATCTGGGCCCCGATTGGCTCCCAATAAGCCCTTCTCTGATTGGCTGCCTGGCTGCGCAGGCACACTGGCCTGCTGCAGCCCACACTCTCAGGGAGTGGGGCAGCCGCCCCAGTACAGGCATCATTTTCTTACTCCCAGTTCTGGAGAACATATGGATATTTCTGTTTTAACTATGACTCTTCCTATCCCTAAAAGCTGAAAACCTAAAAAAAAATCCATCATTATCCAGAGAATATTAAAAATGACATTTTAGGACGCATTTATGAAACTTCTTGGAAGCTGTGTACAGGAAGTAAACACAAAGCTCCAACAGGAACACAGCTATGTTCTTAAAAAAAGCAACAACACTAGCTTGTGGTGACAGAAACCTTGTGATTTAACAATACAGACGCTCCCCGATTTATGCAAGCATTCCGTTCCGGAACGCTTTGCATAACTTGAATTTTGCGTAAGTCAGAAACGTGTACTTGACAATTGCGCCCAAAAAACCCTCCTATTTCTAGCTTACGGAACTTTTTCCGTAAGTGCGGATTTGCGTAAGTTGGGTTTGCATAACCCGGGGGGCATCTGTAGACATGAATATGCTATAAGCAGTCACAGTTAGAGAGGCACTTGCATTGTCTCTTCAGAGTCCCCATCCTCTAATAATTTGTATTCTGTACTTTTGGGTTTTCTTATGATTTTTGTGGTGGAAGTTTTCAAAGACTGACTAGAATGTAAAAATTGCGTATATTTATATGTGGAACCTAAATCAATAAATCTAATCACTTGGCCATAATGTAGGATTTTCATCTTCACTTTCTGCCCGCAGTGAGAAGCAGCAAGAGACTGTCTTGCATATAATCAAATCCTGAAGTTCTAGGTTTCCTGACAGGCATTGTTATGCATCTCTTGTCATTAAATATTTTTCATACTTTTTTGTTTCCACAACTTTTCATGCATTTTATAGATAAACACAGAATTCGTACAGGAAAATAATGAAAGTGCTTATGGCTGGATAGATGTTCAGTGGCTTTAGAGTGGATTGTATTTGGTTTAGTTCGATATACTGTGTTGGATATGCTCTCTTGGAAACAGTTTTCCAGAGAACCTATCTATAAAGTTGTACAGTATGACTGGAAATGGAAATAACAACATTTCTTAAATTTAAGATTAAATTCCAGCTTCAGAAAGTGAAACATGCTGTTTGGGTTACTACTAATTATCACCTTTTAATTAACATCAGTATATGTAGAGCCTACATCAAGTCTCTCTCGTGCATATTAATATACAACATGTATGGTAAGAAATAACAGTGGGTAAATATACCAGGAAACTACCTTATCACACCAAATATCTGTTTTTCTTTATGCAATATCTTTTTAATTCCTCAGAAATATTGTGTAATTCTGATTTTACTTGTATTTTGATAAATATTAACAACTTCTTTTAATTTGCTTGTATATACTAATGAATATTAAGTGTTGTTGACATATCATGAAATTGATTTTTTTTTATTTTTTTTTTTTTGACAGATGAATTACGGAAGTTGAGTTGGTCTGGAATTCCTAAACAAGTTCGCCCGATCACGTGGAAGCTTCTTTCAGTAAGTTCTGTTTCTGGCAATAATTGCTTTGTTTCTGTCACTGAAGAATTTTGCTTGAGTTGTAGCCTATTAGTGATACTCCAAAACATTGGGTTGTGTTACTGAATGGTAAAAGCAAAGAACAAAGTTCCATTATTTGTTCAGTTTTAAGCGTGGTTTGTCAAATTAGGAGAAAATGACAATAAGTAGTAAATAACTGGTGTACCTTAATTTTTTTTGTTTAAATGTGTGTATTCAAAATCATGTTAGCCTCCCACAAAAAGTATGATGTATTCCAGCTAAGAGTGTTTAGTTAGCAAAGTGTGAACTTGAAAATCTGTTGTCATAAATATGTGTGTTAACTATTTTCTATTGGTACATGATGGAGGGGTGGGGGGAGTTGTAAAGCCACTAGCATTGAAAAGACTCAAAGTGCTTATACTGTAGAATATGTAGAAGAGACTTTATCAGCAAATCTTCATGAACTTAAGCTCTGTTTAACCTTCTGAGCTATGCACACAACAGTTTAGCACTGTTGAATTTTTCAGGGAAGGCTTAGACAGCTTTCTTTGTTGAAAAAATAAATCATCAGGGAATACTAAGTGTTCACTTCAGATTGGGTCTGATTTCCAGTGTTTGAAAGACTCTGTCTTGCTAATGAGTCCTAATAAATTTGTTGTGTAGTGCTTTCTAATTCTAAATGCATATGCAGTTTTTTTAACAGTGAATATTTATTTATTAAATATTCTCTTGCAATTAAAATTAAGCACAGTGTGCAATCACTTTTATTTTAAAATTCAAATTTGAAGTCAGAGTTTGAGCTGAGTAATGTAGTTTCTCTTGAAACCAAGGTCATGTCTACACATAGGAAAGTTAAACTGAGAGATTGTTTACGTGGGGAGTTTAATCTGCAGCATTTTGAGTTAATTCACTTTGAAAATGCTTGCATACACATGCGGGAATTCATTTTAGTACACTGACTCTGCATTTAACATGAACTCTGGAGTCCTCTTTCAAAGTAAATTAACGTTGCTATGAAGAGAGTTAGTCCGGACTATTGTTTGTATTCACGCAATGCTGCTGCGAGCTACTTTGGCAGTCTTCCAATGGCTATCAGAAACTGATTTGTGAGTGACTATTACTGATGTATCTGTTTTCATGTGTGCCCTGCTCTCCTCTGGGGTCAAGTTGAATGGATGCCGCCACCCCTGCTTATAAGATGGCGCACAGTTGATCACCTGTGATAATGCTCCGGAAGGCCCTACAACATGTTTTGAGCAACTACTTGGAGCTGTGCTGAGACCCTGGACCTTATAGCCATTTGGGGAGAAGCGTTGGTGCACGAAGCTCCAGTGGCCAGCCAACAGAACAAAGACCTTTTTGTGGATATTACTGGGCAGATGTCCACAAAGGGCCATGGGATACTGAACAGTGCTGGATAAAAAGCAAACACCTGCATTGAAGGTGCACCTACTTTAAAACCAGGGACAACAGCAAGAAATCTGGCAGGGGATGTGTAACTTGTCCATTTTTTTGAGGAACTGCACAGGATTTTACATAACTATGTGATCACTCAAAACCAGGCAACTTGAGGAGCCTGCTTGCCACTGCTTCACCACCCCCGCACTTCCCTGAATATGACCACCATTGGAGGATAAGCATGAGAAGGCCAGTAAAAAGATCTCTGGAAAGCCAGAATCTGTTTGCGACTGATGCTGGCTAGGGAGAAGGCAAACCTGATTCCTGCCCTGCTGTACTCAATCCTGAATCCCAGCAACTCAGACTAGGATTGAGGAGGCTGATCGTATGGAGGGAACTGTGGCACGTGAGGGTTTTTAAAAGGTAAATTATTAAATAATTTAAAGTTTTAATTTGCTGCGGCTGTTGCGCTATACTGCCATGCTAAATTCTGTTCCAGATGACTCATAGCCGTACTCGTTGTAGGTAGATGTGGGCTAGAAGTTGACACTACATTTCATTTTAGACTACTTGCTCCATTGGAACAACAAGGCCTAATTTTGTCCTCTGTTAGGGTCCATATGGCGGCAAATTCAGCTTTCCACCCATAGGTAAATGGCTGTCTGTTTTATTGAACTCTATCTGTAGTCATTTCTTTAATGACCTGGAGAGATTATACCCCCATCTATGGCAGCCACTCCTTCCTTGGGACCTCAACTTGGTGTTGGCAAGGCTAACAGGACCTCCATTTGAACTGCTGGCAATGTGCTCTACATATCCTGGAAGGTGGCTTTCCTGGTGGCCGTTACTTCTGCCAGAAGGATCTCGGAGATCCAAGCCCTTACGTCAGAACCACTTTATATGGTCGTCTTCAAGGACAAGGTTCAATTGCGGCCACATTTGCCATTCTTTCCAGAGGCAATATTGCAATTCCATAGTAACCCGGATATCTTCCTACCGGTCTTCTATCCGAAGCCGCATGCCACTCGCTGGATGTCAGATGTGCACTAGCCTTCTACATAGAAAGGACTAAGTCATTTTGGAAATGCCACTGCAGACAGAATTAAAGGCCTTCCAGTCTCAGCCCAGATAATTTCTTCATGAATCACTTCCTGTATCCACACATGCTACAACCTGGCAAAGGTCCCAGCTTCTCTTGCCCTGATAGCTCACTCTACAATGGCAGAAGATTCTTTGGTGGCATTTGTAGCTCAAGTTTCTGTACAGAAAATGTTTAGAGCAGCAACGTAGTCATCATTCCACACCTTTTTCATCTCATTACATCATCAGCATCATCCAACAGGGTCGAAACGATGTTGGATTTGGCCAAGCTGTGTTACAATCATGTCATGTCAATAAACTCCAAATTCTCCACCTGCACTACTGTTTGGGAGTCACCAACACTGAAATGGACATGAGCAAGCACTCGAAGAAGAAAAAAATGGTTACTAACCTTCTGTAACTGTTGTTCTTTGAGATGTGTTGCTCATGTTCATTCCAACCCCCCCACTTGTCCTTCTGTCAGAGTTAGCCGGCAAGAAGGAACTGAGGGGGCTATGGTCGGTGGGCCCCTTTTTATTGGTGCTATGAGCACGTCACCCTAGGGGGCACCAGAGCTGACCCAACTGATGCCACTGAGGGGAAAAACTTACCGGCGGCGGTGCTCGGGGTGAGCACACACCTACATTGGAATGGACATGAGCAACACATCTCGAAGAACAACAGTTATGGAAGGTTAGTAACCATTTTTCCACCCTCCCCTCCTTGGATTAACAGCTGGATGTACAGCTGCTCAATTTCAAGCCTTAGACTCAAAATGAGAGTAATAGATGTCCCTGACAACATTGCCCCAGCTGTTTGCATTTTGCATCGGACACCTTGCTGGCTGCTAAAACCACTTCTGCACTTCAACCTCCCATATGCTGCTAAGGCTTCTCCTTTATTTTCACAAATATTATGCAAAATACATTCTGTCCAAGCTATCTGCGACTGGCTTCATTAACCAGGGAAACAAAGGATAAACCAGGTCTCCCAGGATAACCAGAGCAATATCCACACCATTAATGTCCATAGAGTTTCCTGGGGGCAAACAGTCCATTAATCTAAATATAGCTGTGTTCCGAAAGGTCCTAGCATCATGGACCCTTCCAGACCACCTAGTATTTGTCTGTAAACCTGCCATAGTGGTTGACCAGCCCTTCGAGCACCATGAGGAAATACCCCTTTCTGTTTATAAATTCTGAGCTATGGTGGGGCAAAGAATAGGCACATAGTTCCCATCAATTGCCCCAATACAATTTGCATGCAAAACCATCAATGACCTCCTGAGCATTACTAAGCTTTATTACCCAGTACAACAGTACCTTTTCCATGGCATCACACACCTGCATGACAATGGTCCCGACCATAGATCTTCCCATGCATAATTGGTTTGCTATGGACTGGTAACATTTGGCCAGAGGGCAATTGTGATCTGCTTGTCCATGGGTATGGGACGTCACAAGTTGGTAAACTGCCATGGTAACTCTGGGGTTAGTTCTGCAGAGCGCTTCCAAATAGTTGCTTTCGCCATCCTGAAGTTCTGTTGCCACTGTTGGTCATCCCAGTTCTATCAAACAATCTTTTTCCCACCAATATATTCTGAAGACCCTCCTGCTGTTGGAGGAACTGCTGCTACATCTGCTTAGTGGTGTGGCAGGCAAAGTCCATGCCAAATTCATCTGGCTTTGAGTGCTGAAATACATCCCAAGCAGCCTCTGTGCATTTGAGCTTGACAGCATAGCGACATGGAGACTTGTTAGGTCCATATTGGCTGACGGCAATTTGAAAATGGCGTTAGCCCACCCATAAAGGAAGTACGGGGCAGAGCCAGATGAATCATGGGATTTAAGAGTTTGAACTAGCATGGCTTCCACTATGCATCCCACAGTGCACAGCAAGAAAAATCCAAGAATGCCTGACTGCTGAGTGGTTTGCAAATGAGCATGGGATACCCTTAGAGAATGTCATGCTATCAGTTTGCAACAAATGGCTGCCATGGGTACACAATGATACACATTGGCAGAGGGCACACTGTCCCATGTGCACGCTGTTACTGTGACTTGTGTAATGCTCATTTCCTGACTCACTCCCTCCCTCCCTGTAGGCAAGCCCTGAGTTAACTAAAGGGGTGAAGTTCAAGTACAGTAGTTAAAGAGCATTAAACCCCTTTGTGGAGACTCTAATTCAGAAGTAAAGTGGTCTTAGTTCGCTTTCTTATACATGAGTTTAATGCGCTTTAACTAATGTGCTTTAATTTCACATCTTTAGTTAATTTGGCTGAACATGCCTCAACAGGGTTAAAGCTCTTCCACCCCGCTGTGTGCCCATGTAGGACCTATTCCAATTGGATTGCCAGGTGCAGTTCTTGTCGGCTCCCTGCTCTCGAACATAGCTTTTGGGTAGTTGGGGGCTTTTTAAAGGCTGTCTTGTTGTGTTCTAATAGCTAAGTAGGGTCTTCCTGGGTCACTTATTTGACAGGAGACCATCAAAGAATGCTTCCGGTAACTTTCCTCATGGAGTTGGTATTTAATCAATGCTCTACTACATTTTTAAGAAGGTGATAAAAAAACAAAGGTCTTGAGCATTAATGGTATCAAAAGATCTCATGATACCTCTTCTCATGGTAGGAATGTTAATCTTCCTGACCAAATTGTGTCTTCTACTTGTTATTTCCTTTTCATCTAGTGATAAATCCCCCTGCAATATTGATTGGATACTGTAGTCTTCACTTCCTGTTTTAACTACTGTGTAGGGGTGGTGTTACAAAGTATCAAACCGAAGTATACTCACTTCCATTCAGGTCATTTGGAAAGGAAGAACATTAAACAAAGAACTAAACTGAGGAGTGGTAACAATTGTATTTTTGAATTGGTCAGAAGTCTGGTTTTAAAAAATACAAACCATCATATGTTTGGGGGCAGAGAAAGATCCCCTCATCTCGTAAATCTAACATTAAAGGCAAATACGCTAAAAGGCAATTTACAATTAACAAATTGAGACACTTCTCACTAAACCTCTGGCTATGTAATGTTACTGTGTCTGTCTCAAATGTTTTCCATGTTGGAAATAGTTTTGAAGTCAAGAAAATGCTCAGGGACTGTCACTATGATGTCTACGGCCTGGTCTACACTACGAGTTTAGGTCGACTTTAGCCGCGTTAAATCGAATTAAGCCTGGACACGTTTACACGACGAAGCCCTTTCTTTCGACTTAAAGGGCCCTTTAAACCGGTTTCTTTACACCACCTCCGACGAGGGGATTAGCGATAAAATCGGCCTTAGGGGGTCGGAATTGGGTTAGTGTGGACGGAATTCGACTTTATTGGCCTCCGGGAGCTATCCCACAGTGCTTCATTGTGACCGCTCTGGACAGCACTCTCAACTCAGATGCACTGGCCAGGTAGACCGGAAAAGCCCCACGAACGTTTGAATTTCATTTCCTGTTTGCTCAGCGTGGAGAGCACAGGTGACCATGCAGAGCTCATCAGCACAGGTAACCGTGATGGAGTCCCAGTCCCAGTCCCAGGATAGCAAAAGAGCTCCAGCCTGGACCGAACGGGAGGTACGGGATCTGCTCGCCATCTGGGGAGATGAATCAGTGCTGGCCGAACTCCGAAGCAGTAAAAGAAATGGCAAAATATTAGAAAAGGTCTCCAAGGCCATGAAGGACAGAGGCCATAAGAGGGACGCACAGCAGTGCCGCATGAAAATTAAGGAGCTAAGGCAAGCCTACCACAAATCCAGAGAAGCAAACGGAAGGTCCGGGGCTGAGCCGCAAACATGCCGCTTCTATGCGGAGCTGTATGCCATTCTAGGGGGTGCAGCCACCACTACCCCAAGCGTGTGCTATGAGTCCCTCACTGGAGAAAGACACAGGGAAGCGGGTTCGGCGGACGAGGAAGATGAGGATGGAGAGAACATAGATAGCTCACAGCAGCAAGGAAGCGGAGAAACCGGTTTCCCCAACAGCCAGGATATGTTTATCACCCTGGACCTGGAACCAGTAACCCCCGAACTCACCCAAGACCCTGTGGGCACACAGGGGTCCTCTGGTGAGTGTACCTTTGTAAATATTACACATGGTTTAAAAACAAGCGTGTTTAATGATTAATGATTAATTTGCCCTGGCAATCGCGGCCAGTAAAGCTACTGGAAAAGTCAGTTAACGTGTATGGGGATGGAGCGGAAATCCTCCAGGGACATCTCCAGAAAGCTCTCCTTCATGTACTCCCCAAAGCCTTTGCAAAATGTTTCTGGGGAGGGCTGCCTTATCCCGTCCGCCATGGTAGGACACTTTACCACGCCAGGCCAGTAGCACGTAGTCTGGAATCATTGCATAACAAAGCATGGCAGCGTATGGTCCCGGTGTTTGCTGGCATGCAGACAACATCCATTCCTTATCGCTCTTTGTTATCCTCAGGAGAGTGATATCATTCACGGTCACCTGGTTGAAATGGGGTGATTTTATTAAGGGGACATTCAGAGGTGCCCCTTCCTGCTCTGCTGAACAGAAATATTCCCCGCTGTTAACCACGCGGTGGGGGGGAGGGGTGAATTGTCCATCCCAGAGAATTGGGTGTGTGGGGGGGAGGGGAGTTAGTTGGGTTTGTGCTGCATGTTAAAGCTGAAACCGCAGCCCCTCCTTTTACATTGCAAACCCATTTTAAATGGCCAACCCAACCGGTGCTTGGTATGGTTAATGAGAGCAGTACTGTTTTAAACCATCCCCACTTGTTAACAAGGTTAAAAAAGCCAAAAGACTGTGTCTTACCATGGCTGCCTGCAAGCTGAAATCTGTGGCCTGGCACTGCGTGAGTGATCTCTCACACAAAACCGGCAGGCCCTCAATATAAGAGGAAAAATGCGACCTTGTAACGAAAGCACATGTGCTGTGTGATGTGAACATCAAAATCTAACGTGAAAGACTGTACCCATTGTTCTCTAAAATGTATCTTTTTTTTAACAACCTCTCCCTTCTCCTCCACCAGCTGCAAATGTTTCACCTTCACAGAGGCTAGTGAATATTAGAAAACGTAAGCGAAGGACGCGTGACGAAATGTTCACTGAACTACAGACTGCCTCCCACGCTGACAGAGCACAGCAGAATGTGTGGAGGCAGTCAATGACTGATTTTAAAAAAGCCCAATATGAGCGAGAGGAGAGGTGGCGGGCTGAAGAGCAGAGGTTGCGTGCTGAAACGCGGGCTGAAGAGGAGAAGTGGCGTCAGCTTGTAATCAGAAAGCAAGAATCGATGCTCCGGCTGCTGGAGCATCAAAGTGATATGCTCCTGCGTATGGTTGAGCTGCAGGAAAGGCAGCAGGAGCAGAGACCGCCGCTACAGCCCCTCTGTAACCAACAGCCCTCCTCCCCAAGTCCCATTGCCTCCTCACCCAGATGCCCAAGAACACGGTGGGGGGGCCTCCGGCCACCCAATCACTCCAGCCTAGATGATTTCCAGTGCAATAAGTTTTAAAGTGCAGTGTGTCCTTTTCCTTCCCTCCTCCCCCACCCATCCCGGGCTACCTGTGCAATTATCCCCCTAGTTGTGTGCTGAATTAATAAAGAATGCATGAATGTGAAGTAACAATGACTTTATTGCCTCTGCAAGTGGTGCTTGAAGAGGGGAGGGTAGGGGAGGGTGGGGTGCTTGGTTTACAGGGTAGTAGAGTTAACCGGGTGGGTGGGGGGGCTGCGATTTCATCAAGGAGAAACAAACAGAAGTTTCACACCGTAGCCTGGCCAGTCACAAAACTAGTTTTCAAAGCTTCTCTGATGCGCACCGCGCCCTGCTGTGCTGCTCTAACCGACCTGGTGTCTGGCTGCGCGTAATCAGCGGCCAGGCGATTTGCCTCTACCTCCCACCCTGCCATAAATGTCTCCCCCTTACTCTCACAGATATTGTGGAGCGCACAGCAAGCAGCAATAACAATGGGGATATTCTTTTTGCTAAGGTCTGAGCGAGTCAGTAAGCTGCGCCAGCGCGCTTTTTAAACGCCCAAATGCACATTCCACCACCATTCGGCACTTGCTCAGCCTGTAGTTGAACAGGTCCTGACTCCTGTCCAGGCTGCCTGTGTACGGCTTCATGAGCCATGGCATTAAGGGGTAGGCTGGGTCCCCAAGGATCACGATAGGCATTTCAACATCCCCAACGGTTATTTTCTGGTCCGGGAAGAAAGTCCCTTCCTCCAGCTTTCGAAACAGAACAGAGTGCCTGAAGACGCGAGCATCATGTACCCTTCCCGGCCAGCCCACGTTGATGTCGGTGAAACGTCCCTTGTGATCCACCAGGGCTTGCAGCAGCATTGAAAAGTACCCCTTGCGGTTTATGTACTCGGTGGCTTGGTGCGCCGGTGCCAAGATAGGGATATGGGTTCCGTCTATCGCCCCACCACAGTTTGGGAATCCCATTGCAGCAAAGCCATCCACTATGTCCTGCACGTTTCCCAGAGTCACTACCCTTGATATCACCAGGTCTCTCATTGCCCTGGCAACTTGGATCACAGCAGCCCCCACAGTAGATTTTCCCACTCCAAATTGATTCCCGACTGACCGGTAGCTGTCTGGCGTTGCAAGCTTCCACAGGGCTATCGCCACTCGCTTCTCAGCTGTGAGGGCTGCTCTCATCCTGGTATTCTGGCGCTTCAGGGCAGGGGAAAGCAAGTCACAAAGTTCCATGAAAGTGCCCTTACGCATGCGAAAGTTTCGCAGCCACTGGGCATCGTCCCAGACCTGCAACACGATGCGGTCCCACCAGTCTGTGCTTGTTTCCCGGGCCCAGAATCGGCGTTCCACGGCATGAACCTGCCCCAGTAACACCATGATTTCCACATTGCTGGGACCTGTGCCTCGTGAGAGGTCCATGTCAATTTCCTCATCACTATCGTCGCCGCGCTGCAATCGCCTCCTCCTCAGCTGGTCCTGGTTTTGCTTTTGCATGTCCAGGCTCTGCATATACTCCAGGACAATGCGCGTGGTGTTCATAGTGCTCATAATTGCCGCGGTGATCTGAGCGGGATCCGTGATCCCAGTGATAGCTATGGCGTCTGGTCTGAAAAAAGGCGCGAAACTAGTATCTAAAGACCAGGGGAAGAAGGGAGGGAGGGAGGGGCGAGTGACGACATGGCGTACAGGTACAGGGAATTAAAATCAAGAAAGGTGGCTGTGCATCAGGGAGAAATACAAACAACTGTCACACAGAATGCCCCCCCCCCCCCCCCCCCAGAGATTGAACTCCTAAGCCTGGGTTTAGCGGGCCGTTGATTTGATGGAGGGAGGGGGGAAGGAAATGAATACAGAACAAATCTATTTTTTACGTCTTAAGACGACAGTGCAGCATGACTGATAGCCCTCGGCATTTTCTGGGTGCTTGGCAGCAAATACTGGGCGCGTACCAGTATGATGATGTTGGATACCAATCATAATATACTATTTATTGCCAAAAGGCAAGGGGTTGCTGCTGTGTAGCAATGTAACCCTACGTGTGCCAGCCACATCTCTGCCAGCACCCAGATCGCCCTCGGCCTTTTCTGGGTGCTTAGCAGACAATACTTGGCAGAAAATAATATACTACGACTGGTAGCCATCATTGTCCAACGAGGACGGTTAAAGGCAAGGGGTTGCTGCTGTGTAGCAATGTAGCCCCACGTGTGCCAGCCATATGTCTGCCAGCACCCAGATCGCCCTCGGCCTCTTCTGGGTGCTCAGCAGACAATACTTGGCAGAAAATAATATACTATGACTGATATCCATGATTGTCCGACGAGGAGGGTTACCAGTCGTAATAAACCATCTACTGCCAAAAGGCAAGGGGCTGGTGCAATGCAGCCCTATGGCTGCCAGCCCCACAGCTACCAGCATCCCGATCGCCGATGAAGGCTACCACTCATGCTGCACCGTCTACCGCCAAAAGGCAGTTAGCTGCTGCTGCTGTGTAGCAATGCAGTCCCACGTCTGCCGGCACCCGGAAGACATATGGTGACGGTGAGCTGAGCTGAGCGGGCTCCATGCTTGGCGTGGTATGTTGTCTGCACAGGTAACCCAGGTAAAAAGGCGCGAATCTATTGTCTGCCGTTGCTGTGACGGCGGGGGAGGGGCCTGACGCAATGTACCCAGAACCCCCCGCGGCACTGTTTTGCATCATTCGGGCATTGCGATCTCAACCCATAATTCCAATGGGTGCCGGAGACTGCGGGAACTGTGGGATAGGTACCCATAGTGCAATGCGCCGGAAGTCGACGCTAGCCTCGGTACTGTGGACGCGGTCCGCCGACTTCATGCACTTAGAGCATTTTATGTGGGGAGACACACAATCGGCTGCATACAACCGGTTTCTATAAAACCGGCTTCTATAAATCCGACCTAATTTTGTAGTGTAGACATAGCCTAGTAGAGGTGATGCTTTTTATAAAAATAAACAATCCATTCTTAAAGTTCAATAAAGAAGTTAAGTGCTACATACATAAATAAACAGCAAGCAGAACTATTTTGGCACTCTTCTCTTTGGAATAAAGATAAAATTAATATAGAAATGAATTGTTAAAGAGATTTAAATTGCCACCAGTCTATGCCATGATGATACATTTAGACTTTTAAATGTTTAAAAATAAAACTTAATTTGTAAGGAAACCAGACATGTTCAACTGACAGATAACCACAATCTCTGATATTGAATAACAGCAGAAAGTCTCCATTGCTGAGAAAATATTGGTATTGCTGGGACAACGAAATTAGGTCTATCAGATGAATTCTTTTCTAATGGGACTAACATATCCTACAGAAAATTTTCAACAGTTGAAAATAAACGGGAGGCAGAATTCAATATTTAACTTAACACAAAGCATTGAGACAGGATGTCAAATGTCAGAGAGCCTGCATCTTGAGGCTAAATGCTGATCTAATTTAAAATATCTGGAACCAGCTATATGTCTGCATATTTTAAAAGACATGGTCTCAGTGAAATGGGTACCTGTTGTAGGGGTGAAAGATCTGGAGATATCATGTTTACTTTGATAACCTCCTAAAATAGGATTTTATTTTTTTTAACAATACATCTTTGGGTTCTGTTGTAGTGAGTCACCCTCACTGTGTCCTAGTTTTGTGTTAAAGCCATCCATACTTCATGCCAAGTTACATTTGTAGTGTACTTAAAATGGAGGACTTTACCAAATTGTAATAACATTGCGTGTCTTAAAATAGTGATTCAGTGCTTCCATCACAAAATTGCTATTGCACAAAGAGAAAAATAAATTGAAGTTAATACTGTAATTTTGTGACTGGTGGGAGGGGGAGGAATAATATATAATTGATCAATTCTTAATATTCTACAAAAATGCTTGAGATTTTTCTTTCTTTTTAATGTTATCTTTTTTTTAAAAAGAAACAAAACAAACAAAAATCCAAAGAAATAGACTGTTACAAAATGAAGCATAAATATTTGCAATTATAAAGAATAATTTAGTTTGCAACGTGTGTAGGATTGAACATGAACGTTTAATATGGTAGTGTTGTGCTTAGTATCTTAGTTATATTGTCATTTGCATTTGCTGTGGCTTAATACATTACGATAACAGATTTGAAGATGAAAGTCAGGAGTTTGTTTGTTAAGGACGATCTATGGCTAACGTGATTAACAACTATTTTTAAAAATAACTCGTTGGTTAATAAATATGAAAGTGTTCATTAGACTTAAAGATTTTTATCAATACTGGCAGGAAATGCAGCATTTAATCTCATTTCTGTATACTGTGAGTTTATACAGTGAACATTTTTATATCAACGTCCTTGGTATCCAATTTGCTTTAAGTTTAGAACCATCTCGGTTAAGAATGACATCTTACTGAAGTAATTTTTAAAGCCCCTCTTCTCAATTTGTATGAAATTTGGAACTGATGAAACCATCTTCTTTGCAATCCAATGAAATACTAGTATTGCTTGTTTGAATTGCAATTGCTTTAATTAGACTTCCTGTATAAAGCATCCAGTATTCATTTCATATGCACCTGAATATTCAAGAAGCATTCCATTTGCTAATTATGGAAACATCTTCTGACATAGGGTTTGTTTTTTAAGAAGGTTTATAAATAACGGCATATTTTTGGTTTTCTTTGATATATAGTGTTGTGTTTACATAAAACACTTAGCTGGAGACCTGAACTATCAGTTTGGATGGAAAGCAGTGATAGATACTGCATGAAGGGACTGTTGTTACTCTCTGTCTGAGGGGATCTTCTGTGGCACAGCGAGATGAGTTTAAAGTGGCACAAATATGATTTCTCATGAAGCTGCTAATATAAAATCACATAACTCCATCTAGATCGGATCTGACTTCCCAGCAAGAAATGCCGAACTTGAAGGGGCCCATATTTCATGGCAAGGTCGCTGTTAATATTTACTACTTAATCCTAAAGGAGAATCAATTTTTAAAGGAAGTTGTAGCCATAAAAAAGAATTCTAAGGCTTTCATGTTGTTTTGAAATAGTTTAATAAAATCCCTGAAATATGTTGAAGGGTTTGAATATATGTTCTGCTCTAAGATGATTTGGACTGCAAGGGCATATGCATATGTACATTTCCCCCCCTATTTTTAATGAGAAAGAGGTAGCATGCAGGTTTTTAAAAATGAATGAAATGAAAGGAATAAAATAAGGGCCACAGTGTGATTGTCAGGTTTGCCAGGTATCCAGTTCTCCATCGAAAAGGGAACTTGACAGTGTCTGTCAGCACTGCTGACCGGACGCTAAAAGCCCGGTTAGCTGCTGTAACCGGCCTCCACCCCCAAGAGGCAGGAACAGCAGCAGGTGCTGCTGGAGCCTGGAGGAGCAGTGGAATACTGAGGAACGGTTCCAGTAGAGAGAGGTACCAGCAGCTCCCCCATCCTGCCCAGTCTCTCCTCACTCACCCACCCAACCCATGGAGCGCGACTCTCCCTCCCCCACTCTGTCCCAGTCACACCCCCCCCATCCCAGGAGCGCAGCGCTCTCTCCAACATCCTGCCCCACTCACCTCTCCACCCCTAGAGCCCTGCACAGCTGGCAGGGTGAGAGTGGTGGAGAGAGCAGCGAGCGACGGTGGGGGAGGGGAGAAGAGGAGTGGGGTGCAGGGCCTCAAGGGAAAGAGGTGGAGCAGGGGGCGGGGAGGTCCTCCCGCTCAGTGTCTGGTTTTCACAAATTAGAAAGTTGGCCACCCTAGGCCACACTGAAATCTGCTAATTAACAAAATCTTTTAGCATTACTATTTTCTGTATGAACTTATTGTGTGGTTTTCTTTTTGGAAGGCAAACATCTGCTCTGCATCTTTGAGTAATTACTACTTGTAGAAAAAATATGCTTAAATCGTGTTTTTAAAAATGCACATTCTGAAGTAAGAATGTCTAAAGTTGTATTTTGTGTTCAGTTTGAACTGGAAAAAAAACAAAGGACTGGTTGAAAGATTCTTCATGTGAAGGTACTTGTTCTTGCCCTTCTAACCTTTTCAGATCCATACAGGATTGCACTGTTAACACTGTATGTCAGTTTTTCCCAAACTTGGGATGCCGCTTTTGTAGGGAAAGCCCCTGGCGGGCCGGGTCGATTTGTTTACCTGCCACATCCGCAGGTCCGGCCGATCGCGGCTCCCACTGGCCGCGGTTCGCTGCTCCAGGCCAATGGGAGCTGTTGGAAGCGGCGTGGGCCAAGGGACGTACTGGCCGCCACTTCCAGCAGCTCCCATTGGCTTGGAGCAGCAAACCGCGGCCGGTGGGAGCTGCGATCGGCTGGACCTGCGGACGTGGCAGGTAAACAAATCGACCCGGCCCGCCAGGGGCTTTCCCTACACAAGCAGCGTCCCAAGTTTGGGAGACACTGCTGTATGTAATAACTTTACTGTGATATATAATGCAGACATGAACTGTTCTTTTTCAAGGCTTAACTGTTTCCCATCTAGCTGAGTATGATTTTCTGGTCATCTCATCATATTGGGCATCCAAAATTTTGATCATAGAAATTGCTGCAAGCATCAAGCCACCAGAGTGAGGAATATCTGGTAGCAGCTAAATGGAACATCCTCTTACCCCTGCTCCCAAACCCAAGGTGTTTAAAGTAATAAAGAATTCAGTGTTTTGTATACATTTGTTCTAAGTTAATTAGAGAATTTATTTTGGGCTGCAACCTATTTCTGCTTTTAAAAAAAACGGAATAACTATTTTTATCTGAAAAAGTTTGAAATATAAATTTCATATTGAACTGTAGCTTTCATATCCCTGTAAAAATCTGATGATCGAAATGATTTTTTCCCCCTTATTTTCAGGGTTACCTTCCTGCCAATGTGGACCGAAGAGAAGGCACTTTACAGAGAAAACGAAAGGAGTATTTTGCTTTTATTGAACAATATTATGACTCCAGAAATGATGAAAATCATCAAGACACATACAGACAGGTAGAGTAGCTTATTGAAAACTCTTAACATATGTGAAAATTGAAAAATATTTTCGATAACATATTCAGTATATTCTATATTGCTTTATTACTACTTCATAGATAAGCAGAAGGATATTTTTGTTTAGCCATATGTTCAATAATTGTTTTTTGTGCTTTACCACAATTACATCTAGCAAAGACTGTTCAGTAATATTGAGCATCTTTAATTGATCTGTAATTTAGAAAATTTTGAAAAAAATTAATTTATTTCTTTGATTGTAAAACATTAAATATCAAGATATTAAATCAGTTAGGGCACTTGGTATGCAACATTATCACTTCCTGCACATGAGGGGAAACAGGCTTCAGAAAGCTTCCCCATCTCATGGGGCGGGGAGAATCAGGAGCGGCAGAAGCTCCCTAATGGGGGGGGGGAGGGCGGGAACAGCGCGGCCCCTTCCCCCTGTGGCTTTGCTCCCGGGCAGTCCCTTCCCCCCAGGACCCCACACCCCACTCGCATAGCCCTCCCGCTTTTAAAAGTGATGGGACTCCCCTGTTTCGGCACCACTGGTGGGAGTGGGAGAAGGCGGAGTTTTGAGACTCTGCTCCCCAATGCACCCAGTGGCATAGCTGGGGAGACTGTATGCTCCGACAGATACATGTCATACTTCACATTCTCCCCAGAAGAGCAGGCAGACCTGCTGCCCCTTAACAGGGTTGATCTAGCCATTAACATATTTACTGTAACAGGGTAGATCTGCAACTGTAGGCTTTTTTCTTTCCCCCCTGAACACCAGTTTTACAATACAGACTAATTTCTGGTATTAATTCCAGTTCAAATTGGGACCTTCAGCTAACCTCTTTCTTCCCAGTTCAACATTCATTCTTCCAGTTTTTTTCCAGTTGAGTCTTTAGATTATTCCCCAGTGTTCCCAAAGTCGCTTTTCCGAATGCTTTGAAGTGGCACTATAGCATTAGAATAGAGGACTTGAAATTGACTGCTACTTCAACGAAAGTAAAGAAATTAATGGGCAGGGAAGGGGAGAAGAGAAGTTGAGGAGTATGAGCTAAGTGCTTTTAACGTATCCCCATAGGACATGTGATAAATGAAACAATCAAATTCACCAAAAGCTACCAAATGATGATTCTACATGCAGGGTTTCCACAATTTTTGGATGATCAGTGTGTTCTATTTTTACCACTAAAGGATTTGAGATTTTGGGACGCATTGGGGTTGTGGAAGATTGATTAGACACTAGGGGGGCATATGCCCATATGACTAGTTCACAGGAACATAGGTTATGTCTACACTCTGGACCTTACAATGGCACAGCTGTACCACTGCAACTGTGCCGCTGTAAGGTCTCCTGTGTAGCCGCTTTATGCCGGTGGGAGAGAGCTGTCCTGCTGGCATAATTAAATCACCCCCAACAAGTAGCAGTAGCTATGTTGATGGAAGAGGATGTCCCAATGACACAGCGTTGTCCACACCAGCGCTTTTGTCGGTGAAACTGTGTGTCAGGGCTATGTTTTTTCACACCCCTAACTGACAAAAGTGCTGGTGTAGACAAAGCCTTAGGTACCAGAGAAGGCTGTAAAAACCTAGATAAGCTGTCTGTGTCTCATCTTCCCTCTTTCTCTCCTCCCTGCCCCTGCCAAAAGGACAAACACTGGAAATGTTTTATGAGAGAATTGATTTGGCTATTTTGAAACTTGGTGGCTTATGTTAAAAGAGCAGGAGAAAGATACAAGTACATGTTTTGTTGATGACAGGAGATTGTATTTTAAAATTACAAAACAGTATGTCACAGTTCAGGGCAACTGCATCTCTATATCCCCCTTCTTGGTCCAGCAAGATTACCCACTTTTAGGCTCCTGGCTTATCAGACTTCACCTCTCTTGGGCAGAAATCAACCTCTCTCCCTCCTGACTGGGGTCTTTCCAGGCTACACTGGTTCCTGCCCACACTGAGTTGCTTAGCAAACCAGATGGGCTAGACGGCCTGCATCTGCACTTTACTTTCTCCTCAGAGGCTATAAACAGCATAATTGCCCATAGTTACAAAGTACCATGCAGCCCTTTCTAAGGAAGCATATTTATTCTGAAGGTGAAAATATTAGAGAGAAAAACAATGAAAGAACCTACATGCATGCTAAGCTAATAAGCTTACTAGAGATCACACTCAACTCTAACAAGGGCTCTGGCAGGTGATAAGTCCTTCAAACCCCACCAAAATGTTTTTCTGTGGTTACAATAAGCACAGTCATGAATCTGAGGCTGTTTACACTACAGCCTATGTTGGCATAAATTTTGTCGCTCAGGGGTCTGAATAAACCACCCCCTGAGCAACATAAGTTACACCGACACAAGCGCTTGTGTGCACAGCATTCGTGGAGGTGGTTTTATTATGTTGACGGGAGAGCTCTCTCCCGTTGGCATAGTGTCTTCACCACATGTATTTTGGCGGCGCAGTTGCATTGATATAGCTCTGCTTCAGCAGCGCTGTATGTGTAGACATGCCCCGAGTCTCTTCTTTATGCAGCTTGGGGCGTTGATCTTCAGATAATCAGCAGACAATGGGTTTCACCTCAGGTCAGAGTTTCAGAAGGTTAGGTCCAGAGGTGTGAATTTGTATTCTCTCTAGCATTTCCTAGGAAATCCACTTAATTTCATTTGTCCCAAAAGTTCCTTCTTGTCTGGCACATTGTTTAAAATAGTGATAGAATCGTAGGACTGGAAGGGACCTCGAGAGGTCTTCTTGTTCAGTCCTCTGTACTCAAGGCAGGACTAAGTATTGGATAGGCGTGGAAGTCCCGGGGGGCCTGTCAGTGGTGGGGGTGTGGATAGGGGTCAGGACAGTCCGGGGACAGGGAGCAGGGGAGGTTGGATACGGGGTTGGGGGGCGGTTAGGGGCAGGGGGTCCCAGGAGGGGGCGGTCAGGGGACAATGAACAGGGGTAGGGTTGGATGGGTCAGGGATTCTGAGGGGGGCAGTCTGGGGGCAGGAAGTGGGAGCGGGCGGATAGGGGGCGGGGGGCCAGGCTGTTTGGGGAGGCACAGCCTTCCCTACCCAGTCCTCCTTACAGTTTCGTCACCCTGATGTGGCCCTCGGGCCAAAAAGTTTGCCCACCCCTGATCTAGACCATCCATGACAGGTGATTAGAGATTTTGTATGAGCAGGTTAGACAATGACGGAGATTCCACAACCTCCCTAGGCAATTTTATTCCAGTTCTTAACCACCCTGACAGGAAGTTTTTTCATAATGTCCAACCTAAACTGCCCTTGGTGCATTTAAGCGCATTGCTTCTTGTTCTATCCTCT
This sequence comes from Emys orbicularis, assembly GCF_028017835.1. Taxonomy (NCBI): domain Eukaryota; kingdom Metazoa; phylum Chordata; order Testudines; family Emydidae; genus Emys; species Emys orbicularis. The sequence goes on from NC_088683.1 coordinate 34,533,311, forward strand.
GATGTTAAAGAGAACAATTTTTCTCCCACCTCCTTGTAACAACCTTTTTATGTACTTGAAAAACATTATCATGTCTCCCCCCCGCCTCCCCCTCCGTCGTCTTTTTTTCAGTCTTCCCTCAGGTCTTGTTTTCAGGACCTGTAATCATTTTTGTTGCTCTTCTTTTCAAGCTATTTGGCAGTGCCCCTGATTAGCTATGGCTGGTGGGTGCTGAGCATCCACTGTTTCTCTCCTCTCCCCCCTCCCCCCCCGTGTGTGTTCCAGCCCTGGATCACACAAGGAGTTGGCACCTATGTCACTGGTGTAGTTTACTCACAAGATTGGACCTCCAGTGAGAAAAATATCCAATGGTTATAGCTGCCTGCTGTGTCCTGCATAATATCTGTGAAGCAAAGGGAGAAAAGTGTCTGCCGGAGTGGACGGCAGGAGCCGAGTAGCTATCTGCTGAATTTGAGCAGCCAGGTACAAAAGCTATTAGAAGAGCTCAACGTGGAGCTATACGGCTCAGGGAGGCTTTGAAAGACCATTTTAACAGTGAGACAGAATAGTATATGGTGCTGTAATGTGCTCTTTTGTGGCTGGTAGGAATCATGTGATGATTGCTGTACATGTCGCAGTTTTACATTGTCAATGCAACTATTAATTTTGTTTGTGAATGATCCTATGAGCTGTGTCACATTGTGCAATAAAGGGTAACTGATTGCTTTCAGAACTGCTGAGCACTTGGCAGCATATGTTGTGAACTAATAAAGGTGAACTGTGTTCCAAATAATAGAATTTTATTCCCTAACAAAATCAGTTTTTTTTTTTTTTTTTTAAAACAAACCCAACCCATGCAATTGTAAAACAAATACCCCACCACCTCCTTCTCCTTGCTGTTTACAGCAGGGGCTTGTGACTCAAGCTCCTTACAGGTAGCCATGGTACTGTTGCGGATGGTGGGGTCTCTGCTGAGAATGGCATGCAGCTCTTTGTAAAAGTGGCATATCTGGGACTCAGCATTGGATCGATTGTCTTTCTTGTATGCCTGTCGCAGCTCTTTGGCTTTCATGTGATGCTGCTGATGATCCCTGCTGTAGCCCTTCTCCTGCATCACCATAACAATCTGCTCGTAGATGGCAAAGTTTCTGCCACTGGATCGGATCTGTGCCTGCAGAGCCCCTTCTCTCCACACACCCAGGAGATCCAATATCTCCTGTCTGTTATAGGCAGGAGCGTGTCTGGAATGCGTAGCTAGCATGGTCAGCTGGGCTGTTGCACTTAACAATGGAGAGCTGCTAGGTGTGCTCGCCAAGCCAGGCAATCAGGAAAACTAATTTCAAAAATTCATTAGACTTTAAAGGGAGGGGGGGCTTCTGTATGACTCCTGGGCAGTGGTGTTCACAATGGTAACCAAAGCGGTTGGTGTGGGGCATTGTCAAGCTGCTGGAGGATGGGGTTGACCTAAGTAATGCAGTGTCTATAGTCACCCTTTATTGACCTTAGTACATTGACTGTGGCTCAACGCTGCTCAGGGAGTTACGATGGTGTTACAATGCTGACATAACGGAGTATTTACAGCAGTGGAAGATCAATTTGAGACATATGCACAACTAGGTCGATGTAAACTGCCTTGCATCCACCTAACTATGTAGTGAGGACCAGGCCCTAGAAAGCTTTTAAAGGCCACCGTTCTAAATGATGGCAGAATAGGGTCTCAGGATACATTTCTGGTTATAGACGTATTCTAACAAAAACCGTCAAGAAAAAATGAAAGTTTAATAATGTTAAAAAATAAATTGTATGTACTTACTGATTTTTTTTCTAAAATGTTTGTTTAATTAGATTCACATAGATATCCCTCGTATGAATCCTGAATCTTTAAGACTTCAACCCAAAGTAACAGAGGTAAGAATTGTTGTCAAGTAATTTTAGCTGTTTAGATAATTAATTTCTTAGTACTCCCAGACTGGCTATATTTTTTACTAGTAATTACATTATACATATGATTGCCATCTTGGCTTGAGAACAATGCTTGAAAAGCAAATAATCAATATAGAGACGTGATATAGTTGCAGCCTGAGAATAATGTTGAAAAAATGAGAACGCCAGTGAAAGGTCAAAGGGGTGAATGGGGTCATCTGGCCTGAGCCCCAATGTGTTTGAGTTTTTCTATTTGCTTTTTTGATAAACAATTTTTGTTGATCATCTGTGGTCACTTTATCAAATGCATTCTTTTCCATGACCCATGTATCCCATGCTGCTCAACATGACTCTAAATCACTTTGTCTGATAGCATAGTCTGTGATGGCAAATTCTTTTTTTTTTTTTTCTGGCTTATTTTTTGTATTCCATTCTCTTGCATTATTGGTTGCTGTTCCTCCTCCTAGGTTAGTTTTGGTTTTGGTTTGTTTTAGTTATTAATGTCTCTGGTTTGCGCCCCCCCCACCCGTAATTTAAAGCTGTTCTATCTGTAATACTTAAATACTACATGCATACATAGTGTTGTACTTTAAAGAAAGCACTTACAAATATTTAATTAGAAACATAAAATAGATTCCTACATATGAGGTCTAAATACTTGTTTTTTCTTCACTGTTAAAGTCTTTTCAGTTGCTGTTTGCAGGTTATAAATGTTATCATGGAATACAAGTATTCCTTTGAACTCCTTAAAATCTTTACAGTGGACATCTTTGGCCTAAACATAAGTGTTGTACTTGAAAACGGACTAAAAACATGGGATCTTTTTATTCAACGGGTCTGCTCCCTGCGTATATGGAAAAAACATATCAATTTCCTTTAGTGAAAAAAATGCCTTTTTTCTTTTTATTTCAGTTAGCACGGCAAAGCTAACACTGAGTGAGCTGAATTCTGTTCTTGCACAGCATCTGTTGTGAGTGCATAGTCTGAAGACGGAGGGGTTACACAGGTTGTAATTGAGGGCTTAATTTTATCTGGAAGACCTCTATTACTAATGGTGATATGTGAGGGAAGGAATTCAGTTTGTCTTTTGAGTCCAAGTTGGATTAGCAGGCCTGACAGTTAAAAACATGTAACCAAACCCAGTAAACTCTTCTCAACCCCATCCCCTGCTCTTCCCCAAAATGCATCATACCTCCCAAAATAAAATTTAAAATTCCAAATATTTTTTTACTTGTAAACTGAGCACATTTGATATGGAATGCCTACAATGCCATTTTAGTCATGTTTCAAAGTAGAAGCATTCTTTACTGTGCGATGTCACTAACGTTTTTGGGGGGGGGGGGAGTTTTAAGGCAAGAAATTACATGTGAAAACTTGGAATATCACCATGCCCACTTGTTTCTATAATTGCTGGTGCACCAAGACTTGAATGTGACTACTAACTCACTTGCAGATCTTGTTTTTATTCCACTTAAAGTAATTTTTATAGCAGGTATATCTGTCACTGTATCTGGAATGGGTCACAACTAAGAGAGCCAAACTCAGGGCAATCTGTCAGAAAATAGAGCAGACACCCCAAACTGGCGGTATATTCTATCATTTGATTTCACCAAGCCAGCAATAAAGGTTCACTGCTGGACCTCTATACTAGTTTTACCACCGAGTACAGACCGTATCCTTGGGCATTCCAGCCACTTATTACCACCCAGGCAAAGTGGACTTCACGACGAAAGGTTATTAATACCAAATTCACCACACATTAGGTTCTTCCAGGCCCAGGCGGCTAGTCACTTACCTAGGTCAATAGATACTTCAGATCACATACCAAAAATAATGCTGTACCCCAGGGGTCGGCAACCTTTTAGAAGTGGTGTGCCGAGTCTTCATTTATTCACTCTAATTTAAGGTTTCGCATGCCAGTAATACATTTTAAGAAGGTCTTTTTCTATAAGTGTATAATATATAACTAAACTATTGTTGTATGTAAAGTAAATAAGGTTTTTAAAATGTTTAAGAAGCTTCATTTAAAATTAAATTAAAATGCAGAACTTATCAATTTAGTGTGATCCTTGCCCTTGCTTTTTCTTGCTGAGTTTTCCAATGTCTGGCACATATTTGGATATTTTAAGCTGCACACAGGCTTCTGAGTGATTGGTTGTTAACCGGCTCCGAGAGGGACAGAGGACAGATTTCATGTGTGAAAATACCTGTTCACACAGGTATCTGGATCCAAATGCTGAAAGCATTGTAAACGCAATTTTCTTCAAACAGTTAAATTTCACTGGCAGGGACGTCCAGCAGGTCAGAATAGAGGCCCCATGATCTCTCTCGGTAGCTTCAAGTGCACTCCGCAGAACTCCAAACTTTGATGCTCACAATTCTGAGCTTTTTAACTGAATGAGCTGCATTTCGAAATCTTCAACACCCATCCACTGAAATACAGACAAATCCAAGTCGCTTTCATTGCACTTTTCAGGTTTAATTAGAAAAGAAAGCATTGGCCAAATCGCTGGAAGACTTGAAATCTGTCAGAAAATTCTGATTCCTGTTCTTTCATGTACATTCCAATCTCATCGACACTGACAGTGCAATGTGTTGATAGCTCTTTTATTTGTTGGAAGTAGTGGAAAGTCGAAGTTTGAATATCCCGAGAAAAAAACTGCTAATTTTACAACAAATGCCTTCCAGGCTTCATAAAGATCCAGAACTGTTTGCTCTGCACCCTGGAGATAGAGGTTGAGTTCGTTTAGGTGAGCGGTGATGTAAGTTAGAAACATGAGCTTACACAGCCATTTGTCATCATCCAGTTTGGGGTAGTTTTGTCTTTTTTCCGACAAAAAGGCCTTGATTGCATCAAAACAGTTTACAAAGCACACCAAAACCTTGCCACAACTTAGCCACCGAATGTTGCTGTGAAGTGGAATGTCGTTATAAGCACTGTCCATCTCTTCTAGCAGTGCTTGAAACTGTCTGAGAGTCAAAGCAGATCGAGCAACAAGGAAATTCACAATTCGCACCACTGTATTCATCACATTATTACGCTCTGAATTAGAAATTTTAGCACACAGATTTTCTTGATGGTTGATATAGTGAAATTTGACTGTCGGGCGGCCAATTTGATCTTCAAGTAACTTTACAAATCCCTTCTGTTTTCCGACCATGGCAGGAGCACCATCTGTTGTCACACACAATATTTTTCTGATGTCAACTCCTCATTCTTCAAAATGGTTTACAAAACTTTCCATGATATCTTCCCCCTTTGTTGTACCATCCAGGGGTTTTAGGCAACAAAGTTCCTCTTGGATTTCATTGGAAGCACAATATCTTTCAACAACTGCCAAACGTGGAACGTCATTTATATCCACGCTCTCATCAACTGCAGCGCTAAACACTGCTGTGTCTTTTAATGCAGTTGTCTGCTTTTCGTTAATGTTTTCTGCCATTTCGCTTATGTGTCTCTCAACTGTTCTGGCAGAGACAGGCAGTTCTTTTATTTATAAAGATATGATCCTATTTGGCAAATCATTGAACAAAACCTCTGAACGGCTGAAATTTTTTTTTTATATTTCCCATCTGTAAACCGCTTTCCGCTTTTTGCAATGCACTGTGCAATCTTGTATCTTCCTTTTGTGGCTTGTTTTTTACTTACACTTAAGCATTTAAAAAGACTGCTTTGCTTCTCATATCGTGCTACTGCCTTTTGGATTGATTCAGTCTTGTCTGCTTTGTCAAGAAAGGTTTCCTCGTGCTTCATTTGAAAATGTCGTTGAACACTTGATGTGCGATAAACAACGCTTTCACAACAGAAAGCACAAACAGCACGGTCCTTCTTTTGAATGAATCCAAATGCCTGTCCAAAAAGGCTGAAATGAACGGACATCTAACTTTGCTTTCTTAGGAGCTGACATTTTATCAAATGTACCCCTCAACTTACAGTGGAAAAAAAAATTGTGACAGACGGCACTCACAACGTCAAACGCAGTGCGCTGTTTCACGTCGTGTAATAGTGATGTAAGCAGCAAATCAGAACTTTAAAATATCCCTGTACAATGGAGCTGGAACAATTTTTAAAGTGGGGGTGTTGAGCTGCGCCCCCTCTTGCCCCTGTCTGCACCCCTCACTGCCCCAGGCTGGCGCCAGTGGGCCACGGCTGGGGTGGCTGCAGAGCCCCGGGCTGGCGGCTGGGACCCTAGGCCAGTAGCAGAGCACCCCGCCCCCCGCAGACTGGTGGCCAGGACCCGGGCAGTATGAGTGCCACTGAAAATCAGTTCGCGTGCCGCCTTTGGCATGTGTGCCATAGGTTGTCTACCCCTGCTGTACCCAATCCTTAGTTAATAAATCTTTAGTTAGCTTACTAAGAAAAGAGATGAGTTCTTTCAGAGGTTAAAGCTAGTAAAGTACATTACAGATGAATTAGAGTTTATAAATCCAAAATGCTAGCAGGGATGTTGTATCTGCTTGTTTCTATAAGTCTCTCTGGTTTCCCAGAATGGTTCTGGGAACCTCAGTTCTTTGTTCAAAATTTCCTTTGTCAGAGTTCATCAGTCCAGAGAGATGTGGTAGGAAAGAGGTGGCCAGGGGCCTTTTGTTCCCACCTTTTATATCTTGGCCCCCTTTCCTGGAAAAATCAGCTGTGTCATGGGGTTAGGTAGTCCATTGCCTAAGTGCTGGGACACACAGCTCCAACGCCCTACATACTCGTCCACCAGCCCTTCATACGAATTGCACATTTTAGCTTGCACATTTGCTTACATGTTGTCATCTGAGGTGTTTTCGGGATTGATGTAGAGACATCCTTATTTACAACTCCTCTGTTATTTCTAAAGTGCTAACTTGTGGGCATTTCTCAGACCAGAACGTGTTTGAGTCACAAACTTACAGCAAAATTTCAGAACTCCATGCACAGTGTCAATACATCCATTGTAATGAGATGATAATATACAGCAGATCATAACCTTTTCAATGATACCTCACAAGGCATTCTTTGTACAAGATTTATCACAATGTTGTAAAAGTTGTGACCACATTAGTGTAGATGATCACCTTCCCTTTTATACAGCATCACCATATCAATTTTGGTTTTCTGTAGATTTTCCCTTATTCTCTTGTAAAAGGTTGTTCATCAGATTAAAAAAAATTGCTGTGTGTATTACACAAAAGCTTGTTAAACATAATTAAGATTACAAAGTTAAGCGCTCAAAATAAGGAAATGCTACAATTATGGTTACCCACACATCTTTGATTGGGCCCCCCTGTACATATGTATTATACAATCTTTTTTTTTTTTTTTTTTTTTTTTTCCCCCCTGCTTGGACCCCTGCCTCATTCACTTCACAGGATGGACCTGCTTTGGAGATGAATGAGGGCTGTGTAGTGAAGGAGGCCATTGTCCATTGGACCACTGCCTCTTTTGTTGTAGTAATTGGCAGATGTGTAGTGAAACGAGGTAGGACATTGCAGGAAGAGAAGGAAGATTCTGTTGTGTTAACACAACTGGTCTCATGGCTAAGACAGTTGAATGCTGCCTTGGAGAAATAGATTCTATTCCTGCTTCTGTCACAGCGTTCCCTTGTGATGCTAACTTGGTCTTTTAAATCAGACTTCACAAATGGTCCCTAATTGTGTTTTCCTCATTTTTGGGGTGCTTGACTTGAGACCCTAGGATCTGATTTGCAGCAGCACTGAACACTCATAATTGGAAGTGAAGTCAATGGGAGCTGTGTGTTAAACATATGAAGTTTTGTAGAATGCTAAGTATTCTGAAAAATCACGTCCTAGGAATCTCTAAGTGGGCACGCAAAATTAGTGGATGCATTTTTTTTTTTTTAAAGTGGGAAAAAGCATGTTATTTCCCTAGCCTCTTTCTTGGAAATGGCTAAAATTGGTGGTGGGGGGTGGTGGTGGTGGGGGGGGGGAATCCAGCCTAATGTGTGCATAGCTGATATGTTAAATTTCAGTTAAAATGATTAAACTTTGGCAAATTTTGCAACTGAAAAAGGAACTTGTAATGGGAGGAGTTGGGCAACCTTAATAGGTGGTGCTACCAGCTACCTATAATAAAGTTGGCAATAGGACACATTTTTGTGAGTTTTTGTGTTTACTTATCTCATAATTCATTTTTCCACCTTTGGGCTCATTTGATAGCAAATTGGCTACAGTTCACAAAATCCCCCTCCTTGCTGCACCAGTCAAATGTCCTCTCTCCGCAGAGGTGGGTGTCTGAATGGCAGGTACATGGCCAATCTCTGGAGTCCTAAGGAATGGAGTGGAAAGCATGCTCACCTGTACTCGTGCCTTTACCCTCCATTTATTCCTTCCCTTCCCATCCTAGAGCAGATGCAGAGATCTTGCCTGGGAAATGGGAGAGCTTTCTTGAGCACTTCCTGTCACCCATTGGCCAATGAGTGGCGTGTGTTTGAGAAGCAAGTTGGCTTTCGTACATGCCCCCACCCCCAACTGTATTTAAGGCACTGCCCCACCTTCCCTACCTTCTAGTTGAGGTATTATTCCCAGTATGCTATGGTTTTCATTAGATCCCCCGGTTTTGGGTACTGGGAAGGAAATTGGCAGGGTGTCTGGGGGAACCTTTCATCTTCCTATTTTTACCATTCTCCTATGCGTTTTGATCGGCAGTCTACCAGCTCTGCTTTAGTTTAGGGTAACCAGACATCCCAGGGTAGAGGAGCAGTCCCAATTCTATATCCTGTTTTATTTAACTCACCACTTATTTCAGTGAAGAGAAGGAGCGAGGAGAAGAGTAAAACAAAACAGATACCATAGGATAAAGACAGAGGATATGGACAAAGGAGTGGAGCAAGAATTTAGATAACACATATGGGGATGAAGGAAAAGGAATTTAAAAAAAAAGCTCAGAGAAAGGGTTCTTGGGAAAAGATGGGGACAGATTAAAAATACCCAAATGGTTGTGCAATAGACAATGGGATGTAGAAAGATAAATAGTAAACATTTGAACTATCCCTATATTATATCTGAAGTACCGTTTCCAGAGATCAAATATTGAAAATATTTTTATTGTAAATGATTTTACAGGAATTTTTTTTATTTAACCTACTACAGTTTTGTAAAACGTAGATCATTTTATTTCAGAGAAGAAATTGCGGTATGAAAAATTATCTAATCTTTTACCCTGCCAGTCCAGGATTGCTCCTTATAATTTAATGTGCCTGTGAGTTAGGCCCTGATCCAGTGAAACACTGAAGTAGGTGTGCCACTGTAAGCATGTAAAAGTGGTCTCACTGAAGTCAGTGGAACTATACCACATGCTGGATCAGAACCTTAGTGTTTTGAAAGTATTTTGTTCTATCTTAGTGTTGAACAATTGCAGGGTCACACGTGCAAAAAATAATTGTTGTGGTTTCAATATAAACATAGAATTACCTTCAATGTTATTGTAGCCATTAGAGTCAAATACAGCAGTTCAAGATCTGTTTTAGCTACAAGGTTTTGATTTGAGAAAACTATGATTTGGAGGGGAAAGAAAAAACTCCTTAACACAATTCAAATTAAACCAATTCAAATTAAAATGTTTTATGCACAAGTCACCTCCTGTCTATCAAGTCACCTACTGTTCAGTGATTTGAGGACAAGATAAAGATGAATGTAAATCAATATAATTCTAATGAGGTGGATGAACTGTTGATACATTCCTATTTTCTAACAAATGTAATACTTGAAGTGTAAATTACAAACTGAACAAGAAATCATTTCATGTTATAAAAGTGCACTACCATATTAATACTGTCATGTAAATTTAAAAAGAGCAAATGCTGTGGCATCTTACACTAATATTTTTCCAGTTTTAGAATTTGTGGTATTGAGTTGGTACATACTGTGTGGTAGCTAGTTTGTAGTCCAGTGTTTTGACTTTTAGTTCTTAATTTTTGTGGTGGTGGTGGTAATGGTGGTGGTGATGATGATTATTTTTTGGCAGGTTATATAGTTCAAATGAGGAATTGTTTTGAATAATTGACTCTCTCCTCATATTATAATAGTGTGAGCTTTTAACAAATTTTAACCGCATTGGCATATATTTTCTACTTTGATTCAAAGATAACAATCGCATGGTTCAATAAAACTTAATTTCTAATTTTTATAGCATCTTACCATGCCAACTGTATTTCAAAACTCAGGATTAAATACTCAGTCTGCTTTGAAACAGGACTAGATCAAAGTGCATTAACCAACTGTTAATGCGTGTCAGCAAGGTCCACATGGAAAGCTAATTCGCTGCAGGGTAGTGAGGGGTAGATTCACATGCCAGCTTGCTGTGAATTAAATGTTTCTGTAGACAAGCCCTTGATTGTAATTCTGTATAGGTTCTTATACCTCTATCATTGTAATATCTGAGTACCTTCCAATAGTGCATTAAATGATGTAACTGATGTCTGTCATGCATGGGTCCATCTCTTTCTCTTTCCAACAGGATTGGATTGTGTGCTACGTAGTGTGTTTTTTTGGTACCGTTTTTTAATGTACACGCTGCTCTGTGTGTATTAGAGAGGTCAAAGAAGTGTGCCTTGCACTTGGAATGCAAGGTATTGAAGTCTGTGATGATTCTTATTTCCGGTGGGAATGTGTTCCACAGTCTTGGACTGGCCCCCAAGAAGGCTCTGCCTCCTGAACAGCTCAACTGTATCTTTGTGGTAGAGTAGTGAAGACAGCATTAAAGTTGAGAATGAGGAAGGGGATAGGGAAAAAAGTAGCAGGAAAAAAGTCACTAATTTAAATGTATGAGAGCAGTTTCAGTACTGTATCCAACAATGAACAAGTATTGAAATCAGTTGAGGATATTGTTGCATAAAAAAGACACTAGAGGGCCGAAAACTATTATCTCAAGCATTTTTATGAAAAAAGGAAGGTTTGTGATGGACCAAGAATAAGTGTTTGGGTCAAGGGAAGGTTTAAAAAAAAAAAAATTGAATGTCAAAAGTAAATTGTTACAAAGATTTGTTTTACATAAGAACATAAGAATGGCCATACTGGGTCAGACCAAAGGTCCATCAAGCCCAGTATCTTGTCCTCTGACAGTGGCCAATGGCAGGTGCCCCAAAGGGAATGGACAGACAGGTTATCATCAAGTGATCCATGCCCTGTCACCCAATCCCAGCTTCTGGCAAACAGAGGCTAGGGACACCATTCCTGCCCATCCTGGCTAATAGGTAATCTTCCATGAATCTATCAAGCTCCCTTTTGAACCCCGTTATAGTATTGGCCTTCACAACACCCTCTGGCAAGGAGTTCCAGAGGCTGACAGTGCATTGTGTGAAAAAATACTTTCTTGTGTTTGTTTTAAACCTGCTACCTATTAATTTAATTCGGTGGCCCCTTGTTCTTGTATTATGAGAAGGAGTAAATAACACTTCCTTATTTACTTTCTCTATCCCACTCATAATTTTATAGACCTCTATCATATCCCCCCTTAGTCGCCTCGTTTCCAAGCTGAAAAGTCCCAGTCTTATTAATCTCTCCTCATATGGAGATTTTCCCCCCCCCCCTTTCTGAACCTTTTCCAATTCCAATATATCTTTTTTTGAGATGGGGCGACCACATCCGCACGCAGTATTCAAGGTGTGGACATACCATGGATTTATATAGAGGCAATATGATAGAAAATATCATATTATCTATCCCTTTCTTGATGATTCCCAACATTCTATTCGCTTTTTTGACTGCCGCTGCACATTGAGTGGAAGATTTCAGAGAACTATCCACAATGACTCCAAGATCTCTTTCCTGAGTGGTAACAGCTAATTTAGAACCCATCATTTTATATGTATAGTTAGGATTATGTTTTCCAATGTGCATTACTTTGCATTTATTAACATTAAATTTCATCTGCCATTTTGTTGCCCAGTCACCCAGTTATGTGAGATCCTTTTGTAGCTCTTCGCAGTCTGCCTGGGACTTAACTATCTTGAGTAGTTTTGTATCATCTACAAATTTTGCCACCTCACTGTTTACCCCTTTTTCCCGATCGTTTATGAATATGTTAAATAGGACTGGGCCCTATCGACTCAAAGCTAAAGATAGGGCTTTTAGCTATATATATAGGGAAAAATGTTAAAGGGACACCTTAACTTGATTAGTCTAAAAATTTAACTGTCATAGGGGAAGGTAAATTATATGCAGTATCCTGTCTGAGATGCCTGCTACACAGCGTGTGTGTATTTCTTTTTAAATTATTAATTAAGCCTCTGTTTTAAAACACCACAATTTTTAAATGTGAATTTGAGATAGAATTAAGATATTTTTATCTACTTCAGCAAAATATATTGTATGGCCCTACTGTTAGCCAAGCTAAATTGGATAGGAGCTCAGGTAACTTTTTCTTTTTCTTCTTTTTTGGCAGTATTTGGTACTGCAAAGGAAATAAAATATTCCAAAAAGACTTTGAAAGTAACACTTCAAATAGTAAAGAAATGAGACATACTTATACTCCATGGATGGGCTCCATTCTCCAGTGGATTACCCTTCTAGTTATAAAGTCAGAGGGAAGTGGGAGTCTCTCTAAGAGCTAGGAATAGTTTCATCTTCAGTGTACTTTGTTGTGTCTAAGGTAAAAGATGATTCTCTACTACAGTATTTGGTGATCTGTGATGCCTGGCATATTATTGATTTACTTTTCTAGATTTCTATTTTTTCCCAAAGGGCAAAAAGTGTCTAAATGCAAATTTACATAATAGATTGTAACAATATAACTGTTCTGCTACCATAGGTTTCTGATTTAGAATAATACAGCTAGAGACATGAGTGTTAAATGGATATTGATAAATAATTTAGATATGACATTTTACTGTCTAGTTTTTCCAACAGGTTAATTATTTAATCTGCACAGTGTGCATGAAAGAACAGACTGTAACATTTCGTTTTTAAAAGTGGAGGGGTTTGAGTTATAAAAAGGCAATCCATAATTTTTGTTGCATTCTTATCATGTTGTGGCCAAGGAGTTTTTCATGTGAATTTATTTAAAAAAAAAAAAAATGTAAAAAAAGGTTTCTCCTAGGCTATTGCTTGTTATTAACAGTCACAGTCTAGAGGGAAATTTTAGAGCTGAATTATAACCTTTGAAATTAGGCTGATGTAATGAAAATGCTGACAGACTCAACTTCAGCACTAGTGGGTGCTGCCAGAATAAAACATTTTAATAATTATTGTTTAGTAGAAATTACCATAAAGGGGAGAGATATCTTGTAGGTTAAAATGAATACAACTTTTAATTAATTTGCTTTTGCCAACTAAAGCTTGAAAATCATGTAAGTCAACGGAACTTTAATAGGTACTGCTAACCAGTAAGGATTCATTGTTAAAAGCAATTTCAGATTCTTTTGGGTATGTCTATACTACCCGCCGGATCAGCGGGCGTCGATTTATTGTGTCTAGTCTAGACGTGATAAATCGACCCCTGAGTGCTCTCCCTTCGACTCCTGTACTCCAGCTCCACGAGAGGCGCAGGTGGAGTCGACGGGGTAGCGGCAGCAGTCGACTCACCGCGGTGAAGACACCACGGTAAGTTGATCTAAGTATGTCAACTTCAGCTATGTTATTCATGTAGCTGAAGTTGCGTAACTTAGATCGATTTCCCCCCCCCCCCCCCCCAGTGTAGACCAGGCCTTTGTGTGTTCATTAAACACAGGCAGAATTATTTTGGGCTTTTTCTATTGATGGTCCTTTGGCAGATAACATAGTTGCTTAAATAGACAGCACACTCTTTTAAGTACGAGTTAATGTACTGTACCTGAGATTTTTTTCCTTCAGTGTAGTCATAGGTGTGTTGATCCCAGATAATGAGAGAGACCAGGTAGATGAGGTAATATCTTTTATTGGACCAACTTCTGGTTGTGAAAGTTACAAGTTTTCAAGCTTCACAGAGCTCTTTTTCTGGTCTGTGGAAGGTAATCAGAGTGTCTGAGCTAAATATAAATTGGGATTGATTAAGCTTAAGTGGAAAGTAACAGAGGGTCCTGTGGCACCTTTAAGACTAACAGAAGTATTGGGAGCATAAGCTTTTGTGGGTAAGAACCTCACTTCTTCAGATGCACTTTGCATCTGAAGAAGTGAGGTTCTTACCCACGAAAGCTTATGCTCCCAATACTTCTGTTAGTCTTAAAGGTGCCACAGGACCCTCTGTTGCTTTTTACAGATTCAGACTAACACGGCTACCCCTCTGATACTTAAGCTTAAGTGGTTCACACATGGTGTAGGAGACCACTTAAAATGAAGTGGGCAACTAAGGGTTAATAGGAAGTGGGGTGTGTTACAAATTGTTGTAATGAGCCATAAAAACAGTGTCTCTGAGTCCATGGTTTTTAGTGTCTACCAGAGTTATGAATTTAAGTCCCCAGGATTGCCTTTTGAAGGTGTTGTGCGTGCAGGTTTCCTTTGATGACTGGGACTGAGAGATCAAATATGGAGTGACTGCTTTGTGAAAAGTTTTGCCCACATGGTATTTTGTCTTACCATTTTTCTGTTAGAGTTCATTTGAGAGTATAGTGATTGACTGGCTTCATCCACATAGTTGTTATTGGAACATTTGATGCAGTGAAGGAAGTACACCATATGTTGTGATAGGCATGTATAGGACCCATGAATCTTGAAGTGTGTTCTGGTGATATTGATCATATTAAAAGCCAACTGTCTGTTAGCTAAGGCTGCAGAGCAGACTCATTAATTGCTCTCTAAGTGGTTTCTGTGGCACTAGATGGGACAGAACACCACACCCAGAAGGTGTGTGGGTTATGGCATTGTCTGTCTCCAAAAGTGAATGCCGCAGTTGCTTTGTATCTGTTCCTGCTCGCTGAGTTTGTCCCCAAGTTGTCTCCCCATGGGATCTGTTAATGGTGCATTCTATTTCTTGTCCATATTTGTATTTGTATTTACACAATCAAAGGCTATAGATTAAAGTTACCTCCTGGGCACTGGGTGGAAGTAAACAAGGAATATTTGCTTCTTTCTCATGAGTTTTATGTATTTACTTTTACCGGAAATTGTCATGTGAAGGTTCTGCTGACTAAAGTGGGAACTAAAATAGAAGATCCAAGGATGGAGGAGTAGCGAATCAACCAAGGCCCATAAGAAAGGGAGCAAGATTATACTCTCTCTCCTAACTGTAGGACCTCTGCCAGAGCTTCTACAATTGTCGGTCAACGTATTCATAATTAGCATCTTATTTGAGGGTTTAATAACTGTTATAGGCATGGTTTAAATGAATTTTCTTAGTCATGATGGCTACTCTTTCTGTGATTTGTCGGTGTTAAATATTTAATTAGGTTTTGACAGCTTTTGATTGTAAAAACTCCTTCAGACACTTTAGTCTATCATGTATGTTCAGATTATATGAAAAAATGTAGTTCAGAGGAACTTTGGACTTTATGGGGCAAGAATTTATTTTTTTACTTTTTGTCCTTTTTAATTCTAGTTAATACAAAAAGAAACTATATATGATGAAAACCTATTGAAAATTATTCAAGGCCTGAATTCCTTTAATGCGATTACAGCAAGGAAATTCAAAGTTAATGTTTAAGATGATTGAATAGTCTCCTTTAGATACATGCATATAGTTCTCAATACTAATGCGTTAATTCATATCAAAGGAAGAATTGGCATGTAATGGGCAAATCTCACAAGGTTCTGTGTTTAATTTCAGATCAGCATTCCAAAGTTTGATTGTTGGTTTAGGAATCAAGTTGGAAATCTCCCATGTGGTTAATCAGGCATACTGTGAGAACGATTCCATGGTGACTAGTGCGAAGCTTTGTCTTGGGGTGCCCAGGACTCTGAGACACCTTGTTCACCCTCTTGTCTCAATGAAGGAGAGACTTGCTGGTGCTTAACTGCATGTCTGTTCCCAGGTACCGCCAGTCTTTAGCCACCCAAACAATCTTCTCAGAGCTCTGCCAGCCCTTACTTTGCATTGCAGGTTAACAATAGGTGCATGCCTATCCCCAAGCGCATCTGGAATCATCCTCCTGTAATATTTGTCATTGGACATTCACAGTAATTACCAGGTCTGCTGTTCCCAAAAAAAACCACACAGCTTGATTAGTACAACTCAGGTTTGGGTCCTTTATAACACTACATCATGGAGATATATTTATAGTGAAACAATCATGAGTATTACTAAAGGTAAAGATTTAAGAGATACCAAGTAAGGATAATGGAAAGAGAAATGGTTACATATAAAACAAAAAGGACAACAGGCTTTTTAGAGTCTAAATTCAGCTTTGAGGCTAAAATCCTTGTCTAAAGTAGCTTCTCACCTAAAGCAATCTCCTAGCACAGGGATTCTCAAACTTCATTGCACCGTGACCCCCTTCTGACAACAAAGTTACTACATGAGCCCAGGGGGAGATCCCGAGCCCGGCTGCCCCGTGTGGGGGAGAGGGGGCCGGAGCCCAAGCCCTGCTGTCCCGGGTGGGGGTGGAGCTCAAGCTTGGACTCCATGACGCACATTGGGATCCTGACCCACAGTTTGAGAATGGCTGGGATCGACTGTTATTGGATGTAAAAGGTGCTGTCCTTTTTGCTCTCTGTGATGGATAAAAATGTCCTTTAGCCTTCCTCTTGTATTTCCCCAAAGTCATTGTTCTTATCCCCAGAGTCAGTAAAAATCTCTAATGTGTTTTCTCTAGTGCCTGGTGACTTCATGTTGATTTCACATCCTCATGTTGTCCTATGCAAATTGGCTTCTATTGTGTTGACTTATGATGATTAATTTACATTTGTCAGAGGTACATATTTTATCTCTTGTCTGGAAGAAACCGGTTTGTTAGCTCTGTCTAGGATACGGGTTTTAAAACATATGTTTAGTACATATACACAACTTCTTAAATATCATCTGTACATACAGAATGCAATAATTGTGAAGATGTCACATAATATTCTTTACAGATAAATATTATGACAGCAATGTGATAGGTATAGTAAGTTTGTCAGGCCTAATAGAAGTTGTAGAACAGTGAACCCTTTGCCAGTTGGCATTTAGGGGTTCTTAGGGTCACAATTAGTACTATAGTAGAAACTTACATCAAATAGCCTTTCTAGTAGCATTTTGGGCACTTCAGCTTCTGGATGAAATCAGGAAATCGAGTTGAAAACAGAAAAGGAAAAAAATTACACTGTTTCAAAACTCAAATGACTTGGTTTGTTTCTCATATTATCCATATGCATCCAGCCAGATGTAGGATGTAGTTCTGTCTTCCATTTAATATGCTTAATTATGGGGCTGCCCTCGTCACACAAGAGTTAATTTGAAATGTCAGCTGTTAAGGCTTTGATGAGCTTTCTAAGTGCTCTAAAATTCACATGTACACCTCTACCCCGATATAACACGGGTTCGCATCTAGCGCAGTAATCCCGGGGCTCCAGCAGGGGGCTCGGGCGGCGCTTTAAAGGGCCCAGGGCTCCGGCTGCTGCGGAGCGGCGGCAGCAGGGCTCGGCTGGTGATTTAAAGGGTCCGGGCTTCCCGCAGCGGCCGAAGCCCGGGGCTCTTTAAATCACTGCTGGAGCCCTGCCGCTGCTACCCCGATATAACGGGGTTTCACCTATAACACGGTAGGGATTTTTGGCTCCCGAGGACCGCGTTATATCAGGGTAGAGGTGTATGCTCACACTGTATTAAATTGCTGTGCATTGCTGAGGCGGTGTTGGTAGTGCAAATTTGGAGTCATTTGAGCATTTTATCTGAGCTGTTTCCTCCATTTTTGTACCTTTTTTAGTCTACATTTATTCCTCCTCCCAAAGGCCTAAAAACTGATATTGCCTGAACAAGTTTGATTTTGGCTAGTGTCCGGCACCCAGCAAGCACTGTTTATATTGTTCTTAAGGGATTGAATTGGATCTATAAACTGTTAAACACCTAGGGTCTGCACTAGAGAAAGTGACTTGTGCATATACTCTAAGACTGCTGCTCTGTGGCGAGCAAGAGTGTATAGAGGCTTTCCTGATGTCAGTCAGTGGGTGCCTCAGAGCAATATGCTGTAGATATTAAAACCAAGTGCCATCCAAGGACCTGTGAATCCAAGTCTTGCCCTTGGCAGATTTGTGTCTGCTGTGCAAATTACCTGCATTCTACTTCAGGTTAGACTGAGGCTGCAGAAGTCTCTTCTTTTGGAAGTTTTGCTTCAGGGGCGGAACTTTTTGTTTGAGCCAATATTTTAAAACACTTTAAAACCCATATGCCTAGGTTGTTTTGAAAGTTGCAGTTCCTCATCAGGGCCAGAGATGGGGCAAGTGCGGGGTTATTGGTAGAGGGGGTTACTGAGATATAGCCCCCCGACAACGATTTTTACATTCAAAGTGCTCTAAAACCCACGTCCATAGGGGGATCATCTTGAAACTTAGCATTTTGTAACAGGGGCTTAGGCCTGGTCTACACTTAAAATTTAAATCAACCTAGCTTTGTCACTCAAGGGTGTGAAAAATTCTCACCCTGGAGGGCTGTAGTTAAACTGACCTAATCCCCAGTGTAGACATAGCGAGATCTACAGAAGAATTCTTCCATCGACCTAGCTGCTGCGGGAGGTGGATTAACTGCAACGACGGGGAAAAAACCCCTTCTGTTGAGGTCAGAATTGTCTACCTTATGGAGCTACAGCAGCATAGTTGCAGTGGTGCAACTGTGCCACAGTATTTCCCACGGTGTAAATGTGGCCTCAGGTAGAGTTTGGGGCATGTTTGGGGTCACTTGGTCAAATGGTTCTTGAGATGCAACCCCATACAATGAGCTGCTAATAAGAATCTGAAACATTTTCTAACTTTTTTTTAATGCAGACAAGGAAAATACTAAGGCTCTGACCTTCATAAAACTTAGATTACTGAACCGCCCCTGAGCTCAGCAATTCAATATTCAAGGACCAGTTTAGAAATATTTCAAAGGTTATTACATTATAAAGGCTTTAGGACCCCTGATTATAGACAGTTTGTATCTCTGAGAGCTATTGTTTCCTAAGGAACTCCTTTTTTGAGTGACCTACCTAATAATGTACTTACACGGTGGCCAAGGACTACGAGTTTGAATCTTTTCCTCTAGAGATTTGTGTGATGTGCACATTAGTCCCATCAACCCACCAACTGCTAGGTGTCTGGGCTACAAGGGAGTTGTTTTGAATGGTGTGTGCAATTTTGGGAAAGCTCAGAACACCACAGGTATACCCTCAATGTAATCTTCCCAAGTCCCTATCCTAGGTAAGTTTGGGGGCAGTAATGTGGCCAGGATATGACCCCCAGTATGGTGGCCTGGATGGCTGGGCTGATATGGGAGGGTCTACTTGCCAAGTAGAAAATGACACCAAAGAGGCAATTACAAGTGTAGGGGTCCCAGCCAGGGTGAATTGGTTATCTACTGGGAGAAGCTCCCTCTGTTCCTACTGGGAAGCACTAGGCATGGGCTGGGCACTGGGAACAGGCATGCTTGTGTGGGGAGATTAAAATGGATATACTCAGTGCATAGCGCAGGCATGCAAGCTCTGAGATTGGGCATGGAGGGATGAGAACACTCATTGAGCTGAATGGAACAGTTCACAACTCCCAGAGCTAATGCCTAGAGCTGCTTGTGCCTTTCCAGAATGAGTAAGGGGCTAAACGTAAACCTCTGAAAACTATGAAACAGAGCAAAGCTGATGCCTTCCTTCATCACACTTCCACATAACCTTAACTCTGCCCCCTGGAACTAGCAATAGGCACTGGGACAAAACCAAACCTTACCTATCCCTACCAAAATCTGCCACTTTCTGCATTTTTGTGCTGTGTTGTCCAATAAAATTCTCAGTGATCATTCCTTTTCATGTGCTGCCAATAACCCTCACAATGCTAGATGTGGCAGTATTGATTCTGGCATTAGTTGAAGCAAGTTGCCTGAGCTCACATTACAGCTGCACCTCTGCCCAGATGGCAGCTAGAGGAATCCCTGCCCCCCCCCCCCCCATCATTTTCTGGCTTGATTTATGCAGGAGATCAGAGTCTACCATCACAATGGCCATTTAGGAATGTTTTTAAAAGCTTGTAGAGTTTCAGGGCAGCTAAAACTGCGCCCTCTTTCACCTCTAAGAGGCAGACATTCTACTTGGTGTGACATGAAGATAGAGGGATATAAGTGTGCTTTAACCCATTCTAATGCTCTGTTATGTATTTTCGTTGCCCATCTGAACTTCTCGTCTACATTGGCATACACACGTTGCTCTACACCCTCTCTGCGCTGCATTGCAGCTCTGGTATTTTCTTGGCATACGTTACAAGGACATACAGTATCAGCTGGGACTTAACCAAAGAAAATCCTTAGGACAACAATGAACGTGTTAACATATGGCAAGTCTTAGGGGGTTCATCTGAAGTAGGCGAAGTGGTTGAGTGTAGGTTGGGGGCTTATCTAGCCTGTTTTTGTGAAACTCTACCTAAACTCAAATTATATCCTAGTCAAGAAAAGGTTTAAGTTTCCCCCACACTGTTCTTCTTCATGCTCTCTGCTGTCTTCAACATGCTCAGAAAGGGTACAGTCCTATGGTCTTTCACAAGCACTTGTTAGGCCATTGTTCAAGGAGGGCAGAGTTAAGGTTCTGTTGGGGTGTGATGTGGGAGACATTGCCTTGACTCTACATTTCCTAGTTTTCAGAGATTTAAGTTTCACTACCCTACATATTCTGGAAGGGCGCCAGGCAGTGCAAGGCAAGCTTAACTATAGGTTTTTGGGGGGTGAATTATTGCATAAATCTACAGTGACCTATCACAGAAGTATGAATAGACCTTTTGTTATTTTGGAAAAATACAAAGTATGGTTCTTAGTAATATATTTATCTTTGAGAGGGATTGGGGGGTTGTGGAAAGGTGATGTAAAATTCCCAAAGGGGGGAAAATCTTACTTTTATTTTAAAAGCTCCAGTGATAAAAGTTCTTTTTTTGGTTACTTATGTACAAGGTTGGTTTTAACATGTGCTAATATCCTGAAAGTGCTTTCTTTAAATAACTGAGAAACTTAATTAATGTTGACAGTTAATTATGAATACCAGTGTTAATGTATGCTTCTGTATGCATACTTTTAGTGCTAGTTATTGTCTATGATATTAAATTTGTCCTTCATGCTTTTCAAGTATCGTGTTTAAAATGTACTCAACATTTAATAAATTCCTTGCTTCACAGTTTCTTTAACTCTCTTTCAGATTTTTGAACGAATTTTGTTTATCTGGGCAATACGTCATCCAGCCAGTGGATATGTTCAGGGAATAAATGACCTTGTTACTCCTTTTTTTGTAGTCTTCGTTTGTGAATATATAGGTAAGATTTGGTACAATACTTAATTACAAATTGGTGATTTCAGAAAAATATCTGCATTTTAGTATAACGGTTTAGCTGGATAAATAAATTACATTTGAGTATATGAATGGTCATCTGGTGTATGAGGATGATATATTTGGCAAATGTAAGTATATAACAGGTGATTCCCTTAAATATATATGGGCAGGGAAGTGGCGGGGTATATTTTACAACTAAAACTATTTACATGTTTAAAATGGTAACTTTAAGGTATCCAGGCCTATGTTACAAACTAAGGTCCTGATCCAGCAATCTGATTTGTGTAGATACTCATTGACTTCTGTAGTACTCTGAAACTTTGTCTGCATAGAGTGCTATTGGAGATGCAGGAGGAGTCCCTAATGGATCAGATGGCAAGGCTGAGGCCTGCTGGACTTTTTAGAATTAGGGCATACCCTATATTATACTGTTGTCTTTTAACTATAATTTAATCCTTATTATGATCATAAAGACTGAAGACTGGACTCGATGACCTCTCAAGGTCCCTTCCGGTCCTAGAATCCTAGAATCTATGAATGTTTTTATAAAGGCTGGTTTTGTGTAAAAGCTGTAAATATCCAGGAATAATTTTTGCCATCATTTTATTTTAATTTGCATTATGCATTATAACTAAATTATTGAAGGGAAAGCTATTGTAAAAATTCACTACTAATTATAAACTATTGGGTTATGCTTGTGTAAATCACTGACACATTTCAGATTGTAGTTTGTTCCATTTTAAATTCCTAATCTATTTTGTAGTTTGTGCGTGTACTGCGTAGACTCTTAGAATAAATATAAGTCATTATTAAGGGTAAGCAACAATAGAGTGGAAAATAATATATTTGAAGTTAACTGTTTTACATTTCCCTTAATTTCTTTTCAAATATACATATAATGAAAACAATCACAGTTGCATATATAACTACGCAGGACATTCTATGAAGTGCTATATATGTATGTGTGTATACATAGTACATTGTATATTGTGTATATATCTTTACTTTACTTTACTCCTCCTCCAGCTCCTTCTTGAGTTACCCCATCAATGTCCTAACCTAGATTGATTAGATTTAATGGAGGACAGATTACCCTTGAGTGGATAAAAGACTATCCATTTATTGATTTGCATGGCAACACCTCTCTTGCTTTGTTTCATTTCTTGTTAAATAGGAAGACTTTCATTGCTAAGCAACTAATGAGAACTACTGTTGCTTACTCCCTAATCATCTCTTAAGTAGGGGTAGAGGCCTACTCCTGAGAGTGCTTGCAGTTTCTGCCTCTTACTCCCTCATTTGACAGATAATGAAAATGTTCTTAATGATCCTAGAACAGTAGGATCTCTGTTGGTAGACTTTAGAGTTGTTAATTGAAATAAGAAGTTCAAATGAGATGTGATTAGAGAATTGATATTCCATGTTAAATAGACCATTTAATTAATATGGTAAATAAGTTTGTCTTTACCACCAACTTTCCTTGTGAGACCCTAGTGATTGTTAATGTATTTGCCTGAATGTCAGTACGATGGGATCAGAGAACATGACTGTTTCAGTAATTGTAGTTTTTTTAAAAACTGGACAACAACACAGCAACAAAAAAAGTAGTAAAAGTTGATTTGCCAATGAAAAGATGTGTGTATCTGTGAATTACATTTTAAAAGTCTCATTTCTATTTGTTACTTATTAAATAGGGATACAATATTCATGTGAACTATATTTTTCAAGTATATATTTGAGTTTTTCTAACCCAGAACATTTAAAAATAGTCATTCCTCCCAAAATTGAGATTGGTTTAAAATCATTAAATTAAAAAAAAAAAAAAAAAGCAATGAATTTGTTTTATTTGCCTTTGGTTTTTGAGCCTTCATGGTGGTCTCCAGTTATATTTTCAAGTTTTTTTCCACAACCTAGGCCTAGAATTGTTTTTAAATGAAAGCTGATATTCTTACCTAATCATAGGTTTCTAGAGATTGGGCTTTAAGAAATGCACAAAAAATTGTGACACTCTTGATAAAGATGTGAGAATTGGCAGCACTGAATGCTTTTTTCCTTGATCACTAATTTCTTATAAGATTAAAACATAGTATGGCAAAAGTATATTAAGTCTATTTGGATAAAAATTGCAAGAACTAAATAACACACTGGAGTTAAATAGTATTTCTGGAATTTGGATAGATTTGTCAAAACTTGTGTAGTGTTTAATCAATAGACATATAGCACCACCTTTTACCCCATGGCAGATTTTTAAAAATCTTATGCAGATTTTAAAATGATACAATTTTATTTACTTTAAATAGCAAACTAAACATTACATTTAAAAAAAATATTCTTTCACAACTTTTAAACATGAGTGATTTATGATTACTGGATTACATTCCAGGATAAGCTATTCCATTCTTCTTCGTCGTCGTCGTCACTTTGTTGCAAGTTTAAATTCTTTGTGTGTTCTTCCACTGGCAGCAACTTGGCCTCATGTAATGAAGGTGTAAATAATCATTGCCAGTTCATAAGTGGGAATGTTGTTTAGTGTGATCTTTTGTACTCTAATTACATTTTAAAGAAAATGCACTGTTGTGATGGCATTGCTCATTCACATCTGTGTAGCTTAATTTGAGCAGAAACATGAGTTATAGAAGTGAGTCATTTATTAGTAAATAGTCTGTAATTTGTGAATTGTTCAAACACAATGATTCTCTGTCATGAAGAGTTAAGGTGGTTAGTCAAATACCTTAACCCATGCACTAGTCATATTTTAACAAATAGAAATCTGTTTCTGCTTTTTCACAGGGTTTCCCAGCACAGTAAATTCCTTTTCTAGGCACTTAAATTATACATGTTTAGCTTCCTGTGATGTGGTCTACACCTAAAATGTATGTCAACCTAGCTACATCACTTAGGGCTGTGGAAAACCTAGATCCCACTGTAGATTCAGCTAGATTGATGGAAGATCTCTTCCATTGGTGCATCTCTGTCATGGTAGCGCTTGTAGTGTAGACATACCCTAATAAATATGGGTTAAGATGCCTAACTTTAAGGCACCCAATTAGAGTATTTCAAGTGACTGAATGGAGGAACTTAATTTATGAATGTGCCAACAATAACACAATGGTGGCTGTGTAATACAGTTATATCTCACTAATTCGCCACAGTGCATTAAAATAATATCTCAATATTAGATGTCCAGTAAGCATATATCAACAAGGTAGGCTGCTGAGCATGTCAATATGGGAATACCACGTCACTAGAACACTTAACATAGATGTTGGAGATGGGAGAGTCATCCAGTTAGTTTCCCTGCAAGGACTGGGCTCGTGTGTAAATTTACTCTTGTTTTTAAATATCCAAACTGATGAGTCTTGTACTATTTCACTTGGATATTCTCTGTATTCCTCATTTCTTCCTCACACCTATTGGTGTTTTGAATGTCTGGAGTCACTGTCACTGCATCCATTGTGATGCTCAGTTGGACCCCAGCCACAAATTTTTAGAAAGTCCATTGACTGCCCCATTGCTGAGCCATTGCCATTGGTTGAATCTGATGGAGACAGAGATCGCTCAAGGGAGGGAAGAGAAAATTGAGTTGTTTGCCACTGGCCTTCTTTTGAGAATAAGTAGGCTAGCCTCCAAAGTTTGCCTCTGCCCCTTTCCTTTACAGTATAGAAGGAAACTGAGGTTGGCCAGACTGTCTTTCCTTAGTTAGATGGTGGCAGCAGCAGCAGCTATTTTTACTGTAGTTCACTGCTTGTGGCTCTAGAGAGCATAGAAGAGAGAGTAACAGAAGGTTGTGGGTTGTTTTGAAGCTCTGTCCTGGAGGGCTGTTTACTGTTGTGGCCATTTCAGGATCAGCGAGAGCAGTAAAAGTCTTCAGCAGAAGCAGGAGGAAGATGTCAGAACACAGTAATGGACAGCAGCTGGGTTGGGACACATGTTGGATTCTGTCATTGGTTCGTGTTCATTGCAACGGTGCGTAAGCTGGCCTCAAGGCTGGCTTTAGGGGCGGGCAATCAGGGTGGCCAGTTGGGTGCCCAAATTTTAGGGTACCAAATTATCATACTTGGGGGTGCTAAATCCTCTATTGAGTGGTTGGGGAACCACAAATGTTTTCCATCCTGGGTCACAAAACACCTACTGCTGGCCCTGTCTGACCCCCACCCCTAGGGCTCCGTAATCTACCATTTTCACTAAGTTGAAATGGGCCGTTTCCATTAGCCAGGGTTAATAGATCAGTCTATATGTTAGTATATTTAAAAATTGTTAAATTTGGTTCCTTGGCAAATGAAACCTTGGCCTGGTCTACACTACAAACTTAGGTCAACATAAGCAGCATTATGTCTATTTAATAATGTATGTGTCTACACTGCCGAGTCCCTTCCGCTGACCTAAGTGGCCTGTAAAGTCAACTTCTGTACTCTACCTCCGTGAGAGTCCTAGTGCTTGATTCGACATCCACGGGTCGACATGGGGATAGTGTAGACACTGCGTTGTGTAATTTGAATGAATTGACGTCCAGGAGGTGTCCTACAGTGCTCCGCTGTCACTGCTCTGGAGAGCTCTTTCAACTCCACTGAACATCAGCCAGGTACACAGGGAACAGCCACTCCCCTGTTAAAGCCCTGGGAACTTTTGAATTTTCATTTCCTATTTGATCAGCATGGAGAGCTCACCAGCACAGCTGATCATGGAGACGCAAGGCTAAAAACGTGCTCCAGCATGGAGTACACGGGAGGTGATGGATCTTATTGCTGTGTGGGGAGAAGACTCTGTGCAGGCAGAGCTCCGATCCAGCAGAAGAACTGCTGGTATCTATGCCAAGATTGCTCAGGGCATGGGGGAGAAGGGCTACACCAGGGACACGCAGCAGTACCATGTGAAAATAAAGGGAGCTTCAGCAAGCATCCAGAAGTCAAGGGAGGTGAACAGTCGTTCTGGTTCTACCCCACAGACATGCCGCTTTTATGAGGAGCTGCATGTGATTCTTGGCGGTGACCCCAACGCTACCCCAACATGCTCCGTGGATACCTCCCAGGAGCCCTGGGCGACCTGTAGCAACAACGAGGAGGACACTGTTGAGGAGGAGGAGGAGAATGTGAGGCAGGCAAGTGGAGGATCCATTCTCCCTGACAGCCAAGAACTGTTTTTAACCCTGGAGCCCATCCCTTCAGAGGACCAGTTGGCGGTGGAGCATGATTCTGGGAAAGGCACCTCTGGTAAGTACACGTTTTAAATCAAACTGCTATTATTTTTTGTTTAATCTGAACAAAAGAGTAGGTGTAATGTGTATCGGTGGCCACTCCAGCTATGCAGAGGATGCTCTCAGAAAAAGACCGTTTATGGGGGCATGGTGTTGGCCCGGGAATCCTCCATGAAGATCTCTAGGAAGCTTTCATGGAGGTACTCTGCAATCCTTTTCAGAAGGCTTCTGGGAAGAGCTGCCTTATTTCATCTACCACGGTAGGACACTTTCCCATGCCACTCCAGTATTAACTCTGCTGGCATCATTGCAGCACACACCATTGCAGCATAAGAACCAGGTCTGTAGCCAGATGCTTGCAGCCTCTGCTCTTTTGCCACCTCTGTTACCCTCCAGAGAGTGATATTGCATTTGGTGACCTGGGGGAAATGGGAAGTTTTCAATGCAAGTCCTTAAACCGCAAACAATTCAACAGGTAATCCGCCCCGTTTGGTTCAATATGGGTCACACAACCACACTTTCCCAAACGTGCCGTCGTTGTGGTTAGAAGGGATCACCGTGCATTGCAAGCAGCATTGAAAAAGAAGGGGAGGGGCGGCAGCTTCCTGTTTGTCTCCCTTCCCTCCTCACCTGGTGCCGCTTTTGTAACAAACAATTTGGGGGGGTTTTACACTGGTGCCTGTCCTCAAGCACCATCCAGGTTGCTACGGGAAAGGGGGCTTTTCTCAAGTTCCAACCTGTGATCCTAAGGATGTCTTCACAAAAGCAGCAGCACAAGACCTCTTGCCCATGCCTTGTGGCCTTTCTCACCATGGCTGGAGCAGCCAACTGACTCTTGCAGTAGCCAACGGTTGTGATTACGTTGTGGCTTGCCAGTGAATTGTATTGAGGGGTGGTTTTTTAATTAAAGGATTAACTTTGCACCAGAAACAATGTATGCACTGTCAATGCTACCCTTGTGCTTTGCATTCCTTGTAGCTGAAACCTTGTCTGTCGGCACGAGGACAGAGATTTTCCCAGATTAGAAGGCGGAAAAAGAAGACTCGGGAGGACATGTTCAATGAGTGCCTCGGAGAGTGACAAGACAGAGCTCAGAGCATCAGAGGATTACACTGTCTGAGAACCTGGACATGGACAGGGAGGACAGGAGTGCATGCAGGAAAGAAGAGCGTGCCACACAGGAAGAGATGCTGTGGATTATAAAGGAGCAATCAGATATGTTGAGGCATCTGGATGAGGTTCAAGAAAGGCAGCTAGATACTAGAGTCCCTCTGCAGCCTATGTTGAACCTGCTGCCATCATCACCCAGTTCTAAGTCCTCCTTCCCCAAATGTCCTATGAGGTGGGGGAAAATCCCTTGCGCTCAACACCAGGGGAGGGTACAAGGACCGTAAGGTGCCCACACCTTTGATTGTTGTTGCAGTGCATCTGTAAGCAAGCTTTTCTTGTTTCTCCCCCAACAGTGTTGTCATCCCTTTTGCCCCATGTTATTTTACTTTACTTTGCTGTCTCTGTGTGTTTGTGTGCATAATAAAACTGAATGGATTGAGGAGAAAAGGCTCTTTATTCATTCAACATACGGTGGTTGGTGGTGGGGGTGGAGTTTACAGGAGAGAAAATGCAATGGAAGGGACAATTGGGTAAGGTTTATTCACATCTATCTCAAAGGTAACTTCGATCTGTGGTACACCACGAGGAGCAGGAGGGATTCCCATCAAGTCAAAAATACCTAGGAGATGGTTATCCTTGGTGAGAGAATGTTCACCTTCATAGATCTTGATTGCCAGCAAGAGGTTCAGTCAGAAACGTTGAGCCAAGAAGTTAATTTCATTTGTCATTAACTAGGCCAGTATTTCTATTTTAGCATTCTTGGAAACATTTTGTTTTTAAAAAACCATAAAAATCAAGGAATATGTCATCAAAGAAAATTGTAGTTCTATTTTCCCCATTTTTCAGGAAAGAAAAAACAGGAAAAAATATTGTTGTGCTTGACAAATGTTTGTGGAATTTTTGTTAGTTTTTTTTCCAAACAGCTTTATCTTCTTTTTTGTTTATTATTATAGGTGCACAGATAGCAACACCTCTAGTTAAGGTTGCCTGACTCTTCTTCTTATAAGACCTCATTTTCAGTTGCTTATAATTTTGCCAAACTTTAACTATTCCGTATTCCAGGTGTGTCTGCCTTGGACTGAATTCTTCTGGAAAGTTTCAGCAAAAATTTCAGCCATTTCCGAGAACAAGATTAAGGGGAAATGCATTGTTTTGCCCATGTTAACAAATTGGTTAAGAAATTATTTTTGAGAACTTTTAGAACCTCCATGCTTCGGAGAAATACTTTAAAAAAAAAAAAAATAATAATAATAATAAAAAATAAAAAATAAAATAAATAAATAAATTAAAGGTCCAAAGGCACATTTCACCACCATTTTGCACTTGCTCAGCCTATGGTTGAACTGGTCCTTACTGCTGCCAGGCTGCCGGTGTACAGCTTCATGAGCCACGGGAGCAAGGGGTATGCTGGGTCTTCCAGGATCACAACTGGCATTTCAACATCACCAATAGTTATTTTGCAGTCTGGAAAGAAAGTCCCTGCTTGCAGCTTTCTGAACAGACCTGTGTTCCTAAAGATGTGCGCGTCACGTACCTTTCCCGACCATCCCATGTTGATGTAGGTGAAACAGTGCCTGTGATCCACCAGCGCTTGCAACACCGTTGAGAAGTACCCCTTTTGATTTATATACTCTTTGGCAAGGTGGCCCGGTGCCAAGATAGGGATATGGGTTCCATCTCTCACCCCACTGCAGTTAGGGAACCCCATCATGGCAAAACATTCCACTATGTTCTGCGCGTTGCCCAGAGTCACTGTGCTTCTTAGCAGAAGTCTGTTAATGGCCCTGCAAACTTGGATCACAACAGATCCCAAGGTAGATTTAGCCACTCCAAATTGATTCCCCACTGACCGGTAGCAGTCTGGCGTTGCAAGACTGCCCCCCAGGACCCCCTGCCCCATATCCAACCCCCCGGCCCCCTTACCATGCCGCTCAGAACAGCATGTCTGGAGCTGCCCCTCCCGGCTGGAGCCAGATACGCTGCTGCGCTGCCCTGCATGAGCATGCAGCCTTGCTGCCCAGAGCACTGCCTGCGCGGCGGCATGGCTGTGGGGGAGGTGTGTGTGTGTGTGTGTGTGTGTGTGTGGGGGGGGGACATCAGGGACGGGGGCGGGGGCTAGCCTCCCTGGCCAGGAGCTCAGGGGCCAGGCAGGACGGTCCCCCAGGCCGTAGTTTGCCCACCTCTGCCATAGCCGCATAACAATGCGGTCCCACCAATCAGTGCTTGTTTCCCTGGCCCAGAAGTGGCACTCTACCATGTCAAGGTGATGCACGGCTGTCACCAGCAACTGCGAATTGCTCCGTTCCATGACTTCCAGCGGGGATGTTTGCATGGTATCACATTGTTCTGCGCGGTAGCTCCTGCTTCGGCTGAGTAACTACTGCAGGATAAGGTGAGAGGTGTTTGTAATGCTCACCACAACAGTGTACAGCTGAGCGGGGTACATTCTTGCCAGGCTATGGCGTCTGCGGGGGTGAAAAAAGGAGCGAAAAAGGCTTGGTTTCTTTGCCGTTGACTTCAGGGAGGGAGGGAGGTAAGTGCATCATGGGAGGCTAACGCCATGTTCCCATAACTACCTGCGCCAATGTTTTGGTCCCATAAGGCATTGCAAGCCCAACCTAAAACTCCACTCAGCTACGTGCACTGTGGGATAGCTACCCACAGTGCAGTGCTCCATGCATTGATGCAAGCTCTGCTAGTGAGGATACACTCCGCCTACACAATGAGTGTAGTATGGATACGCAAGATCGACTTGCTTAAATCGGAGGCTCGATGTCGACTGACAAGAAGTCAACTTAACTTTGTAGTGTAGACATGGGCCTAGATGGTTACTCTCTGTTTGGTTCAGTCATACTGTATCATCAGTATTGAAGAACATTTTTTTCTGTAAGCTACTTAAATAGTAAAGTATTTAGAAAGTAAAACAAGTCATTTTCTTGGGATGTTGACTGTAATTTACATTCCAGTTAGGTAGGTGCTTAGACCTATCATCATCATCATTATTATTATTTTATTTTATTTGTATTATAATAGCACCTAGAAGTCCCAGTCTTGTACCAGGACCCCACTGTGCTAATGTTAGTCCTTTAAAGGAGTAGTGTTGACCTGTTCTTGAAGTGATTGGTTAGGTTATATTTTTAAACCATTCATTTGTCTTTTATATACAAATTGTCACTTTTGTATATTGCATGTTTTAAATAGGAACACTTTTCTTTAATATCTGTCGTATGTGTATATGTGATGTATAAAAAAATCCAGCTTTCCATATTTGCTTCGTGGGTTTAAATGCAGCACAGAATCTTACATTTTCTTACAGGCTTCCGTTCACTACAGCTATTCAGGAGAATCCATATGAAACTGACAAACTGTGACTGTTACTTATTGGTTTGGCAGTGCTGTCAATAAGGCACTACAATGGGCAGGCTTATTAAAGCAATACCTCTTTGGAGACATTTGAGAGAGAGGGGGTTGGGGGTGGGAGAGGAAACCTGAACAATAAACAGAAAAACATATGGCTGATTTTCCAAAAAAAGTCCTTGGAGAGAGAATAGAGAGGGCAAGGAAACTTGCGGGGCTGGGAAAGGGAGATGAATGATTACACTGCTCTACAGCCAAAATGCTTCTGAAATAAATGTAGTCAAACTTTACTAATTCTGGGTCACTGAGAACGAAAATGATGCTTAAAATTGTTGATTGGCTCTAGTTTTGAAGATATGCTATTGGGTCAGTATATACGACCCTTGACTTGGGAATGGCGGAGGATAAGTGAGTTATAAAGGGAAGGGATCTCAATTTAAACCAGAAATGACTAAAATACATCTTGGACTGGATCTATGAATAAATCTATGACTGGGTTTGGACAGTACTTGCTTTTTAGGCAAAACAATGAATGTTGCAATCTGAAGCTGGTATTGCGTCATACATGATATGAATTGCATCATGTTATTCCTAGAAGTCATGGATGATGCAATCATAACGAAGCTTACATCACTCTGCTGAACAAATTGCCCTATATCAGCTCTAGAAATCATACAGTGTCGTGCTCTCTTATTTGTCAGTGTTTGATTTTGCAAAGGGACACATTTCTGTTTAGCCAAAGTGAGCAGAGATGCCTCGTACTTGTGTGAACAGTGCAGATAACTTCTGCTATGTTTGTGGTGAAGTGACTTTTGCATCACAAAAGCGCAGTATAACCACTATGCTTAAGAAAGCCTATCACCTTTATTTTGGCTGCAAAATTGGAGATCAGGACAAGAGGTGGGCCCCACACATGTGCTGCAACACTTGTGCAACAAATCTTCGCCAGTGGTTGAACAGGAAAAGGAAATCTATGCCTTTTGCAGTGCCAATGATTTGGAGAGAGCCAACAGATCATACCAGCAATTGTTACTTCTGCATGGTGCCTCCAGTTGGGAAAGGTGTGTCAAAGAAGAAAAAGTGGACTGTGCATTATCCAAACATTCCATCAGCTATACGCCCAGTACCCCACGGAGAAGGACTGCCGGTTCCTGATGCACCAGAATCATTCTCACTTGAGTCAGACGAGGAAGAGGATGAAACTTCTGGTCCTGAACCATCAATGTCACAGGACCATTTTCTCCCATCCTCCTCCTCTGAACCACACCTCATAACACAAGGTGAACTGAATGACCTTGTCAGGGATTTGGAACTACCCAAGAGTAAGGCAGAGCTGTTGGGCTCCAGACTACAGCAGTGGAATCTCCTGGCAGGTGATGTTAGGGTTTCCATGTTCCGTGACTGTCAAAAGGATCTTGTCCCATTCTTCTTCATGGAAGGTGATCTTGTAGCCTGCAACAACATCGATGGTGTGATGGCAGCCCTCAACATCGTTCACGATCCAGATAAGTGGAGACTGTTCATTGATTCATCGAAGACAAGTCTTAAAGCTGTTTTACTGCATAATGGCAATGTTTTGCCATCAATTCCAGTTGGTCATGCAGTCCATATGAAGGAAACCTATGACAACATGAAACAACTTTTGAGGTGCATAAACTATGACCAACATCAGTGGCAGCTTTGTGGCGATTTGAAGGTTGTTGCTCTCTTGCTTGGTCTGCAGACTGGATCCACAAAGTACTGCTGTTTTCTCTGCGAATGGGATAGTCGTGCAAGAGATTCCCACTACAGCAAAAAAGATTGGCCACTCCGACAGTCATTGGAGCCTGGGAGGAAAAGTGTTCAGCATCCACCACTTGTTGAATCAAGGAAGATTTTGTTACCACCCTTACACATCAAGCTGGGTCTGATGAAGAACTTTGTCAAGGCCATTGACAAAACACAAGCAGCTTTCAAGTACCTCCGTGGAAAATTTCCAGGGTTAAGTGAAGCTAAGATAAAGGAAGGTGTCTTTGTTGGTCCTCAGATTCGTGAACTTCTTTGAGATGATGCATTTGACCATGCACTGCGTGGCAAGGAAAAGACGGCATGGAAAGCCTTCCAGTTAGTGGCAATAAATTTTCTCAGAAACAACAAGGCAGACAACTACAGGTTGTTGGTGGAAAACCTCCTCAAGGCATACAAAAGCCTTGGTTGCAACATGTCACTAAAGATACATTTTTTGCACTCTCATCTAGATTTTTTTCCACCGAACTGCGGAGCAGTGAGCGACGAGCACAGCGAGCGATTTCACCAGGACATCGCAACAATGGAGAAACGCTGTCAGAGCAAATGGAGCCCATCAATGCTTGCAGACTATTGCTGGACAGTGACAAGAGATGCTCCATTTAATGAATAGAAGAGACAAGCCAAGAAGCGCCGAGTAGACACTGAATAGGACTAAACTATGTACAGAATAGTTTTTTGCCTTTTGTTTCATAATAAATTTTATTTATATAACCCTTTTGCTGATTTTTAAAGTGTTACATAAACAGGACAGGTTAAATATTATCATGTAAAGCAACCATAAACACATGAAAAGACCTAGGTTTACAATTTGATTAAAACTCTACTATCTACACAATATATATAGACATAAAATGTAAAAACTTAAATATCTTAGAAACAGTAGCCAATCAGTTGTTTTAATTGTCATATTTGAATTCAGCACATCAAAATACATAATAAATAGCACATTTGATCTCTGAAGCAGACGACTTCTCAAAAATTGTAGACCAGTGTTACTGGAGAAAAATCTTACCTAAAACCCCTTCTCTAAAATTTTGAATTCCCCTGTTTTTAAAAGTGCTGGAATTTTCTAAATTTTCAATTATTTATTGGAAACTTGAACCTTTGTATCTTTCACCAAGGCCTGTTAGAATTAGTACACTTTAGATTTGCACATTCTTCAAATTGGTGTTAGTCTTGTTAGTTACCAATCCTGTAAAATCTTTGTCTGGGTTTACACTTAAACTTTTTTTTACTAGTGTAACTACTTTGGTTACACATGACTTTTTTTCCAATACAGTTATACTGGTAAAACCCCTAGCCTAGTGTGTACACAATTATACTGTTACAAAGGTGACATTTATGCCAGTAATGTTATCCCCCTTCCCATACAGGAATAGCTGTACATGTATAAAGTGCCTTTATAACTGTATCCACACTAAGGGCTTGGCTACACTTGCAAGTTAGAGTGCATTAAAGCAGCCCCGGGTGCCCTAACTCCTGAGGTGTCCACACTGGCAAGGCACTTACAGCGCCTGGACTCTGCAGCTGGAGCATTCCTGGTAATCTGCCTCCACGAGAAGCATAAAGCTTGCTGCGCCCCAGCTGAAACACCCGGGCATCAGTGTGGACGATGTGTTGCATTACTGTGCTGTGATTGGCCTCCGGAAACGTCCCATAATCCCCGGAAGTCAAGTGGCCACTCTGGTCATTGTTTTGAACTCAGCTTCAGGCATGCGGATATCCCCTCTTAAAGCTCAGTTTCTGACAGCCAGCATGCTTATGTGCTCTGGGACAAAGCAAGCCATTACTGTGGAATGCTGCTGTTGTGAGTGTGTGTGAAAGAGAGAGGAAGGGGTTCTGCTGCTGTCTGAACTTACAAGACAGCATGCTGACACACTCTGCCCCCCAAAACACACTGTCTCTCCCCCCACGTACACACAACACACTCCCTATCACACTCTACCTCCCTCACCCCCCCATTTGAAAAGCACGTTGCAGCCACTTGCACACTGGGATAGCTACCACAATGCGCTGCTCTTTGTGGTGTTGCAAGAGCTGCTAATGTGGCCACACCAGTGCGCTTGGAGCTGACCGTGTAAACTCACAGCAGCGTTTTCCCTGCTGCGGTCTCCGAAGGCTGGTTTAACTCCCAGCGCTCTACATCTGCAAGTGTAGCCAAGCCCTAGAGATGGTTGTACTGTTTTAACTATACCCTGTATAGTTAAAGCACTACAATGTTCTAGTGTAGAAAAGCCCTTATACCACTAACTTTAGTGCTAATGGTGTTTAAAACAACACATGGTAGTGTCTACAGGATCAGTCCCTTTAGTTGGCCTTAGGGCTGACCTGCAACTAAACCTGAGATTGACCTAGCTACGTCACTCAGAGCTGTGAAAATTTCATGCCCAGTGTAGAGGCAGCTAGATTGCCAGAAGAATTATTCCTTTAACCTAACAACTGCCTCTCAAAGAGGTGAGTTATATACATTAATGAAAAACTCTCTCCAATGATGTAGAACATGGGTTCTCAAACTTCATTGCATTGCAACCCCCTTCTAAAAATGAAGTTACTATATGACTCCTGGATGGGGGGTGGAGACCAAGCCCTGCCGCCCCAGGTGGGGGTGGAACTCAGGTTTCATCTTCAGCCCTGGGTCCCAGCAAGTCTAATGCTGGCCCTGGCGACCCCATTAAAATCAGGTCGTGACCAATTTTGGGTCCCAACCCACAGTTTGAGAACTGCTGGTATAGGAAACATCTATGCTACATTAACACAGTGGTGGCACTGTAGCTGAGCTGCTGTAGTGCAGACGTACCTGTAGGCTTGTGTCAAAGCATGATTTTTATTTACCCTTCCTGCATGCATTGTCTAACTTAACCAAAACTAAACTGTATAATTCTGCGTGAAACCCTAAGTGTGTTTTTGTACCAGGGTAAACGTTTTTGTGTGAAGTTTGATACTCGTCAAACAAAGCATTTGGGAAATATGAGGGCTGTTAATTTTAAAAAGGGTTACTAATGTTTATTTGCCACTTCGTATTTTACAAATAATTTAACACAGAAACATTTAATTTATTTTATTTTGCTAGCCTCAGTGAGGACAGGGGCATTTGACTATTTTGAGAGCAGATGTGGTGATTTAATTTTGGCATTTTGGGAGATTTATCCAGACCTCTTGGAAAAGTTAAGGTAATATATCATATTGCACAGTTTGAGAAATAAATGCTTGTGGCTTCAGACATCTTAGAGTTTCTGATTTTTTTGGATTCAGGTGGAATACAGTTCACAAAATAACCTTAATTTTGCCTGCTGCCCTATTACACTCTGTACCATCCATTAAATGTAAGATCACTTTCACTATAATTGTATAATCGTAACTTCTCACATGTTTATCTATAATTTATTATCTATGTGCAATAGTGTTATATCCTCACTAGTTTGCATTGGAGAAGGAGAATAGTCTGAGGTCTTTGGTCAATATTTGACCAAAATATAAATCAGAATCTGTGGAGGATTAGGTTTCAGATCCATATTGGGGACAGGGGAAAGAGAGCGAGGGTGGGGAAGCGAGCGAGTGACGGAGGGAGGGGGGGTGGAATGAGCCTGGGGCGGGACCTCGGAAAAGGTGTGGGGCAGTGGCGGGGTCTCAGGGAAGGGGCAGGGCAGGGGACAGGGCAAGAGTGTTCAGTTTTGTGCGCTTTAGAAAGTTGGCAACTCTAGTCCTTAACAAAAATTTCCTTTCTGAGATTTTTATAAAAGGGCGTAGCCTATGGCAAAATGAAATAATAAGCTGGTAATGTTAAATGGGGTTTCTCTGGTAGCAATTCAGCAAGTGCTGAAAAAGCAAAAGTGAAAAGAGAAAAAGAGTAACATGAGATTAGGGTGCTTACGACACATATTAAACTACTAGAATAATTTGACTTTTGATTAAATGTCTTGTAAAACGGAAACAATTTGTCATAACTTCTCATGAGGATCAGAAAGAATCTCTGTTAGGATTTGTCTTGTTAAGTTTAAGTAGTATTTGACTCAGACTTTAAACAAAAAAATGTGGATTCTTGATGGTTAATACTAAAGGGGAGAAAAGGAATATGTTAAGTAATCAGAACAATAGAAATTACAATAGATGCAATCAGCATAAATCTATTGTCCTATCTCTTTATGTATAAAACTTAAGAACATTTGAAATTTTCAGTCACGTTAATGGGATTTCCAGATAATATTTTAGAATGCAGCGCATGATGACTGAAGTGCTACTGGAGTTGTAATTAGTGGACCATTGGCAAGGGAAGTAAATTCCCATAGCCTATGGGGAACTACAAGAGCAATAATGCATACAATTTATTATTAGATGAATTTCAGTGATAGTCGATCTTTCACATATTCCAATTATCAGAGTGTAAATTAAAGTTTGAATGACAGTGAAGGAAAGAAAAGCGATCGGAGTTATGTTGATACATTAGAGTTTTACGAAGCTGTTGTAACTGTCGTTTGCATTTAATTTGAGCTTGATTGCTTTTTGTTTTCCAAGTGTTCAGTGGTCTGCTAAATTATAATAGGATTTTGCATTGTTTTTTGAATATACTGTTTACAGTCAAGATGCTTTTTGTATTTTTGGCTATTAAACAATTTCAAGCAATGCTACACTTAAATTTTTTACATCCTGTGAAATTTTTTAATACAAAGTATTAGGCACTTAACACAATCATGAGAAAAAAATTTGAGTGAAAAGAATCAAAGTATGGCATGGTGTAAAAACTTTTGCCCAATAAAGGAGAGGTTTTTGCTTAATTTTTTGTTTTGAAAGGTCTCTTGTTATAGTCTGTTTTATATCAGGTGTCTTAGTGAAAAGCTCAACAATAAATAGAATTCTGGGATAGTCCATTTATCTAAGCAAAATTATACTACTTAAATGTAATCTCATAGACCATTGTGGGTCTATTTTTTTGGGGGGGGGAGGGTTAAACAAACAATAGTATAAAAAGGAAAGTGGAATTTTTTTTAAATGCCTCAGATATTTTACAGGATAGCCTCCTCTGTTGTAAGTGGTGGTATTATTGAGAATTTCAATTAGGGATAGAACAGAAAAGCTAGACAACAAGAAAGGTATTGGGTAGAGTGATAGCGAGACCATAATTAAGGTTGTCAGGGATTTCAGTTTCATAGGGTAATGATTTGTTATAAATATATTTGTTGGAATGGCCATGAAGAGCAGGCATAGAATGTCGTCAGAAATATTCCCCTGTAGGAAAAAAAATTGTAGTCAAGAATGGCTTTATTTATTCGAGAGAGAGAGAGAGAGAGACTGCTTTTATCTGCTGTATTGGGGAAAGAGCAGAATTGGTAACATCATAATAATTTCTCTCAGAAAAATCTAGTCATGACTTATGTTAGATAAACTCTTCTCTTCAGATGCACTGACCACCTTTATATTGTCTATGTGACTAAGCAAGAGAGCTTGCCACTTCCTGTCTTCAAAAAGCCCAAGTCCTTGACTACTTGATTTTCCCAATACATTAGTCTGACAGACATCTGTGTCTGTGAGCACTTTGCTATGTCCTGCCATTAGCAGAAGTACCAGGTTCCAAGGACAGAATATGCTAGTGCTGTCTGTGGTCTGGCTATCCTTTAGCATAGTGCTTAGACAATCTTTGGAAGGTCTAGCCCCCCCGCCCCATCCCACCCCCCCCTTTTTAGAAACATGACAATATTAATAAAATATTGCCAAGGAAGTCTGGGAGTTCTCTGTAAATTTAGTCTTGAGAATTGGGTGTTTTTGTCCTATCTGTGCTGACTCTGTCTTAGACGGTTATCTTGCATCTAATGTGGATAGTTGACCATGTGTCTTAAGCATCTTAATCAAAGTAGAGACATTCGAACTGAAGAAAAATCCAAAACCTCCCCGTTTCAACACTGTTATTTTTCTCAGTGCTGCCATAATCCTCCTCCCGCTCAGAAAATCCAATTAACCAAATGTTGATGAATTTGGCTGGGGATGGCCATACCTGAAGATATTTTCAGTGTCTAAGCATTTATTATATAGACTTGCTATTGCATTAACTACTTTGGTATGAATAATTCCATGGTATCAATTCAATCCCTTAGGTGTCCCAAAGATGTTGGTTATTTCTTTGAAACTTATTATTGAGGTTCTCATTTTTCTAACACAACACTTTCAATTTATCTTTATCTCAGAAAAAACTTAGACAATTTCAATTACTCAACATGCTAACTCCATTACTTCTGTTTTAAGGAAGTCTTCAACACTGAATATATCCTTAAACTTAATTTCTG
Source organism: Emys orbicularis (assembly GCF_028017835.1). Classification (NCBI taxonomy): domain Eukaryota; kingdom Metazoa; phylum Chordata; order Testudines; family Emydidae; genus Emys; species Emys orbicularis. Next base: position 34,572,235 of record NC_088683.1, read on the forward strand.
TATTCTTATTATTTCTGCTATTTGAGCATAAATTTTACTCATGTTTGGGTATTCTCTATTCATGTTTGGGTTTTCGCCTACTTCCACTGATTCAAGACCGTAAAACTTTAGTTTGGTTCAGTGATATTTTTTTTTTGTGTGAGCGTGAAGTTACTGGCTAATATTCTTTAGCTGAAGATTCATTTTTAGGGCTCTACCAAATTCACGGTCCATTTTGGTCAATTTGATGGTCATAGAATTTTTAAAATAGTAAATTTCATTATTTCAGCTATTTAAATCTGAAATTTCACAGTGTTGTAATTGTAGGGGGGTCGCGGTACTGCTACCCTTACTTCTGCGCTGCTGCTATTAGTGGCGCTGCCTTCAGAGCTGGGCAGCTGGAGAGCAGCAGCTGCTGTCTGGGAGCCCAGCTCTGAAGCCAGAAGTAAGGATGGCATGGTATGGTATTAAGTATCAGAGGGGTAGCTGTGTTAGTCTGGATCCGTAAAAAGCGACAGAGTCCTGTGGCACCTTATAGATTAACAGACGTATTGGAGCATAAGCTTTTGTGGGTGAATACATAGCAGAGGGGCATTGCTGGCACACGATGGCGTATATTACATTGGTGGATGTGCAGGTGAATGAACCGGTGATGTTGTGGCTGATCTGATTAGGTCCTGTGATGGTGTCGCTGGTGTAGATATGTGGGCAGAGTTGGCATTGAGATTTGTTGCATGGATTGGTTCCTGAGTTAGTTACTATGGTGCAGTGTGTGGTTGCTGGTGAGAATATGCTTAAGGTTGGCGGGTTGTCTGTGGGCGAGGACTGGCCTGCCTCCCACGGCCTGTGAAAGCGAGGGATCGTTGTCCAGGATGGGTTGTAGATCACTGTTGATGCGTTGGAAAGGTTTTAGCTGAGGACTGTAGGTGTTCTGTAGGTGCCAGTGGAGTTCTGTTCGTTTCTTTCTTGGGCTTGTCTTGCAGCAGGAGGCTTCTAGGTACACTTCTGGCTCTGTATTCCACCTGCTGCAAGACAAGCCCAAACTGGACAGTCCCTACATAAAAGGATAAATGGACACAAGTCAGATATTAGGAATGGCAATATACAAAAACCTGTAGGAGAACACTACAATCTCTCTGGACACACAATAGCAGATTTAAAGGTAGCCATCCTGCAGCAAAAAAACTTCAGGACCAGTGTAAAAGGGTTTGCGCCGGGGCTCGACCCTTCAGGACAGGAGGGGAGCCACACCGACTCCCTACTGCACGAATTAAACAGTCCGTTAGCTCAGGACTCAGCCCCTCTGGTCCAGGGGGCTGAGGAAACCACAGTCAAGAACCCAGGCCCTCTGGCGCAGGGCTGGGCGGGCAAGTACTTTGGGGGCCCAGGCCCTCTGGAACAGGGGCTGGGCAGGCAAGCAGTCACTAAGCTCAGGCCCTTGGATGCAGGGCTGAGCACAAACAGTCAATAAGCCCGGGCCCTTTGTAACTGGGCTGGGCGAGCAAGTCTATAAGCTCAGGTCCTCTGGAGCAGGGGCTGAGCACAAGTAGGCTATTAGCTCTGGCCTTGGATCAGGGCGGAGCACAAACAGTCAATTTAGCTCAGGCCCTCTGGAGTAGGGGCTGAGCACACACAGTCTATAAGCTCTGGCCCTTGGAGGCAGGGCGGAACACAAATAGTCAATTTAGCTCAGGCCCTCTGGAGCAGGGGCTGAGCACAAGCAGTCAATAAGCTCAGGCCCTCTGTAGCAGGGGCTGAGCAGACCAGTAGTCTCTTAGCTCTGGCCCTGGGTCAGGGCGGAGCACTAACAGTTAATTTAGCTCAGGCCTCTGTAGCAGGGGCTGAGCAGACAGGCAGTTTAGGAGCTCTGGCCCTGGGTCAGGGCGGAGCACAAGCAGGCAATTAGCCTAGGCAGGTAAGGGGCTCAGGTTCCTACCTGAGCGTTGGGTGAGGGGGAAGCCTGCCACCCGTGTGTAGGGGTGGCAGGGGGGGACACAGGCCCACCCACTCCACTGTGTCCCAGCCCGGGGCCCTAGCAGCGATTAGTGTCGCTGCCGGTCAGTGGGGTATCCTGACCGAAACACACTGCCATGGGCTCATAGGCCTCTGTAGCCTGACTGGGGTCGGCTACCCCCGGGCTACTTCCATTATCCCCCTCAGGGCCTACCTCGTCTGTGGCACCGGGTGCGGTCCAGTCCATCAGTGGAGCTTCCTCTCGGCCGGGGCTTGGCGGCAGGTCTGGTAGCTCTGTAGGGAAATCCGGCCACTGGCCCTCGGGCGGTTCCTCCGGATAACAACAGGGCTGGAAGGATTCTGGTGGGGCCTCCCCTTCAGGGTTGCTGTGGGGGAGTTCCACGGGCGCCTCCCAGCGACGGGAGCGGACGGGCTCCGGCGGCTCCTCCTCGTAATGAGCTCGGGGCAGCTCCGGCCAGCTAGGGCATCCACCTCGGGCTTCCGAGGTATCCTGGCGGGGAGCTCCCGACCGCACGTCTGCTCCCTGCGGTGGCCGGCGCCTGACTGAGCTCTGGCTGCCGGCCTTTATACTTCCTGTCCCGCCCCTTGACTTCCGGGGGGCGGGGACAGGTGGCGGTGGCTCCGCCCACTTGGGTGTTTGCGCCGGGGCTCCCTCTTCAGGACAGGAGGGGAGCCACACCGACTCACTACAACCAGACTTCAAAGAGAAACTGCTGAGCTTCAGTTCATTTGCAAATTTGACACCATCAGCTCAGGATTAAACAAAGACTGTGAATGGCTAGCTAACTACAAATGCAGTTTCTCCTCCCTTGGTGTTCACACCTCAACAACTAGAAGAGGGCCTCATCCTCCCAGATTGAACTAACCTCGTTATCTCTAGACTGATTCTTGCCTGCATATTTATACCTGCCTCTGGAAATTTCCACTACATTCATCTGACGAAGTGGGTATTCACCTACGAAAGCTTATACTCCAGTACGTCTGTTAGTCTATAAGGTGCCACAGGACTCTTTTTGTTGCTTTTTATGGTACTGTATTGCCACCCTTACTTCTGCGCTGCTGCCTGCAGAGCTGGGCCCTCAGTCAGCAGCCTCCACTCTCCGCCCACCCAGCTCTGAAGACATCAGCGCAGAAGAATGGCTTGGGATGGTATTGCCACCCTTACTTCTGTGCTGCTGTTGGAGGGACACTCCCTTCAGAGCTGGGCACCTGGCCAAAAACTGCCACCTTCTGGCCACCCAGCTCTGAACTCAGTGTAGAAGTAAGGGTGGCAATACCGTGACCACCCTAAAATAATGTTGTGACCTCCCTGCAACTCCCTTTTGGGTCAGGACCCCTGTAGCGGTGCGAGGACTCACCGCTGCAGCGCCTCCTGCTGGTTATCCTGGGAATTAGCTCTGTTTTCAGCTCCGGAGTGCCCTCTGCAAGCCGGTGTCTCGCCTTTTGCTGGCCCCGTGTCCCTACCGGATCCCAGTGCCCCGTCTGGGTCTCCCCTCCCTGGGGAACCCGCAACCCTCTACCCCCACCTCATCTCAGTCTATTGCCACTGCCAGTCATCAACTAGCCCCCATTCCCTGGGGCAAACTGCAGCGTAAACTCCACTTGTCATAGGCAAGAGGGGTTTGGACCTGCTTCCCTTGCCTAACCCCCAGACTGCACCTCTGCAGCCCCAGTGTCTTCTCGAGGCCCTTCTCAAGGCCTGCAGCCTGGGGAGTTGCCCAGCTGGAGCTCCCCGGCCTCTCTAGCCTTTCCCTAGCCCTGCTCCACTCAGGCACCCTATTGCTCTCAGGAAGCCAGGCCCTTCTTTCTTGCAAGCTAAAGAGAGACTGATGTAGCTCCTGCCTAGCAGCCCTTTCATAGGGCCAGCTGAGGCCTCATTGGGGTGTGGCCCCACCCGTGGCTACTTCCCCCAGTCAGCCTATTCTTACTGATTGCCTTCCACAGCCTGCTCTCAGAGCTGTTTTAAGCCCTTCAGGGCAGGAGCGGGGTTACTGCCTTGCTACAACCCCCAATTTGAGAAATGCTGGTCTCCCCCATGAAATCTGTATAGTATAGGGTAAAAGCACAAACAAGACCAGATTTCATGGGGGGAGACCAGATTTCACAGTCCGTGATGTGTTTTTCATGGCTGTGAATTTCGTAGGACTCTCTTCATTTTCTTATACCTCTACGTCCTTCAGCTCTCCAATCAACTGAGCCTTAAATGCTTCTCCAACCTAGGAATTTTGCATTGACTTTGTGTCCTACAGTTTGGTTATACATCTTCAGTTTTTATACTGTATGCCGTTTAATATTACATTTTTGTATTAGTTTGTGCAGAGAAATATAGGTCATTCTGAAATCCTCCATGTTGGTAGCCAAAAATGACTGTTGCATCTCTCTCTCTTATTCTAAATTGTTACAGGTATGCTGTATGTTGGTAGAGTGTTTTGGGTCACTTACCTAATTTTTATGTTCAGTAATGAAAGCTGAACAGTATTTGAGAGAATTTTATACTACATAAATAGTTAACTATCATCTGCTACTGCTAATGAAAATCTCCTACTCTGATATATACAACTCGTCGGTTGGAAGAGTTGATAATATAACCACTGAAATGCATTTTAATTTTTTTTTTTTTTTTTTGCATCTTGATATAATATTCAGATTCCTTGGTGGTTGTTTGAATTATTATAGGGCTTATGGGGCCCTCATCATAGGCCAGTACCCCATTCCCAAATGTATCCATCCAGAGAAAATGTGCTGTGTATTACTTGCTGTTTAAATGGCCAGATGTCACCCAGTTTTTTTTTTTTTGTTTTTTTTTTTTTAAATCCAATGTAATTATTTATATAAAACTTCCTTAAAGGGTGAACAAACTACTGGGAAAACTGAAATGTCTGTCATGGATAACTTTGTTTCAGGGTTGAATAATAGCCATTTAAAAGGAAATATTAGCAGTCAGTTGGTCTGAGGATGCAGGGAGAATTCACTGAAAGACATATTAACGGAAAATGCAAGTTGGAAAAATGTTGTGCCATGAGAACAAACGGAAAGTAAGAGTTTGAGTAATGATGGCAGCAGCAAAATGGACTTGAACAGAAGCCAAAGTACTTCTGCAGGTGTCAAAATGAAAGAATTATGAAGGAGTAGAAAGCTAATTGCAATTAATGTAATTATGAGGAAAGAAATGTACTCCAAAGGGAGCTGCTTACTTTGGCATGTGCACTCTTCCCACTCTCCCTATGGTCTCTATATAGTTATAATTAATGATCTTCATCTTCCTGTAGCCGAGAATCGCAGAGCTGGTTGTATTTTCAGAGCTGGAATCTTCTCGAACACTCTTAGCTCTGGAGTAGAAGGTGACTCTAATTGCCTTTGGCATCTAAATGACACAAACATTGGGTATCTAATTATGAAAGAACTAATAGCAAGAAAGCTAAAAATTCTCCAAGCAGAGATAACAGATGTATAAATCTTCAAGGATATGAAATTCAAATACTGCTGGTGCGGGTTACTAGTTAATCAACTTCCAAAAAGATTTTAAATTAAAAAGGAACTATACTTAACTCTTGTTACTCCAAACTAACACTTTTCTGTCTTTTATTTAAAGAAATGATATTTTTATTGATGCACAATATGTATAGCATTCGAACCATTATAATTACTGTTGCCTTAAATCTATATCCTGTAAATACTGCTCATTTTAACTTGATTAGACTTGTCTTGTAATTTAAATACAGACTACTTAATGATGTACCTGTTTAATGCAATTTTAACAAGGAAAGAGGAAGTAGTAGGGACAAAAAAAGCAAGCAGAGCAAATGGGAAGGTAATTGATATTTTTGTGTTCTTCAGCATGGAAAGTGTTTGGCTTTTATTTTAGGGCAGGGAATTAAAATTCTATATAATAGATTTTAATTACCTTCAGGCTGATGCCAGTGGTGAATGATAAAGTGTAAAGCAGGAATGAAGAATTTAATTAATCCACTTAAGTATATAAAGCACACATTTACTGAAAAAGAAAACTCAATGTAATTTCAAGATTGTGTGTGCACACTCACATATATACACCTCTACCTTGATATAACGCTGTCCTTGGAAGCCAAAAAATCGTACTGCGTTATAGGTGAAACCGCGTTATACTGAACTTGCTTTGATCCACCGGAGTGCGCAGCCCCGCCCCCAGAGCACTGCTTTACCGCGTTATATCCGAATTCGTGTTATATTGGGTCGTGTTATATCAAGGTAGAGGTGTATTTAAAAAATTAAAATTGACTCAGAGGACCGTGGAATCCATTAGTGTTTAAAAGAATATTATTTAGTTACTAAAAAAAGCCATGTACAGTTTTTAAAAAATTTTTACGGTGTTAGCGGGCTAAACTAGTACTGCAAAATGAAAATTCTGTTTCTGGAATTCCCTGCTTTTCAGAGTAGTTTATGTGAGAAATGAGAGATATGGAAAAGCTGGTCATTTTCTTCTCCAAATTAGGAGAACTTTTTTTACATTTATAGAGATGTGAAAGTAAAATTACAAGAAATCTAATTTTTAGTTTTGACTGAAGGGAGGAATTATTTTTAAAGAGCGACTGTTTTTGGTCTTACAATTTGTGTGTGAATTTAGTGCTCTTGAAAGGCACTGGCTTGAGGGTCATTGAAACTAGTCGTCAACAGAACCAGCATGACCTGGCCAAGAGCTATATAAGCTGCCCCAGGAAGTCCTGATTTCGTGTCCAAACCTTGATTTGGAGAGAGAACCCAGTATGGGTGTGTTGACCCTGACCCCTGTGCCAACTGGCACACTGTTGTCATGATATATACTCAAAAGGTGCACATAATATATCACTGGAAAACTAATAACTCACTGATCATGAATATTCTTGTTTATGGTAAACCCACAAAGGATTCTATAGATTTGTGCTGGGGAAAGAAAAGTTCTTAAAATGTATTTGGCAAGCAGTGCCTAAGTCATGCCTGTTCCAGAAAAAAGAATGTGGTTCCACCTGCTTGAATGTGTCTCCAATGGAAATTAAGCAAGGTTTGACCAAAAACACATTTACATGCAAGGTAAACAAAACCATCAGGTGAACAAGTGAGGAAAGATGTCTACTTCCTCTCCCACATGAAGCCTTCTTGCCTCTTGAAGCAGGGTCAATCAACTCTGCAAGATATAAGGAGAGAGAAAAAGCCATTTTGGCATCCTTTACCTGAGGAAACAAAGGAACTGAGCCTTTGGGGCTCTGTGACATGTCATGGCCAGACAGTCTCATCAGCCATGCTGGAATGGAGACTTGGTGAGAGAAACTTCTTTGATCAGGAGATGCTAGTTTGTTAAATCAGGTTTTAATCTTAGGCCTTGTCTACACTGCCACTTTACAGCGCTGCAACTTTCTCGCTGTCTCCCAGCGCTGGTGCCGCGACTACACAGCCATGTTAAAGCACTGCTGCAGCAGCGCTTTAACGTTGCTAGTGAAGACATACCTTTAGAAGCTGAGTCATAGCAGAGGCCATTACCCATATTTTAGCTAGAACGTCCACAGGAAGGTCCATCAGGTAGGGATAAGCCTCTTCTATGGTCCATTGTGAGTTAAGTGTTCTTTGATGGGCCATTCAGCTTGAATAGTCCCTTCACAATGTCCTGGCCAGACCAGAAATAAGCTGCCTTGTGGGTGTGACCACAGGAGCAAACACATTTGAAATACAGGTATATAGCCAATATTCCTAATTTCAGATACAAAAATGATACATGCATACAAATAGGATAATCATTTAGCAAATCATAGCTTTTCCATAGACACCTTACATGACATAATTTGTAGATTTTTTGTGATTATATTACAGTGATAGCAACAATTATCTACATGGTCATATTTTAATCCTATAATGCCACAGATGGTATTGGTGAAGTATCAACAATTTTGAGAGATTGTTTGAATTAAACACGAAGGTCTGATAGATGCACTGGAATCATTTTGGTTTTTGTCTTACTGCTTGACTGTATATAATACCACAAATATTGATGAGATTAAAGGGTTTCTCTCTAGGTGTTGGTATTCTTAGAACTAAAACTCTTGCTCCTTTTCTCCATAAAGATGATTCTAGTAGAACATAATTCCCTAACAATAATACATGGTCCTTAAGTAAACTAAAGTTTTTCTCTTTGATCATGTGTCAGTTCACGTGTTTGACCATCATTCATTCTTGCCAGTAGATCAAGATAGCATATTGTTCATAGAGTCATAAAGTGTAAGGCCGGAAGTGATAAATAACTCATCTAGACTTACTTCCTATTTATCACAGGTAGGGTGATCAGATAGCAAGTGTGAAAAATCAGGACACTTTTTTTTTTTCGGGCCAGGGTGAGACAAACCCCTAATATCGGGACAGTTCCCATAATATCGGGAGATTGGGTCACCCTAATTACAGGCAATTAAAATCCACCCAATTACTCCTGCATTGAGCCTAGTAACTTGTGTCTTTTGGCTAAAGCAGATCTTCCAGAAAATTACCCAATCTTGATTTAAAGGCATCAAGAGATGGAAAATCTGCTACTTCTCTGACTTAATCATCCTGACTTAAAAATGTGTATGTTATTTCTAATTTGAATTTGTCTGGTTTCAGTTTCCTGCCACTGGTTCTTGTTATGGTTTGTTTTGGCTTTCTCTACTAGATTAAAGAACCCTTAGTACCCTGTATAAGGTATATTCTCTGGCTAACTTTTGCCAGAGAAAGAGAAAGCAGTGTCCATACTAGCTGACACAGCAGACTGATGTAATAGCGCTGTTATAACTGATTTGGCGTCAGGGAAGCTATTGCCTCATTTTCCCTGTGTTTGGCTCCCCAGTAACTTCAACATAAGCTTTTATGTGTCAAGTAACCCTCCTTCTTGGGTTCTGGGTTTATTAACAAACTCTACAAGGAAACACAAGAACTCCTATCCCGCCTTCCTAGCTGGCTCTCAACCTTGGATGCAGGGTCCTTATTGCTGTACCTGCTGACTTTGCTCATTTTCTCTGCCTGAGGATGCAAGCTAAATGGGGGCCCAAAACTCTGGAGAAATTCTTCTAGGACTTGGATGCCCGTGATGTATGGTTCTTCCCAAGGGAATTGCTGACAGGTCTTATGCTGTCTCCCTGTCTAGAAACTCCTTGGAGAAGGAGTTCAGCATGTTTGACTCTCACAGACCCCTCCCCAAAGAAACCCAGAGGATGACACTGGAACAGTCACTCAAATTAACTATTGGGAGATCCTCCTCCTTGGGAGCTCTGGAAGATCATATACTGGAAATGAGGCAACATTGGGGACAATACGTTGTTCTCCAAAGAGCCCTTCACAGCTAGAGTGACTGGACAGACAGACTGATTCAGGGTAGCACCCCTTTCCAAAATGGCCACAGCTGGGACCCAAGAGAGCTGGTCAGGAACATCATCATCCCATGCTCTGGCAATCACTCCCCTTCTTCTGGGGATCTTATGTTGGGCTCAAGAAGCCACACTCAGGATCCATGCTGCCCTACCTCAAAAGTTCTAAGTGTGTCTTCCTGTTACTTCCTGAGTTTTCATACTTTTATGCCCCTTCAGTTGAGAATGAGTGAGGCTTTTTCTGACCTCCCTGCCCCCTAGTAAGGGAAAAAAGACCCCTTTACCATTGCATCGTCTGTCTCTCCCTTTACCCCTTACCGCCCTGCTGGTTCTTTGTGGTGGCCATGAGAATTGGGGGAGCATGTGCCACCATATGAGACTTTGAATGTACCTATCTGGGAGGACTAGGAAGCCACCACTCAGGCACTTTCTGTACAGTTAGAGCTTGCCTCCATTCTTACCCACTGCCTTCTCTCTGACAATACATGACAATAGTAGCATTTCATCAGGTGTTGTCCCTGAAGTTAGGGATGACCAAATGGAGGTGTCATAGATGCTGCCTGATTGCATTCTCCAGTGTTTGTAGCAGTTCTAGACCTATAGCACAGAGGAGTTCTGATCAGAAACTCATGACTAGCCTGTCTGTCCTGCCTTCAAAGAGACAGTGGGAAAGAACTTCAGAAGCCACAGGAGTCTCTTACAAATGACAGGAATCCAGTCCCTCTGTCCCTTCTTTAATAATAATAATATTGTGGGTTTTTCCCAGTAGGTTCAGAGGAAGTCAAACTGTCACCTAGGGAAAAGAACTTTATTCAAAATCTCAGAAAGGGCAATTCCTTTCACCCCAAAGGAACAGCTCAGAGATTCAAGTGCTATGGAAGGGCAGCTTTCTGACTACTTGACTCATGGCCAGCGTGATCTCAGACCACTGGATATTGGAAACTATATCCCAAGGCCATGTGTTAGAATTCTATGTCAAGCCCTTCCTTGGCTATTTTGTTCCGTCACCTTCTGATTGAAAACGCAGGGCTTCCAACATTTTGGACTATCTGCTGAGAATCCAGGCCAGCATACTAGTTTCCCCAGACAAATAGCGATAATATGCATACCTCATAGTTCCCAACAGCAATAGAGATCTGTGTCCAATGATGGACCTGAATTAAAAAAATAAACTCCTTTCTGGTCCCAAGCTTCAGGATGGAGCCCCTGAAGAGTAATTGTGGCAATGAACTTGGTGGAGTTCCTCGGCTTCCTGCATCTTCAGGGTACTGATCTACACCTCACAAACAGTATCAGGTTCTTTTGTTCAGTTTGCTAGCAATTCAAAAAACATTCACAGGGGTGATGGTGATGCTTTCAGCGGTCCTGAGAGTGTAAGGCCTCTATTTGGGTGATTGACTAAGAGCTAAGACGGAACACAAATAGAGGAAAGCCATCACATGGGTCAACTCCTTCCTAGAGATCACAACTCAAGGAGCCCTGAACTGTTAAGGTCTGTGTATTGGAATGGAATCAGCTATTTCCATTTAGGGGATCAGTTGTGATATAATCTGTTACTCTGCTTCTTTCTTATTTCTTAGGGCTTGTCTATACTTACCGGGGGATTGATGAGCAGCGATCGATGCATTGGTGGTCGATTTAGTGGGTCCAGTGAAGACCCGCTAAATTGACCACAGATCGCTCTCCCGTCGACTCTTGTACTCCACCGGATCGAGAAAAGTAAGGGGAGTCGATGGGAGAGCGTCTCCTGTTGACATCACATAGTGTGGACCCCGCAGTAAGTAGATCCAAGCTACGTCTATTTGAGTTATGCTATTCCTGTAACTCAAATTGCGTAGCTTAAATCCAATTTCCCCTGTAGTGTAGACAAGGCCTTAGCTGTTGCTTTTTCTCTTCCTTTCAATCACATTTGAGTCTCTCATCTGGGAGTTCCTTATAGGTCAAACTGTGGAGATTGTTCTGTGTTCTTAATACACAGTGGTTCTGTATGTCCTTAACAAACTATTTCTGTTTTCCTGCTTGTAAATTGGAGTTGCACTACTCTTCTGCAAAGGATAATGTGATGCTTATTCACCAGTATTTATGAATCACATTTATATTCTTTGATGAAAGAATGTAACCAAGGGCAGAGGGGTTTTTTTTTGTTTTTGTTTTTTTGTTTTTTTGTTGTTGTGCTGTCTGTATACCCTGATGCATCCAGCAGGAGCTGATGAGCCTTTCTGAGGCTATCTGATACATTTCCCTCTGCTTCACAATCCTTCCTTGTATGAAGTAGATCCTCAGAAGTGGCAGAAGGAAAGCCTTCTCCTGTCTGCTGCCGTTTTACAGCAAGACAAGTGGGAGACTGTCCACTCCACTTTTTTTCCATCTGCAGCTCCCTATATCATCCCCAGAGTGACTCCTCAACAAGTAGAAGCAGGTATTTTGGAAAACACAAAACAATAAAACAACAAGCTTGAACAAAAATTTCAAACTGTGAAAGCTCCCTAAATTTATAAATGTTTCTGTGGATAGGTTCAGCCTTTAATCTTTTCTGCCCTAATCCCCAAGCACATCACCTTTTGAATTTCACAGAAAGCTCATATCAGGCACTCCAGGAAAGTGTTTATTCAACAGTTTGTGCTCTTGATCTATACTGGATAGTAATTGTTAGGCCTGTGTGACTGAGGTTTGCTTTAAACTCGCTTGACCTTTTTACAGTTGGCTGTTGACCCTTCCTTGTTGTGCTCCAATTTAAACTTCAACCTGACAGTTTTTCCATTCACAGATGTTGGTTTGCCTTTCTTAGCTCTACAGGTACATGTTGTTGCTGTTGTTTTTTCTCTGTGGGTAAATTTAATGATTTACCTTGAAGGAGTAATAGTAGTAGTTTAAGCTAGATATGATGCTGGCAGGTGCCGTGCAAACTTTTCAGCTGTGCTTTACAAAGTCTTCTCTAAAGTATTTTAAAATAATATCATTTTTAGGTAGTAGAAAGGATATTAGATGTATCTTTTTATAATTGGTAATATTTACAGACAAATGTATAAACTTCCCAAGGTATGTAATAATGCTTACCCACATGTAAAGTGCTCTGACAATTATGGATGAAAATTACTATAAAGGCTACCAATGTTTAATATTTCTCAGTGCTGTGGATCTCAAATCATGAAGCACAGGTTAAAATGTCCAGGTTTACTAAAGAGCCAGTGGATGGCCTTTATCTAATTTTCCTTGCTTCTTTTGGTTTGTCTGTAGCCTGGAACACCAGTTTATAGATATAAGAATTCTAAAATAGTCTATCTAATTCAAATAGTGCAGTCATTAGGGGTTAACACTGCTGTCAGTATAGTCTAGCTACAGCAATGGTTTCGAATAAACAAAATCCTTCAGTTTCAACGTATACTTTTTAAGTCCTAAAAAATTCATAAACTTGATTTACAACCTGGTTTGTGATGCTGGAAGCAAAAATGTCAAATATGAAGCTTTATTTTGTCAAGAGCAGTCTTTTAGTTTAGACATTCTAAACAGTCCCTAAGGATGAGCCTTTGTAGCTGTTGGCAGTGTTGACATTAAACACAAAAGAAGGGTATTTCTAGTACCGATCATATTTAATTGCATCTTAAATTGCATTTTTAGTTTATAGAAGTCAAATGAAGTTGTAAATTAAGTGTAAAAATCAGATAAAATGAGATCAAGATGTATAGTTACTTTTTAAATAAGATTTGTTTTGTTGAGCCATAGAATGCCTTAAAGAAACACACACAAAAAAGATAGTTTGAGAGAATGTAAACATACAAAAAAACTATACTTGCATTAACTTATTGTTAGCAGAAATGGTGCCATACCTTATTTTATAGTCTGTAAATTATAATTATTTTTCAGTATGTGTGAAATATAGTTTTGTTTAAAAAAAGAGAACATTGCCTAAAAGTTACTTAATTGGGTTTGCTACAGTTGACGTTTTTCATTAAAAAAGACTGTATGATTCAGTATTGTATTCTTCAGATTCAGAAACATTTGGCATTGTCAGTTTATTTTGTCTTTCTGCATGAATATTCCTGTAATATTTAACACCTTAATCTGCTTCATATACTTTATTTTTAGAAGAGGTGTGCAAAATTTGTCTCATTCCTCTGAATCAGACTTTTAGATTAAATGGTCACTTACGTAAGTATTTCTAATTAAAAACAGCAAACCAAAACAATTTTTACCATTTTCCAGCATTGGGGAAGGGATATTAAAAATAATTGGACAGGAAAGTGCTAGGAGACTTCCAGAAAATTGCCAGCAGAACTGAGAATAGGCTTTTGATCAAAAGATTGGACCAAGTGGGAGCATGTTAAACATGTTGACAACATACCTTATCTGAAGCTCAGGCCAGTTGGAAGCTTGTTCCACGGATTTCATATGTAAGAATCAAACTTGAAGTTTGTTTGTTTGTTTGTTTGTTTACATACCATGTTGGTGTACATGGCACATTAGGCATAAAACAAGGTCTCTGCCCAGAAGTAAAAATCTAAAGTGAATCCACATGTTCCATAGAATCTCTATGGATAGAAATTTCATGCTCTAATAAGTATATAACATTAGGGATCTATTATTGACCACCTGACCAGGACAGTGATAGTGATGATGAAATGCTAAGGGAAATTAGAGAGGCTATCAAAATTAAGAACTCAATAATAGTGCGGGATTTCAATTATCCCCATATTGACTGGGAACATTTCACTTCAGGATGAAATGCAGAGATAAAATTTCTCGATACTTTAAATGACTGCTTCATGGAGCAGCTGGTACGGGAACCCACAAGGGGAGAGGCAACTCTAGATTTAGTCCTGAGTGGAGCGCAGGAGCTGGTCCAAGAGGTAACTATAACAGGACCGCTTGGAAATAGTGACCATAATACAGTAGCACTCAACATCCCTGTGGTAGGAAGAATATCTCAACAGCCCAACACTGTGGCATTTAATTTCAAAAGGGGGAACTATGCAAAAATGAGGGGGTTAGTTAAACAGAAGTTAAAAGGTACAGTGACTAAAGTGAAATCCCTGCAAGCTGCATGGGTGCTTTTTTAAGGGGGGAGGGATAGCTCAGTGGTTTGAGCATTGGCCTGCTAAACCCAGGGTTGTGAGCTCAATCCTTGAGGGGGCCACTTAGGGATCTGGGTCAAAATCAGTACTTGGTCCTGCTAGTGAAGGCAGGGGGCTGGACTCGATGACCTTTCAAGGTCCCTTCCAGTTCTAGGAGATAGGATATCTCCATTAATTAATTTATTTTATTTATTTATTTTTAAAGACACCATAATAGAGGCCCAACTTCAATGTATACCCCAAATTAAGAAACACAGTAAAAGAACTAAAGAGCCACCGTGGCTTAACAACCATGTAAAAGAAGCAGTGAGAGATAAAGACTTCCTTTAAAAAGTGGAAGTCAAATCCTAGTGAGGCAAATAGAAAGGAGCATAAACACTGCCAAATTAAGTGCAAGAATGTAATAAGAAAAGCCAAAGAGGAGTTTGAAGAACGGCTAGCCAAAAACTCCAAAGGTAATGACAAAATGTGTTTTAAGTACATCAGAAGCAGAAAGCCTGCTAAACAACCAGTGGGGCCCCTTGATAATCAAGATACAAAAGGAGCGCTTAAAGACGATAAAGTCATAGCGGAGAAACTAAATGGATTCTTTGCTTCAGTCTTCACGGCTGAGGATGTTAGGGAGATTCCCAAACCTGAGCCAGCTTTTGTAGGTGACAAATCTGAGGAACTGTCACAGATTGAAGTGTCACTAGAGGAGGTTTTGGAATTAATTGATAAACTTAACATTAACAAGTCACCGGGACCAGATAGCATTCACCCAAGAGTTCTGAAAGAACTCAAATGTGAAGTTGCGGAACTATTAACTAAGGTTTGTAACCTGTCCTTTAAATCGTCTTCTGTACCCAGTGACTGGAAGTTAGCTAATGTAACGCCAATATTTTAAAAGGGCTCTAGAGGTGATCCCGGCAATTACAGACCGGTAAGTCTAACGTCGGTACCGGGCAAATTAGTCGAAACAATAGTTAAGAATAAAATTGTCAGACACATAGAAAAACATAAACTGTTGAGCAATAGTCAACATGGTTTCTATAAAGGGAAATCGTGTCTTACTGATCTATTAGAGTTCTTTGAAGGGGTCAACAAACATGTGGACAAGGGGGATCCAGTGGACATAGTGTACTTAGATTTCCAGAAAGCCTTTGACAAGGTCCCTCACCAAAGGCTCTTATGTAAATTAAGCTGTCATGGGATAAAAGGGAAGGTCCTTTCATGGATTGAGAACTGGTTAAAAGACAGGGAACAAAGGGTAGGAATTAATGGTAAATTCTCAGAATGGAGAGGGGTAACTAGTGGTGTTCCCCAAGGGTCAGTCCTCGGACCAATCCTATTCAACTTATTCATAAATGATCTGGAGAAAGGGGTAAACAGTGAGGTGGCAAAGTTTGCAGATGATACTAAACTGCTCAAGATAGTTAAGATCAAAGCAGACTGTGAAGAACTTCAAAAAGATCTCATAAAACTAAGTGATTGGGCAACAAAATGGCAAATGAAATTTAATGTGGATAAATGTAAAGTAATGCACATTGGAAAAAATAACCCCAACTATACATACACTATGCTGGGGGCTAATTTAGCTACAACAAGTCAGGAAAAAGATCTTGGAGTCATCGTGGATAGTTCTCTGAAGATGTCCACGCAGTATGCAGAGGCGGTCAAAAAAGCAAACAGGATGTTAGGAATCATTAAAAAGGGGATAGAGAATAAGACGGAGAATATCTTATTGCCCTTATATAAATCGATGGTACACCCACATCTCGAATACTGCGTACAGATGTAGTCTCCTCATCTCAAAAAAGATATACAGGCACTAGAAAAGGTTCAGAGAAGGGCAACTAAAATGATTAGGGGTTTGGAACGAGTCCCATATGAGGAGAGATTAAAGAGGCTAGGACTCTTCAGCTTGGAAAAGAGGAGACTAAGGGGGGATATGATAAAGGTATATAAAATCATGAATGATGTGGAGAAAGTAGATAAGGAAAAGTTATTCACTTATTCTCATAATACAAGAACTAGGGGGTCACCAAATGAAATTAATAGGCAGCAGGTTTAAAACAAATAAAAGGAAGTTCTTCTTCACGCAGTGCACAGTCAACTTGTGGAACTCCTTACCTGAGGAGGTTGTGAAGGCTAGGACTATAACAGCGTTTAAAAGAGAACTGGATAAATTCATGGAGGTTAAGTCCATTAATGGCTGTTAGCCAGGATGGGTATGGAATGGTGTCCCTAGCCTCTGTTTGTCAGAGGGTGGAGATGGATGGCAGGAGAGAGATCACTTGATCATTGCCTGTTAGGTTCACTCCCTCTGGGGCACCTGGCATTGGCCACTGTCGGTAGACAGGATACTGGGCTAGATGGACCTTTGGTCTGACCCGGTATGGCCGTTCTTATGTTCTTATATCTTGGTATCTAAGGGCCTTCTCTTGCTCTTGTTGAAACCAAGAGCAGCAGAATCTGGCCCTAATTTCATCAAAATGAATGAAAGACAATAGACCTCATTGTGTAGAAGGTTATGGGAGTGAGCAAAGGAAGAGAAAAACTGGGAGAAAAGTGTTAATGGGAAAGGAATATAGCTTTTGTAAGTTTTCCCATGGTAAGAAGATCGTTGGTTTTTATTTGATCTTTGATTGTGATTAGTGTTACTTTAATGGTCAGATGCCTGAATGGGTGTAGATGCAGGAGTGAAAATTAGTGATGGAAAGCTATCTGAAATGCGGCTTGTTGAGGGATGTGAAGGTTAATATTGCTGGCAGATACCCAGTTTATAAAAATAAAAATAAGCTTCTTTAACTTATAAGAAATACAGATGCCATATTCTGATCCTCTGAGAGGGATGGGTAATAGTAAAAGTAGGCCCAACAGAAATAAAAGGATAGTCATTCAGTCATTTTATAATAAATGAATCGTGACAATTCTTGGTGTTTGGCTTTAGAGATGTAGAAAGTAGAAAAATGTCCAGTTCAGAGTCAGCAAAAGCATATACATGGAGTGTTCATCTTAAGTTCCAAAATGATGCTGTGATTAGAAACTAATTCATTTAGAGAAAGCTTGACCTTCAACAATAGCTAGTATGAAACACTGGGAGGGAAGGGGAAAGGAAAGACAAAATTAATGATTGGTTAGCTGTTGGCATGACCTGTTGGTTATTTACATTCATTTTGTTTTTGTTTGGCCTTTCCATGGAAGGGGAACAACAAGTGGATCTGTGTAATGGCAGTTAAATTTTCCCAGTCCTCCCCCACTTCTAAATCTCAGAATCTTACCGGCATACAGGGGGGCCTAGCAAGTGTAAGTGTCCTACATGCACTCAAATAATGCTTCCCCATGTTCAACAGAACGTCAGGAGGTGCCAGCAATGAATGGGAACAGGATTTGTCACATATTATTCCATGGCTAGAGCTCTAGATAGGGTCACTGATGTCTTTCTCTAGAAGAACATTTGTTATTGTAGTTTTACATGTTGGGCTGATTAGAATTTCTTTTGCCTGCTCTTATGGTTCCCAGAAGCTTCTGCTGCTCCCATTAGATGAGGTATGAAAGTAATTAGGATTTCCGAAGAGGAGGATTTGGTACGTCTTTCACAACTTATTTTATTAAACGTAAAACTTGCTGTGAGATGGAGAACTGGAAGTCTCAAGAGAGTGGTAATAAGAATGCAGTGCTTTTAACCTCCAAAATTACTGATACATATCTCGCCCAGATTGCTAATTAGCAGAATTTACCATCTTTTATAATGAGTCTATGTGAAATGAAGTTTTCTTAATAGAGATGGTTGTTTTATTTGTTGGAAAATGGAGATTTGTTTAAACTGAAACTCTTCACAGGAACGTACCAGTTTCAGCAAAATGTTTGTTGGGAAAGTTTTCTCAGTCTAGAATGGAATGTTGTGTGTGTGCACGCATATACTCCACTTCTAGTTTTTAATTCACTTTGTGGTATTCATCTGTCCAGAGTATAAAAACATAAGTAATACCACCACAATTGGTACTAGACATTTAATATAGTAAATTCAGTGAATTCATCAAAATTCAAAGTTATGGTTTGATTAGTTACATATCCACTTCATATGTATATTAAAGCATTGACGTTAGCCTCACCATGTCATTTTATAGTCATTGCTGGCACTTATCACCACAGAATGAGAATAATAATTTATTTTTTTAGGCTGTATAAATATCACTGCGTCTTAACAAACAAAAGACAGGATTCCTTCCCTGAAGAGACCATTTAAATTAAAATACCTGGTTCTATGTAGCTAGATATATATACTTTTCCAGTGCAATAATAAACACTTGAATATGGTCCGTATCAGAATTAGGAACACTTGATTGTATTTCACTGGACAGAAGCCAAAGCTGTACTGGGGAACAACAGATAAGAATTCTAATCGATTGCAAACAAGAGTTAGCTTTGTAGAGTTTAACTGCACCACAAATTTGTTGTTTATAACCTGTGTTCAGTAGCAATTAAAGCAGATTGATTAAGAAAGTTTAATAGTTGAGAGTAGAAATGCCGTTCTCGACAGCTATTTTCCCTCAATTTGTAAACGTACTTTGTAATTCTAGTAACTGTATTAAGGCTTTGGTATTTATATTGTGAGTTGTGTAATTAAGTTAAGCTAATGGAATACACAGTCTAATGTTACATGGTATGTTATTCCTTATGAGAAATTCAATTTATGATTTCTTGATTCATTATTACAAAAGTGGCTTGTTAATTTGACTTTCACTTAGCCAAAGATGCTTTAATTAATTACTATAACAATAGGAATATGGGGAATAGTATCTTAAGAAAAGGAATGTTTGTTTTTTTAAAAAGTTTGTTTTTAAAAGGTTATTTGCATACTGTAACCACAACATTTTAAATCCTTTGCATGACTCAGTCCTATTTATGTAGCATTACTTGCATTTTTATGTTGTATTTAGAAGAAATTTTAATTTTTTTTTTTTTTTTTTTTTTTTTACTGTTTCAGGGTGAGGTGTACCTTTTGACCCTCTCTGTCTCCCTGAATTGCCTGAGCCTGTACTTCTCTCAGGGTGGTATCCTTCAAATCACCCCACTTTTAGACTAGGCCTCAGCTTACAGCACTCCATTTCATCAGCTGAGTCTTCAGCAGGTCGAACTGGGGTTTGGTTGCAGCTATAGCCTTCCGTTGGCCTGTGATTAGTATGAAGATGCTGTGAGACTGAACAGCCTTTTCAAAACAAAGTATTATTTATTTATCCATAGGAACCATAACCATCAGTAGGGGAAAGGGCTAAAAGAACTAAAGGCCTTACCTTACCTTTCCTTGCACCTTTTGGTAGGCCCTACTTGTCGTAAGCACTCACAGCACTGGAGCTGGGAGGGACAGTCTACACTCCTTGCTGTCTCTGTTTGAGTCTGACTGTTAGTCACTGTCTCCACCCCTGAGTTCACAGGCAGCCTTTTTAACCATTTCAGAGTTCCTTTATCTGTCATTGGACATCTACATCTTGTTGGTAAGAGGTAGACTTCCAATAGTGGATTCACTATATTATGCAGTAAGCATCAGAAATCAAATTAGTCACGGTCTGGCTTCCTGGAGAACTTCCCTGAACTAAGTTAACTGATTGTACCCATGTAGCAGACACATGGATAATTACATCTCTATCCCGATATAATGCGACCCGATATAACACGAATTCGGGTATAACACGGTAAAGCAGTGCTCTGGGGGGGTGGGGCTGCGCAGTCCGGCGGATCAAAGCAAGTTCGCTATAACAGGGTTTCACCTATAACGTGGTAAGATTTTTTGGCTCCCGAGGACAGCGTTATATCGGGATAGAGGTATATATAGACAGAGGTACACACAATATTCATTTTAAAAAATACAGATATCTCCAATGTTCTTTGTTTTTATATGCATGTTTTAAAATTAGTACTATTTTATATAGTGAATCATAAGATTGGGGGGGGAGTTGTTTTATACTATTGGATAAATATGATTAAAAAAAAACCCTACTGAACTGCATGTTGTTCATCCAGTAGAAAGAGTAAGTATAATTTTATTTAGTTCATTTAGTAGAACCAAAGAAGCTGGAGTCCATTTCTCTGTGCATACAGTATCATTTCAGTACACTTTTTAGAATTTTGTCCAGTTCAGTCTCAAGTGACGGGAATTCTTCCATTTCCCTTTGAACATTTACTGGAGTAGGAGGAAAAGACTGCAGCTAACATCAGCCATTCAAAACCCAATCCCACACTCAACCTTCCACCAGCATCATCAACCCCCACCAGCACTGAATTCAGTTCCAGTACACAAGGGATTGTGTGTTATGATTGGCATCAGTACTTTTTTGGGCCATTTTGTGGGTCACTGCTATACAGAACCATTTATAGAGATTTCAGATTTTGTTTGTTTTTTAATTGATTTTTTTCATTATAAAAGACCTATTTTTCTTACAAATCAAATACCTTTTCCCACATTGCTAAGGATTGAATGTATTCCTTAGAAAGGAGTGTATAGTGTAGTGGTGTGGTAGCGATGCTGTAGTTAAGGTTGAGGAGACGCTATGTCTGAAAGTTGTTCCAATAAAAGTTATTCTTGTTAGAGTGCTTGCTCATGTCCATTCCCATAGGTGTGTGCGTGTGCTGTGTGCACGATCGTCAGAAGGTTTTACCCTAGCGGTACCGATTGGGTTGGCTACAGAACCCCCTGGAGTGGCGGCTTGATGGCGGTGTAGATAGGTCCCTGCCGATCCGCTGCCTGCTCAGTTCCTTCTTACCACCACTGACAGTCATTGGAGCAACTTGTCTCTTGCGTTAGCAAGTGCTTTCCTAGTGTTTTTTCCTGTACATATTTGTTAATCATTAGTAGTTAGTAAGTTTCTTAGTTAGTTAAAGTTGAGGTCCGCCCCCCCCCACCCGCTAAGTTTTTCCCTGCCATCGGGGCATGTTGCGGCCCCAGAGGTTCAAGCTGTGTGATAGATTGTGGGAAGCCTATTCACAGCGGGGATCTGCATGCTGCTTGTCTGAAGTGCCTGGAAGAGGGACATTTGTAGGACAAGGGTAGTATTTGCAGAGGCTTCAAGCCCAGAACCAAAAGTGAGAGAGACTATCGGCTGAAACTCCTTTTAATGGAGTCCGGTCTCTGCCCTCAGCTGGCACAAGAACAACAAGGAGTCCGGTGGCACCTTAAAGACTAACAGATTTATTTGGGCATAAGCTTTCGTGGGTAAAAAACCTCACTTCTTCAGCTGCATGGAGTGAAAATTACAGATGCAGGCACCGAACCTCTGGGGCCACGGCATCATTAATGCCTGCATCTGTAATTTTCACTCCATGCAGCTGAAGAAGTGAGGTTTTTTTACCCATGAAAGCTTATGCCCAAATAAATCTGTTAGTCTTTAAGGTGCCACCGGACTCCTTGTTGTTTTTGTGGATACAGACTAACACGGCTACCTCCTGATACTTGATAACCGGCACAAGAGACATCACCGGCGGCCTTGGTGCACAATGCACCGGCCTCAGTGTGGGGCACCTCGGCACTGCGGAAGGACTCGCATAAGGAGCATCGGCACGGCTCCCTGGTGCGGAAGGCCAGCTCATCAGTGTGGCACCAATCACAATCCCTGGTGCTGCATAAGAAGAAAAAGGAGGAGAGGGGCCGTTCCCCTGCAAAGAAGAGCAAACAGGTCACCAGTGTGGTGCATCCCATGCTGGGATGCCAGAAGGCTGGTCCATCGGTCCTGACACCATTTTGAATCCGGTGTCAGTGGACTCCCTGGTCTGGGAGGTGATGGAGGAGGACCTGGACCTTCCCGCCACACCAGACACTTTCAAGGCTGCGCAGGACTTGATTGCCATGATGGCACAGTCCCCCGCCTCACATTCCCAGGTACCGGTTCAGGTGCAGATGGCGCAAGCCCAGGGTCATCCAGCAGCGCCGATGCCCAGTACATCTGCTGCACTACTTCAGGCACCGTCGGCGGCACTGTCTGCGGCACCGATGGCAGCACCACCTATCCTGCTCTGACTATTCCTCTGAGTCAGAGGCGGAGTCGTTCGTGTCCTGACACAGCTGGTACCGCTCAAGATTCCGGCACCAGTCTTGGTACCGTAGAGTGGAGGACCCCTCGGTACTGATGGTGTTCTGGCCACCCCGGTGGCAGGGCCCCATACAATGGCCCTTTTGGACACCTTGGGCCTATCTCCAGGCCCAAGGGCATAGTTCCAGGTGGCATCAGTAGTTTCCATTGCCCCTGACACGTCCAGGGTTTCTGAGAACCCACCACGGGGTTCAGACCCAGGCTTGCTGGATCGGGTGCATTGTCAGAGCTGCCAACCCCTGCGGCTCCTGCACCACCAGTTGCAGCAGTAAGTGGATGTCCCTGAGGTCACCAGGGAACCGGAGGGGCAGGAAGACCTTGTCCCACCTCAAGCCTCATCTTCTTCCTTGCCGGACAAGGCAGTAGCAGGCACTACTATGTCCCTCCTGGCAATACACCAGGACCTCCTTAGGAGGGTGGCCCAAAATCTCAATATGCAAACTGAGGAGGTTGTGGAGGACTCTGACCCGATGGTCGACATACTTGCCCCGGAGCATCCCTCCAAGGTGTCACTGCCACTTATAAAAACTATACAAAACACCACGAAGGTACTCTGGCAGATCCCCGCCTCTATACTACCTACGGCCAGGGATGTAGAGAGGCGTTACTTCGTACTACAAAAGAGGTATGAGCACCTATTTACCCACCCCCAACCTGGGACCTTGGTGGTCGTTGCAGCAAACCACAGAGAGTGGCAGGGGCAACCGGGTCCTGCTCCTAAAAATAAGGACGCCAAGAAGATGGATCTCTTCAGTCAAAAGGTATACTTGACCGAGGGGCTCCAGCTTCGAATTTCCAACCAGAAGGCGGTACTTAGCCGCTACACATGCAACTCTTGGAACGCCCTCTCCAAGTTTCAGGAACTGCTCCTGTCTGAGTCACAACAGGAATTTGTTGCAATCCTAGAGAGGGCAGAGTGGTGGCTAGAACCTCCCTCCAAGCTGCGTTGGACTCCACCAACTTGGCGGCGTGAACTATGGCTATGGCCATTACAATAAGGCATAGCTCATGGCTACAGGTTTCAGGACTCCCGGTGGAGGTCCAGAATACAATACAGGGCCTTCCATTTGACAGTGCAGAGCTGTTTGCTGACAAGACGGACTATAATCAACAGAGGGGCAGAAACAACAGGAGGCGTCCTCCGCAGTTGTCGTCGGGCCAGGGCTCCTCCAAGCAGTCCCCCGGTTCGAAGCCAAACTTTTGAAAGTGCGTCCGAGGATGGAGCACCAGCCCAAGTCTCGGATCCTTTCCCTCCCTTTGTCAATTGTCTGTCTCACTACTACCATGAGTAGATTGGATAGAATATCCCACCCTTACCGTGCTCAGGACCCAGTGCTCTGAAGTAATCTGGGCCCAGGCATGGGCCCAGATTACTTCAGAGCACTGGGTCCTGAGCACGGTAAGGGTGGGATATTCTATCCAATTCTGTGCCCTTGCGGCCTCCTACCCACCTTCCCCATCCCTCTTCAGGGACCCTTCTCACGAGCAACTCCTACAGGAGGTGCAATCACTTCTTGCTCTAGGGGCGATAGAGGAGATTCCTCAGGAGTTCAGGGGCAGGGGATTCTAGTCCCAATATTTCCTTATCCCTACTTCCAAAGGTGGGCTCAGGTCTATCCTGGATCTGCAAAACCTCAATATGTTTATAAGAAAGCTGAAGTTTCATATGGTCTCTCTGGCCACCATCCATCATTCCTTCCCTGGATCCAGGGGACTGGTATGCTGCCCTGGACCTGACTTCCATATGTCGATTATTCCGGCGCACAGATGATTCCTGAGATTCTTGGTCAGCGGCCGATACTACCAGTTCACTGTACTCGTTCGGGCTTTCAACGGCCCCTCGCATGTTCACAAAATGCATGGCAGTTGTGGCAGCTTTCCTCCGCAAACGCTGGGTACAGGTCTTCCCGTACCTGGATGACTGGCTCATCAAGGGTAATTCTCAAGTGCAAGTGCAAGAGCACGTGGCGTTGGCATGCACCACTTTCAGCAGTCTGGGGCTCATTCTGAATGTGCCCAAGCCTACCTTAGCCTCAACCCAAAAAATGGAATCCAGGAAAGCCTCAATAAATTCTACTCAAGCCAGAGCTTCCCTGCCCGAGTCCCGGTTCCAAAGCATCAGGGATATCATCAAGAGCCTCTGCCAGTTTCCAACAACTGCGGCCAGAAATTGCATGAAGTTTCTGGGGCATATGTTGGCCTGCACGTATGTAGTACAACACTCCACATTGCGCCTTTGCCCCCTCCAGGCTTGGTTGGCGAAGATATACAGACCCTGCCGGGACTCTCTGGACAGATTGCTTACCCTCCTACCCCCCCTTCACTTCCCCCCCCCCCCCGATATTCTCGAGTCCCTAAGCTGGTGGCTACAATCTCAGGTGGTCTGTGCAGGAGTGCCCTTCGCCAAGCCTCAGTCCTCACTGTCGCTAGTCACGGACGCATTGGATATGGGCTGGGGAGCGCACCTGGGCAGTATCAGAACTCAAGGCCTGTGGTCACAACCAGAACTATTGGTGCATATCAATGTCAGAGAGCTGAGAGCGGTTCGCCTGGATTGCCAGACGTTCCAGATCCATCTTCAGGGCAAGTGGGTCTCAGTGTTAATGGACAACACCACAGCAATATTCTATATAAACAAACAGGGTGGTGCTCGCTCCTCTCCCCTTTGTCAGGAAGTTGTCTGACTGTGGGACTTCTGCATCACACGCTCCATCCAGCTACAGGCCTCGTATCTGCCAGGAGCACAGAATGAACTAGCGGACCACCTTAGCCACTTGTTCAACACTCACGAGTGGTCACTCAGAGCGGACATTGCCCTTCCCATCTTCCAGAGGTGGGGCTATCCCCGCATGGACCTGTTTGCGACGCAGATCAATAGCAAGTGCCAGCTATTCTGCTCCTTTCAGAACCACAGCCACGGCGCCATAGCAGACGCTTTTCACCTTCCGTGGATGGGTCACTTGCTATATGCGTTCCCTCCCTTCCCTCTCATACACAAGGTCTTCCTCAAGGTCTGGCAGGACAGGGTTTCGGTGATCCTCACAGCACCAGCATAGCTCCGCAAGCACTGGTTCACTGCATTGCTGAACCTATCAGTGGAGAGGTCAGTAGCCCTCCCTATGCTCCTGGACCTCATCACACAGGACCATGGTCATCTACAGCACCCCAGCCTGGAGTCCTTTCATCTCATGGAGGGGAAACTCCATGGCTGAACCTGCTTGAACGTATCTAGTAGTACCGATTTAGAGAATTGCCTCTGGTGAGATGCATGTGGAAAAAGAGCTGTACTTTTGAGGGTTATGAATTGCCTGCTTACCATTATCGTGCGGCATGGACTAGATGCCTTTTTGAGGTCCCCACCAGCTCTATTTCTCATTTTTATTATCATGTTTACTTTTTAAAAGATACTCACATCCTTCTCTGTATGATGTATAGTCAAAATATAGTATCTATGTTGTTATGACTAGTAGGTATACGTAGTAGATGTGCAAAGCATAGTGACATAAAATATTCCCCATGAATTCTTTTTCTGTCATCTCCTTTCCAGTATCAATCCTGGATTTTTTCCCTGTACTTCTGGAGTGATGCCTTCATTCTTTTAAAGTCGTTATCTCTGTGTATTGTAACTTCTGGTGGAAAATAATTGACTGGCTTCTTGTTGTTGTGCAAGCGCCAGTGTAATTTCATCAGTCGTTTGGCACAGACTGCTGAACAGTGATCCAGCTTGCATCTTTTCTTCTTGGGAGATGAAATGCATTGCCTCCTCTGTCAGCTGATATGTAAAATCACATTCTCTAGCTAAATACTTATTGTCTTCAGTTCCTAAGGAAATGTAATAACATTGTGCAGTATATATTCTATAATGGGCTTTAGATATATTGCTGCAACTAATATTTTATTATGTAATTTCTTGTTTGTTTTAGTCCAGTTGTGTTTCTTTTCTTTCTGCAGAAACATACTGGTATCTGTTTTGTTAAAAAGACGCTTCAAGTTGTTTACATGCACCAATTATAACTCTTCCTAAAATTTACATATTTTGCTATCACACAGGTACTTTAAAACTTCCACAAGTGCTGCAATGGTTAGTGGCTCAGCAAGGTGACATGATAACAAACAACCCAAAGTGCTAAATTAGTTGTATATCCTTTTTGCCTCTCTTTTTAAAATAGTGGTGATCTATCTGGGAGAATAAAGATGTTTTTCCAAATTTCTGAGGTCTAAGACTATGCTTAAAATAAGATCTGGTATATATGTGGGGCTGGCTGGGTGAGTGATTGGGCCAAGTATGACTTGTGAGCAACCTGTGGCTGTAATATCAACTAAAATCTTGCTATTGCTATCTAAATATTGCTAGCTAGGTGACAACGGCATTGCCTACGTGGGTAGTGAAGAAGGAGGGAAAAGAATCTTGAGGATTCCATTACTGAATTTGGTAGATGTTCTCTTCTGGGTAGATAACCAGATAAATCTGCCATATATGATTTGACCTCTTTATCAGAGTTTTCCTGTTTGTTTCTATCCCTAGTTTGACATAATAAGGTGGACTCACTTTAATGTCTGTATTTTTGGGAAGTGGTTCCTTTTACACTGGAAGTTGGGTAAGAAGGTGATGGCCACTGTACCTTCCTTGTCTGATGTAGGATTTTGATATATTGATATATTTGATATATTAGGACACAAACATAGGTTAGCTGTGACCTTATGGCATCATCTAACCAAATCTTGGTGATAGATTCTTCCTTTGAGATCATGTTGGCGTTATTTACAAATGTGTTTGCATTCTGGTTATGCGTCTGTGCTAATTCAGTTCTTTCGGTTTTGCTCTTCAAAAGTGTGTGAGACATGCCACATTTCCAAGATGCTGAGTGTTTGTTTGATTTCCTTAAAGTGCCTTCCTCGTGCCATTCTTGGCTGGGATTTGGGTAGGTTTCTATTGTGTGTTCCAGGGGGTTGCTTTTCTTTACTGCCAGATTCTCAGGCTGTAGTATCACTTTTTTGGCCTGATATCAAGGCAGAGTAATGATGACTAAGTGGGTGATGTCCTGATTCTGTGCTACCCTCCTTTTCTTATATCCCATGCAGACTATCTAGGATGACTTTTCTCTTGTTCCTGGTTTTCCATCAGGCTTGTTAGTTTGGTTTTTAAAAAGTGACCTCTTACAGTGTACTGATGTTTATTACAGCTAAAAGTTACATATGATCAGTCACTTTATCACAAAGGAAATGGATTATTGACTCTGGCTATTATGACTGTGGTGATGACATTGCCCATGCTGAATGGAATTGACACAATTTCCTAAAGAAGTAATGTAAATAGCCTTACTTTTCAGCCTGAGAAATAATGACTTAAAAATTAATCTGACTTATATGGAACTACTTACTATAAACAGTTATTCTAACATCCACATTAGTTTGTGAAATTACCTCTGACCTGGAGGACAAGGCAAATGGCTTTTTGCAAAGTCACTGCAAGTGTAATTACTTTGAGTGGCCTAGAGGAGGGACTTCTTATACTTATGAAAACTAGTGTATGACCTTTCAAGTGCTCTCAATTTCTCCCAGCCGGAGGGAGTATAAACACTTTGTCTAGTCTTGAACTCTAGTTACTGTATAACAACAATGGTTACAGCATTGGGAGATCTCCTTAAGTAGTTTAAGAAGCATATCTGGTACGATTGCCCATTTGCCAGGAACATTTGCATTTAATCTTTTTCAGGACAACACTTTATATAATGTCAAAAATGTATTTGCATGACAAGCAGTTCAGAAATCATCCCTTTTGCCAATTTATTAATTGTTCTAGTTAGCTAGAAAGGAATGTATTGGTTTGTCTTTATTTTATGAGACAATCACATTTGAAAAATAGATAATCTCTCTTGACTCATATATTGCAAACTAAACAGAAGGGTAATCTCCCCTCAACGTTTTTGAGAAATGCTAATAAGCTACATGTGGGGAAACATACTTAAAAATGGGAAATTGAGGTACAGAGACATAAATATCCAAAGTGTACAGTAGTATTACATGCTCAATTTGAGATGCCTGTTATGAGCTGCGTGATTCCTTGTTGTCTTTGAATTAAAACCTTTTAAAACTAATGTGTGAATGAGTTCCCCTTTTAAGTCGGTTATAAGGGGCCACACCTAAAACACAGCCTAACAGTCTGCCCAGATACTAGCACCAGAAGGAGGGAATGGAGAGAACATACAGAGGCTGAGAACAGACTGAGTGAGAAAAAGCAGCTGAAAGTATAGGAGTTAAGGGTGCAGGGGTCAGGGTGCAGGCTGGAAAACACTGCTTTTGGTGCTGTGAGCAAAAAAAGCTGTTTCCTGCGAATGGATTCCCTCTGCGTTCAGAGACACAGGATTTTGTATTTTCTTTGTAATTAAACAAAACTGCAGCAAAGAAATACTTGACCATCACCTACTTCTACTCTCAACTGGAACACCCACAGGGTCCCAAACTTTGAATTACCTATGGCAGGGGTGGGCAAACCATGGCCCGCGGACCAGCTCCAGCCCCTCAGGGCTTTGGATCCGGCCCGCGGGATTGCCCCCATGGCGCCATGGGCCCCGCACCGCTCTCGGAAGCAGACCGTACAGCGTTCCTGCGGCCCCTGGGCAGGGGGGCAGAGGGCTCCCGTGCGTTGCCCTTGCCTCCAGGCACCACCCCTGCAGCTCCCATTGACCGGGAACGGGGAACCACGGCCAATGGGAGCTTCGGGGAGGTACCTGGAGGCGCGGCAAGGACAGAACACGTGGAGCCCTCCGCCCCCCATCCCCCAGCACTTCCTGGAGTGGCGCAGGGCCAGGGCAGGCATGCAGGGAACCTGCCCTGGTCTCTGTGCGCGCCGGTGCCACCCCAGAGCCGCTCTAGGTAAGTGGCGCTGGGCCGGAGCCTGAACCCCGCCTGCACCCCACCCCCCAACTCTCTGCCCTAAGCCCCCTCCCGCAGTCCGCACCCCTCCTGCACCCAACCCCCTGCCCTGAGCCCCCTCATACACTCCGCACCCCTCCTCTACCCCAATCCCTTGCCCTGAGCCCCTTCCTGCACACCGCACTCCCTCCCGCACCCCAACCCCCTGCCCCGGCCCTGCATACAATTTCCCCACCCAGATGTGGCCCTCGGCCCAAAAAGTTTGCCCACTCCTGACCTATGGTGTCACATTCTGGGATGCAATCCAGACCAGTGAGTGATTGTATTACCACCTGCCCTGTAACCTTTGGTGCCTCTCAATGCTTTGCTGTTGTAGCTCCTAACCTGGGCTGCTCAGAAATAGCCAGACAGCATACAGGTCACACTGAGTGTCTGTGTGTAGCTACAGCCCTGGCCCACTAACTCTGATGCTAGCAGCCTGTCAGCAACCCATGCTCTGGGTTTCAGCAGCTTTGGCTACTACCTGCAGGGTGAACCCAGCACACTCCCAGTCACAAATCTTTCCCAAAAAGGGTATTCTGCACTGTCCCGCCCTCTCCTGAGACGAGGTGGGTGAGGCAATATCTTTTACTGGACCAATTTCTGCTGGTGAGAGACACAAGCTTTCAAGCTAGACAGAGCTCTTCTTCAGGTCTGGGAAAGGTAACCAGAATGTCACAGCTAAATACAAGATCAAACAGATAGTTTAGTATAAGTAGTTAGCACATATTCCAAGGGAGCTGTCCCATGAATTTATTTAGTCCATTCCCAGCGAGCAACAATGGCAGCTATGTCAATGGAAGAAGCTATCCCGTCAACAAAGCGCTGTCCACACCGTTGCTTAGATTGGTGTAATTTATCTTGCTTAGGAAGAAGAGGGGATTACACCCCTGAATGACCCAAGTTATATCAACATAAATGATTGTGTAGACATAACCTAAGTTACAGAATACTCTTGACTTTCTTCAGAGATGCCTAGAGGAGCTTGTTTACAACAGAATATTAAAGGGCCTGATCCTGCAAACATTACACTACATAAATAATCCGTGTTTGTGTGCAGTCACACTGTTTTAATTGCAGCTATCCATTTAAGAGCTACAGAATTGGACCCAAAGTCTCAGTACTTTTTTTATTGTATGTGTTTTTAAAGATACACTCTGAGTTTTGGATAACTGACTTCATGTTGCATTAACAGACATATTGAGATTCTTATCAAATTTAAGTTGCGCACATTGTACATGAATATAAAATATTTTGAATACTGTTTAGTCTGCTGAATATATGTAGGCAGGTTAATATTATTATAAGAACCCTAACTTATTCACCTCTTGACAGTTTTCTTTTTGCTTTTAAGACCAGTGGTCTTGCAACAATATCCATTCAGGTAGTCCCCTGTTCCGGCCTGGAGCTCCATTGACCTCAGTGGGGTCCCACATGGTGGGAAAGGTTTGTCTGCATGGGTGTTTGCAGGATCAAGGCTAAAATTGTAACCTTAAAGTGATCCTTACATTTCCTTAGTTTATTTAAGAGCTAAGGCCCTATGAAATATTAGTTCTTTTAATGGAAAAAGCTAATTCTGTGTAATTTGGCAATTGCTGAGTGGTTTTTGATTAAACTTTTCAAAAAGTTTACTTTTGAACAGGGGCCAAGCATAAGAACTTTCACTAAAAAGGTGAATTATTTGGAAAGTTATTATATTTTTTTAAAATGCTGAAAATAGATTTTTACAACCAAGTAAATGCCATGATTGAACTATAGTACTGATATCTAGCAGGATGTTTAAGATAAATAAAATGCATAGAGATGAAATTGTCTCAGCCAACCACAGCATACGGATGATCTACAGTTACTGACCCATAACTTTGCTGTCATTTCTCAATTATGCAATTTTGAACTGTGGCAGAAAGATTGTAATTTGCATAAAGACCCGTTATTTCTCTACCATACAGTATGTAAATATCTATACTATGATTGGGTGGTAGCCGTTGTTAGCCAATCAGTGCACATATTTGTATAATCTCACTATGATTATTTCTCAGTACCTATACAATGTTTATGCAACTCTTTTCTCTCTGATTGGCTTCTGCTCTCAAAAATTCCTATTAAAATTCATAACAACTTTCCTCCTCTCTACATTGTCATCCCATCAAACCCTAGATATGAAATATATTTAATTTAAAAATTATTGCTCTTTGTGGGATGGTAAAGAGGTACTAAACCTTCCTCAAGGGGTCAGAAGAAAGAGGATATGATGATGTGAAAGCTGGAATTAGAGAGGGTGATACGATATGGAGGAGATAAGGGCAAAAGGCTTCCATTTTTGTTGTAGGCATCTGGACACAGTTATGAGATTAGTTGCCTATCCGAGTACAGAGGAGGGAGTATATTTCATTATAACAACTCCTGGAAAGTGCTGCCAGTTAAAGCTACAATAACAGTACCCCACATAAGAATCCCTCAGGCTTTCAGTCTCTAAGGTGTTTTTTTAGCTCAGGATATTGTTCTCTTATAAATAGGAAGCAACCTCAAGTTATTTAGATAAACAGAACCATGCTTCATGTTGTTTATTTTCCAGTTTTCAACTGACCAAGTTAATGGACCAAATTCTCTGTGGACTGGAATATGTTTAGAAACCAAAAGAAGAAAAATATAGTGCCAGAATTGGTAATGTTACTAAAAAGTTTAAAAATTGTTTGGACAAAACTACGTATTTGGCAGTTTAACACTGGAAATGATTTCTCATTAATTATTGGCATATAAAAATGGCCAAAGTTGTAGGGTGTAGGGAATGCAAGTAACTGTACTTGGTTCTTTAAGGGCTTGTCTACACTTATATCACAGCAGTGGCGCAGCTGAACTACTGTAGCGCTTAGGGAAGAAGCTACCTTTGCTGATGGGAGAGTTTCTCCTGTCGGCTGAGGTACTCCCGCATCTCGAGGGGGTGTAGCTATGTCAAGAAGAGAAGCCCTCCTGTCGATGTAGCACTCTCTATATCGGGAATTAGGTTGGTATAAGTGCGTTGCTTGGGGGAATGGATTTTCCACACCCCTGACATAAGTTAGGGTACGTCTATACTTACCCGCTGGTTCAGCGGCAAGCAATCGAACTTCTGGGATCGATTTATCGCGTCTTGTCTAGACGCGATAAATCGATCCCGGAAGTGCTCACCGTCGACACCGGTAGTCCTGCTCCGTGAGAGGAGTAGGCGGAGTCGATGGGGGAGCCTGCCTGCCGCGTGTGGACCCGCGGTAAGTACCTTTAAGTTCGAACTAAGATACTTCGACTTCAGCTATGTTATTCACGTAGCTGAAGTTGCGTATCTTAGTTCGAACTGGGGGCTTAGTGTGGACCAGCCCTTAGTAGTGTAGACCAGTGCTAAAAGACCTACTGTCAGTTGTTGGCTTTGGGTGAGCAGCACTGGGAGAACCTGAGATCAATCCTATGATACTTTAGTAACTTTTCAGTACCTAAACAAGGCCCCTCCAACACTAAAGCCCTCCTTGTAAACTGCTCACTGCACAATTTTGCTTATCTTGGTGTTTTCAGGATATAATGGGAATTTATCTCCCCTGTCCATGGAACAATTAAGACTTGTCCTCCATATCCAATTCTGTCTGTGCATATTCACAAACTTTTCACAGTAGTAGTGGCCTATTTAAAAAACAAACAAACAGCAACAAAAAAAACTGCCTCTCTCATGCAGCAGTTGCTAATGCCTTTTTCTTACTGCCATGGTAGATCTGCTTACAGTCTGTATTGAAAACTGGGGGGTTCCTCTTCCAGCAATCAAGAAGTACTTTTAAAAGGCAGAGAGTGAGGAAACTAATATGAATTTCATTATAACAGTTAAACAGACCAACCAAAAAGAGGATGAGTGGCTTTAATCTCAATCTGACACTCATTCTTAAATCTGAGGAATTTGAATACAATCACATCTACTTAACCCATTTATTTGATAGGATCATCAGGAAAATGTACGTGTAACAAGCTATAATTAATTTCCTTTCATTTTGTCATGTCTCTGCTGCCTGTGGAGTGTGCATTTAGTTAGTTTTCCTTAATGAGTTACTGACTTTCACCCAGAGGACAGTTTCACAAGCATAGGGTAATACACTGGGAGGGAGTAAACAGCAGCTAATAGCAATACTTGCAGTAACATACACACTCAGATCAGCATGTCACTTAACTCCGTGTCACAGCAGGTTTTCTTCAGGCATCTATTTTGCTGTCTTCTACACTTACATAGATAACATGATGAAAATCTCAACAGGAAACTGAAGAAAATGAGAAACATTGCTGTGAGACATTATAATTGAGCATTTTTATACAGTGATTTTTTCCCCCACATACTGATGCAAATGCACACTTGCCTGTTGCTTTTTTTTCATCCACACATTATTTAATCCTTATATTATTATTATCAATTGAACTCATTGCATACAAATTTAATCCAGTCATCCTACAAATACTGTTTGAAAGTTGTCTTTGTTTTCTAATGGAAAACCTAGAAAAGGTTTAAAATGAAATAGTACTTTCATATTCTTTTGAAGTAATAAGTAATAATCCTTCTGCTTCTCTCCCATCTTATTTTGCTTTTTTAGAACTCTTCCCTTTTCCATTTTTCAGTTTCTTGATATCTGTGATGTCATGAACATTTCCTCCAGCAGTGCGCAGAGTGTTTCAGGAAAAACTGTGCATACAACACTCACATATCTAATGTAAAGAACAAGCAGAGAAAACAAAGGGTTTTTTACATGTTTGGAAACCTGGTGTGCCTTCTTAATCCACTAGACAGATGCAAAAAGTACACACACTCACTTTTTTCTTTTGCAGCTCACTTTAAAGTATTTGTCTGTTGTTTGAGGCACTTCCAGAATGATTAAAACATGCCTTTATCATGGATAAAGGATGGGTATAGGAATATTTGTGATAGTTATTAATTACACTGGTCTACAATTTTTGAGAAGTCGTCTGCTTCAGAGATAAAATGTGCTATTTATTATGTATTTTGATGTGCTGAATTCAAATATGACAATTAAAACAACTGATTGGCTACTGTTTCTAAGATATTTAAGTTTTTACATTTTATGTCTATGTATATTGTGTAGATAGTAGAGTTTTAATCATAAATTGTAAACCTAGGTCTTTTCATGTGTTTATGGTTGCTTTACATGATAATATTTCACCTGTCCTGTTTATGTAACACTTTAAAAATCAGCAAAAGGGTGATATAAATAAAATTTATTATGAAACAAAAGGCAAAAAACTATTATGTACATAGTTTAGTCCTATTCAGTGTCTACTCGGCACTTCTTGGCTTGTCTCTTGTATTCATTAAATGGGGCATCTCTTGTCACTGTCCAGCAATAGTCTGCAAGCATTGATGGGCTCCATTTGCCCTGATAGCGTTTCTCCATTGTTGCAATGTCCTGGTGAAATCGCTCGCCGTGCTTGTTGCTCACTGCTCCGCAGTTCGGTGGAAAAAAAATCTAGATGAGAGTGCAAAAAATGTATCTTTAGTGACATGTTGCAACCAAGGCTTTTGTATGCCTTGAGGAGGTTTTCCACCAACAACCTGTAGTTGTCTGCCTTGTTGTTTCCGAGAAAATTTATTGCCACTAACTGGAAGGCTTTCCATGCCGTCTTTTCCTTGCCACGCAGTGCATGGTCAAATGCATCATCTCAAAGAAGTTCACGAATCTGAGGACCAACAAAGACACCTTCCTTTATCTTAGCTTCACTTAACCCTGGAAATTTTCCACGGAGGTACTTGAAAGCTGCTTGTGTTTTGTCAATGGCCTTGACAAAGTTCTTCATCACACCCAGCTTGATGTGTAAGGGTGGTAACAAAATCTTCCTTGATTCAGCAAGTGGTCGATGCTGAACACTTTTCCTCCCAGGCTCCAATGACTGTCGGAGTGGCCCATCTTTCTTGGTGTAGTTGGAATCTCTTGCACGACTATCCCATTCGCAGAGAAAACGGCAGTACTTTGCTATCCAGTCTGCAGACCAAGCAAGAGAGCAACAACCTTCAAATCGCCACAAAGCTGCCACTGATGTTGGTCATAGTTTATGCACCTCAAAAGTTGTTTCATGTTGTCATAGGTTTCCTTCATATGGACTGCATGACCAACTGGAATTGATGGCAAAACATTGCCATTATGCAGTAAAACAGCTTTAAGACTCATCTTCGATGAATCAATGAACAGTCTCCACTCATCTGGATCGTGAACGATGTTGAGGGCTGCCATCACACCATCGATGTTGTTGCAGGCTACAAGATCACCTTCCATGAGGAAGAATGGGACAAGATCCTTTTGACGGTCACGGAACATGGGAACCCTAACATCACCTGCCAGGAGATTCCACTGCTGTAGTCTGGAGCCCAACAGCTCTGCCTTACTCTTGGGTAGTTCCAAATCCCTGACAAGGTCATTCAGTTCACCTTGTGTTATGAGGTGTGGTTTAGAGGAGGAGGATGGTAGGAAATGTGGGTCCTGTGACATTGATGGTTCAGGACCAGAAGTTCCATCCTCTTCCTCTTCCTCGTCTGACTCAAGTGAGAATGATTCTGGTGCATCAGGAACCGGCAGTCCTTCTCCGTGGGGTACTGGGCGTATAGCTGATGGAATGTTTGGATAATGCACAGTCCACTTTTTCTTCTTTGACACACCTTTCCCAACTGGAGGCACCATGCAGAAGTAACAATTGCTGGTATGATCTGTTGGCTCTCTCCAAATCATTGGCACTGCAAAAGGCATAGATTTCCTTTTCCTGTTCAACCACTGGTGAAGATTTGTTGCACAAGTGTTGCAGCATATGTGTGGGGCCCACCTTTTGTCCTGATCTCCAATTTTGCAGCCAAAATAAAGGTGATAGGCTTTCTTAACCATAGTGGTTATACTGCGCTTTTGTGATGCAAAAGTCACTTCACCACAAACATAGCAGAAGTTATCTGCACTGTTCACACAAGTACAAGGCATCTCTGCTCACTTTGGCTAAACAGAAATGTGTCCCTTTGCAAAATCAAACACTGACAAATAAGAGAGCATGACACTGTATGATTTCTAGAGCTGATATAGGGCAATTTGTTCAGCAGAGTGATGTAAGCTTCGTTATGATTGCATCATCCATGACTTCTAGGAATAACATGATGCAATTCATATCATGTATGACGCAATACCAGCTTCAGATTGCATCATTCATTTTTTTGCCTAAAAAGCAAGTACTGTCCAAACCCAGTCATAGATTTATTCATAGATCCAGTCAAAGATGTATTTTAGTCATTTCTGGTTTAAATTGAGATCCCTTCCCTTTATAACTCACTTATCCTCCGCCATTCCCAAGTCAAGGGTCGTATATACTGACCCAATAGCATATCTTGAAAACTAGAGCCAATCAACAATTTTAAGCATCATTTTCGTTCTCAGTGACCCAGAATTAGTAAAGTTTGACTACATTTATTTCAGAAGCGTTTTGGCTGTAGAGCAGTGTTATTTGTATTGTAGTAGCACCTGGGCACCCCAGTGTGGGCTAGGACTGCACTGCATTAGATGCTGTTCAAAACACAGAGCAAAAAGATGGTCCTGCCCCCAAAGAGTTTACAATTTAAGTGAGATTTGTCTTGCTCGTCCACCTTCACATAATATTCACCATGCCTCAACAATAATTAAGGATACGATTCTGTCATGGAGGTCGCGGATTGTGCAACTTCTTCTGGGGCAGCTGTCACCCCAGGGCTGCCAGAGCAGCAGCCCCAGGCTGAAGCAGTGGCTGGGGTAAGGTCAGACCCCCTGGGGCTGGAACAGTGGTGGGGCTGGAGCAGCTGCAAGCCCCCAGGAGTGCCTGGCATCCCTGGGGTATTTTTAGTAAAAGTCAGGGACAGGTCACGGCTCCTGTGAATTTTTGTTTATTGCCCGTGACCTGTCCCTGACTTTTACTAAAAATACTCCATTACAGAATCTTAATCTTAACAATAATCATAATTACCTTAGATTAAACAAATCTCACTTAAATTGTAAACTATTTGGGGGGCATTACCATCTTTTTGCTCTGGGGTTTGAACAGCTCTGTGTTTTGAACAGTCCTAGCCCATAACTGGGGTTCCTAGGTGGTACTACAATACAAATAATTAATAATAGTTATCAAACATATTCCTATACCCACCCATTTTCCAAATTTCAGATGGGGAAAAAAAAGATGGTCTTCACAAAATTCCCCAAAGTTATTAAATGTGGGCTATGGACAGCCCAGGGAGGGGGAGAGTTCCACATTTGAGAATGCTGCACAAAAATTGCCTTGCCTGTAGCCCATCACCCTGAAAATGCATGGGCATGTCTTTGTTGATCACAGTTGTGGAGTATCGTATGGTGAGAAAGGTGGTCTCAAATCGTGTTCTAATCCATTTTGAGCATCAGAGATTTAAAATCAGCTCATTAAAATGTCTGGGCAACCAGCAGAGATCACCAATTTTATGTGCTGTTTATGTGAGGCTCCACATTGGTCACTAGTCTGTTTCCACATGGGTCCAAGTTGTAACCCCCTATAAGCACAGCATAATAATTTTAGTCACAAGGTAACACAGGCATAGATAACTGTATTAAGATATGCATTCAGAAGAAACTGCTGGACTTCTGTCTCCAGGTACAAGTGGAAAATAATGCTCCTAATATGTCTCCTTGTAATTAAATTTTATTCTTTGAAATGATTTGGCATACAGTTTATATATAAACACCACTTTGTATTACTTGCACTATATTACAAATATTAGTGTACAATCTTGTTAAAAAGTATAGAAGTAACTCAACACGTTCATCAGGAGATAATTCTTTGTTTCCACATGCTATCTTGTTTATGGCTGGACCATCTCACTGTAGATGCATAAAGGCACAATTCGAAAGGCAATTGGAGAGCACTAGCATCCATCCATCATTGGCTCTCTTCACAACTTCCTGCTAAAGTGGCAGGAGAAAAGTCAGTACTAAATTTAAAAGCAGCAAAGCTAGGCCTTTAGACATTCCAACCCTGACCCATCTTAGCCATGTCCTAATCAAATTGGACATCAGCAATGTCTCCTACCTGAATAGCCAGAATGTTATGTGGAGTGAACTGTTAATGCAGGAGATGGAGGTACTCTTTCTGTTGGCCAAAAAACATTTTATCAAACAGAACAACGAGCATAGATATAATGCTAAATGTAAGAGCAGAATGGCTCTGCAGGCAGTCTATAAACTCAGGGGTAGTCCATAAGCATATAACCCCCAAAATGTTTCCCTTGTTGTTAAACCCCCGGGGATCCCAAGAATAGATTAACATGCAGCAGAACAAAATCACTAAGTTACTACTCTAGAGAGAGGGAATGCAGAGTAAGAAGACTGGATGCCCTCTTCCAGAGGTTGCCACACTCATTACTTGTATAATAGTAGTGCCTTGAGGCTCCAATCTAAATTGGGGGCCTAATTGTGCTAGGGACTATAAATACATATAGTGAATGACAATCCCTGCTCCAAAGAGCTATATGCGTCTCAATTCCATATCTCCAGATTGTTTGATTTCCAAAGGCATCCATAAGATTGTTGGTGTCACTAGGCATCACTCTAGGTAACTCAGGGGGGTGGAAGACCATGAAAGTCGATGAAGCCCCCCCGCTCTAGGCCAAAGTGAATCAAAGCCCCTGTATGTTAACCTTTACTAACCTCACAGGCCAGCAACTGGGAAGCGGTAGTGATAAGGGAAACCTACATGCTTCTAGCTGAAGGACAAGATAACTTGCAGAAGGGAACATAGCGAACAAGCTACGCAGCCAAGGTCGTTTAATGTAACTACTGCAGAGGGAGGAAGGGGGAGGAAGGCGGGGGGTGAAGCCTAGCTGCAAAAAGAATAAAAAGGGAAAACTGCTTGTCTCAGTGTGCTCGATCTGAGACGTGCCAGTCTCCTTGCACCGCTTTGAGATCTCAAATAAACTTTGATTGCTTCTCCACCCTGGTGTGTTCATTGGCGCGAAGCACACCGGGCAACGAACCCCGCTGTTGCTTTCCTCGGGCACTCTGTGCCGGCAACAAGATGATGCAAGAAGAAATGGCCATAATGGCTGCCTCCCCACCAATAATAAGGCATGGTTTCTGTGAAATGGTGATTCCTCTACTTGAACAGGTGAAGTTACCATCACACATGAGTTTCTGCAACAAGGCCCAGTCTGATACCCAGACATACACTTGCTGAATGTAGATTTGATGATAAAAGGCTTATTCCAGGCAGAGAAAGTAATGTTCTGTTGTCCTGAAGAGAGAATTGAAATACTACTTCCTGGATAGAACTCCAATTTGAATACTGCTGTGCAGGCAGAGGCAGAAATTCCAGGCATCCTATTGTTATCCCCAAGCTCCTTCAGGTTGGCTTCTTATTCACCTTTAAGTGGAATCACTCGTGCCCTATTGTTGCAAGCAGTTCACTGACAGAACATGAGACTTCTTGCCAGACATCCCTGTGTGTCTTGGTTCATAAAGGTGTCATACTTTATCCTCTAAAAAGGCCCTCTTTTCTCTCTCTACCCCCCAAAATAAACTCCCTTGGAATCTCAACTTTGTCCTGACAAAAATGCAGCATGAACCCTGAAGTATCCCCTCTTTCTTTCAGTAAAAACAGCTTTTCTTGTTCCCATAACCACTGACAGAAGAGTGCCAGAACTGGATGGTTTGTCTGTACAAGAGGAGTATTCCACTTTCCACAGAAATAACATAGTCTTAGGAGTCCCAGACTCTTTCTAAATGATAGCCTTGTGGTTAAGGCACTCAACTGAGTCTCAACAGATGCTTTTTTAATTCCTGAGAGACCTTGGACAATCACTTAATCTTTTGGTGCTTTGATTTTCCATCTATAAACTGGGGTAATGCTATATTTAGTGACGTGTTATGATAGATTTATTAATTTAAGTGAGGTGCTCCGGTACTATGATGATTAGCACAGAAAACTTACAAAATAAACCTTGTCATTACTTCCAAATATTCACTCCTCCGAATACAATTTATCCCAAAGCATGTATGTGCCTTGAGTGTGTACTTATAAAAGCTAACCCTCATGAGGGCAAATTACTGTTAATCCCATGCCATCTAGATGCAAAGAAGAAAAGGTGGGTAGTGACTAATTGTATAATTAGATTATCTCACAGGCTTGCCTACACTAAGGCCAAGAATTTCCTCTAGGTTTCACTGCTTATTCAGAAAGGGTGATGGCAACATTGTACATGGGAAGGGTGCAGAAACGTACAAAGGCTATCTGCAAAGTAGGTCACCTGATTATAATTTCATGCATTCACTAAATATTACCCATAGAACTTTCTGCCTCAGCAGCTGTTGCCTTCATCAGGAGTGCCCTCTGATGTGTGGTGTTATGTCATATATATGAAATAACCAAATTCATTTGTTATTTTCTTTGGGGTTTTGCCAGAGAGAGATTCATCCTTCATTATATCTTTAGAATTTTCTATTATGTCGCATTGGAGCATGACTGGAAGACACACTTTGGAAGGAGGTTTAAGAACTTGGTCTGTAATTTTCACATCTGACAATGTGTCTGCCCATCATGACCAGTCTAGAGTTATGGAGTTCAGGCATATGTTCCACAGTCCCCATCAGCACAAATAATCACACATTTAACACTTACTCTGTGTATGCCTATGTCATATCAATTTGTTTTCTTACTCATCCTTTCTAACATTTCAGTGTTTGGCTTTTTCAATGTAGCAATTGCTGAGTGGCATATTCATTTTATTTCTAGAGTTGGAGTAATTATTAAATGTCTTTTTGATAGATATTCATTCTCAAATATGCATAAAAATTGAATTAGATGTTTAAGTTTGTTATAAATAATACTGCATAGTGAAAACAGTGGAAATGGTTTTTCTAAATATAGCATGTTGGAGCAACAAGAAAACTTCTAGTGGTCTCCAGTGCATTGTGTCTAATACCATATAGTTGTTGTTTATGAGATGTAATGGTATAAGCTTTAGATCTTGAGCACTTTGTTTCCTAATTTTCTAGCTGATTAGTCTGGAGCAATATCAGGTTGCTTTTAAAGGTCCTTAGGAAAAAAGGAAAATGATAAAAGTATTTAATAGAACTTCCTTGGTTATTGATGCTGACCTAGTAACTTGTTTTTAAGAGACTCAGCTGAATTGATAAATCTGGATCTGATTAATCATGGCTCTCTGTAATATATACAGTTGCTTCTACAGATAAACAAGTATTTACAGACAGCTAGACTTTGACTATTGAATGCTAAATTGCAAAACACTTTACACTTGCATTTTAATACCCTTAATATTTTTTTATAACGATGCATTTTTTTTGTTCTGATGATACTTACAAATAGTAAGATGGGAAATTTAAAGAAAATTTTTAATTTTGTTCTTAAAATAGATAATCTAGATTAATTATGTCCTCTTGCCACACAGGTTGTTAATTTCTTAGAAGCAAGTTTTGTGGCTATAATTTTTATCAGCAGATCCTTGAATAATCTAGCAGTTTACTATCAGGCCTGCATATGAGTTTGAGTAGGGAAAAATTAGGAAAATTTTAAGATCATTTTAGCATTGTTCATAGTACCAATGTTGAAACTTTTTAGTGAAAAATATTGTGTATAGAATAAAGTTTTTTTTCTTCATTCTTCTATCTACACAACTCTGTTCCGTATTTCAACTGCCTGTCTGTCTCTTCTTACTGTATGCTATTCCTTGTCTCTTCTCTCACTTATAACTTTCTTTTTATTCACTCTATCCACTTTGCATGAAACAACTTCTGTCTTTTGTGCATCAGACCTCCTCCTTCTCTTCTTTCACATTACTCAAATACTTCTTTTGGTTTGCCTTTTAAAATAAATAAATCAGTCAGTCAGTCATTAAATGAATACATATCTTCATCCTACAATTATGTGCTGAATGCCCAGTTACAAGAGTAAGAGAGGTATTTAGGAGAAAAATCATTTAAATTTAAGTTTTCTGAAGTTGATTCAGTGATTCACACCTCTGCTGTGATTCTCCATATTATGTCATTTCTGTAACACTAGATTCTGCAGCTGGCTTGTGGATAGGGCCAGTGAAACAGACACATTTTTAATTATGGCACATTGTTGAGAAGTTTTTTCTTTTTATTTTATATTTCAAAATATATAGAACTTAAAAAGAAAGGTTCAAAACTGCACTATACAGTAAGACAAACAAACAAAACTTGTTTAGTCACTTATCTGACCCCTGCTACGGGTTGTTACCTGGGATGATGCAGTGATGTCCAATGTTGTCAGCATGAGAGCCAAACATTATTTCCAAAAAGATCAAGAGATCACAATTAGCATTTTGGGTCAGCTTCTCAGTCTGATTCCGCTCCCTGTGTGAAACTCAAGGGCCACAAAGGGAGTAGAAACAGCCCATGAGTTCCCTGTTGGGGATTTCTCAGTTACAACTGTCTTCCTGCCAACAGCCTCTGGTGCAGCGGGCATGGTAAGGACCAAGGGGAAGTGGTTGGAGAGTGCAGCTACCCCAAGCTTGGCTATTCCAAGCTGGCATATAGTTCTTTGGCCACCACAGCCAGCTGGGACAAATTAGAGCAGCACCCAGGCTGCGGGTATGGGGCAGAATATCAGGGAGCTTTAATCTACTGTGGATTTTCAGTTTCTCGGTTAATTGCTATTCTGTGCTGCTTTAAGGCCATGCAAAGGGGGAGATTCATTCTTTGCTAGGCCACGCCTTGGCTTAGGCAGCTCATATCATGCGCACCTCAGGGCTCCCAGTAGGATTGGCTGGAAAACAAAAATTCCATATTGCAGAAAATGTTGAGGTTTTGCAATTTGTTTTTTGATGCAGAGTAAACATGAGACACTTCAAATAAAAATAATGAAAAAGAGAGAGACCCACTCCAGAATAGTTCCGAATAGCCCAGTGGCTAAGGAACTCACCTGACATGTGGGTGGCCCAGCTTCAAGTCCATCCTCTGAATCAGGCCAAGCAGGGTTCCCACATCCCAGTGAGTGCCCTAATAACTGGGCTGTAGTATCTGTCTGTCTGTCTCTCTCCCCTCCCCCCTCCCTCCATCCTCTTGTAGCCGTTCCACTTTTATAAATAATCAAATATTCTTTGGGCCAGAGAGATACTGACTCTATAGCCTGGTGGACAGGGAATTCATCTGAGCTGTGGGAGACTCGTCATTCAGAGCAGGGACTTGAAATGTGGTATGTTACATCCAAGGTAGCTAACCTCTGAACTGCAGAGTCTCTCGCTGTCACTGCAGTTTTGACTAGAAATTCCATCATGGATCTGAGAAACCTTTCCTATGAAAGTTTTGTCAAAAAGGATAATTTTCCACTAAAAGTTTGTTTTGGCCACTCTGCATTTTCCAGCAAAGTTTTGGTGGAAAAATTCCCAACCAGTTCTAGCTCCCATAGCCTGGCAGACAGTGGGACAACGGGAGCTATTAACCCTCCTGTGATGTGGCAGGTAGCTAGCCGGGGAACTGTTGCTCAGCTGCAGCAGGGAAGGGAAGGGACACGAACTACTTAGAGCACTACCAGCTGTTTCTTAGGCTACAGGGAAGTGGTGGCAGCTGTTGGGGAGGTGGTGCCCCCCCCGTATTCTATTCAAACTCTCCAGTTTAAAAATTACAGGAAATAGTTTACAGAGCACAGTTTTCATCTCAAGACAATCACCCCCCAGGGTTATAATTGTTACAAATAAAGGGTTACTGGTTGGACATCACTGCGGTTGATTAAGGCATATCTAGGGCATCATAGTGAGTTGTAGCCAGCCAGTGTGACTTTGGGGAACTTTAAAAAATGTGCGTCGGGTGTATATTCTGAATAATTTTTGTGCTGAATGCACATCTTCGTACTGTCACTGTTTGGGATGCATTGAGGACATTATTAGAATTTTTATTTATTCATATCTTTTTTTATTATTAGAAAATTATTTATATTATTATAGCATTGGGATTAGGGCCCATTGTGTTGGGCACTGTACCAACACGGAAAAGAGACAATCCGTGCCTTGAAAGAATATTTTTAATTGTTTTTTTTCTTTTTTAAAGAAAATAACGAAGTAACACATACATGTGTGTGCGTGCACACCCACGTACACAAATATCTTTGCAGAGTAATTTGTAAAAAAAAAAAAGTTTATATATTTTAGAAGACTATTTTTATTGCTCTTGGTACTCCTCTCTCAGGTGTGAAATGTCTAGAATTATATAATTTATTGTATATGAATTCTGTTAATTGGACATGATTCAGGATTTTCACAGTCTGCAATAAATTAAATATTCATTAACATTTAGAACCTGTA
The DNA here is from genome assembly GCF_028017835.1 of Emys orbicularis. Lineage (NCBI taxonomy): Eukaryota > Metazoa > Chordata > Testudines > Emydidae > Emys > Emys orbicularis. The sequence goes on from NC_088683.1 coordinate 34,616,909, forward strand.
AATGACACAGTTGAGCAATAAATGATGCATTTAGTCCCTGTTTAAAGAATGGGTTTTAAAGATTGTGAATACAAGGTGGCTCTTTGTTATCAATTATTTTTCTCAACCTTGCTTTATTTATTCTGTGCACTTCATTGACTTGTCTTTTTCCTCTTTCTTTTTCCGCAGCAGCAGAAGAAGTGGAAAATTTTGATGTTTCCAGTCTGCCTGAAGAAGTGCTGCAGAACATTGAAGCTGACAGTTACTGGTGCATGAGCAAGTTGCTTGATGGCATTCAAGTAAATTGATTTATCCTGTTCTTAACTAGTGAAGATAACTGATTAATGTCATGGCTTTGAACTATTTTAAGGATGTTGAGAAAAAGTACATGTAAGAAAAATAGAGGAAAACATAAATTTCCCCATAGTGTAAATCTGCCATGAGTTTGGTGAAGGGGTTTTTAAAAAGTGCTGCACAACTTTTTTTGGTACCAAACTGCTACATGTCTCAATACGTTATGATATGTGAGAATGAAATTGGAGGTTGTGATTCCAGAGACATTTTAAGCACTTGGTGTCTATTAGTAAAGCAGCATTTTGTTACATTTGTTGTTTGAAGTCTGCACATAAAATGATCAGTGAGGGACAATGAGAAACTGGATTTTTGTAGTTGACTATTTTAAACAAAATCCACTTTCTAGCAGAGTAACCTTTAAATAGGCTATCCTGATTTAAAAAAAAAAAAGCATTTAAAAACCTTTTTTTAGTACGCCAGTTTGTTTGTAGGGTATCTTGAGCTGTGGTCTGATTTTATAGGGGAAACGATGAACAAACTGCAGTCAAATGCACCAAATAAACAAATGCAGTCATTAAAATACAGGTTTTGTATATATGAACTGTTGGAGTAAAACTGTGTCTATAAAAGTTAGAACCATCTACATGAGGAAATAAAGCCTCAGTTAAACTTATCTGTTTTGAATAGAGGGGACCTGCACAGTCCAAAAGAGATTAATTGTTAGATCCAAACATAGTCAAAATATAAGATTTTAAGAGGTTTAAATTAGTCTATGCCTTAACACAAACATACAATAAAATAAGTTATTAGTGTTTTTAAAATTTTCAGTTTACAAAGCAAATTACATGCATTTAATTACATTCACTACAAACTTTTGCTGATGCAAGTTATGTCGGCATAAAGCCACTGCAGTTGGTATATCGCTTATGCATGTGCATACTTGGCTCCCTTGCGTCGGCACTGCAGTAGTCCTTGTTTCAGTGCACAGTGTGATGCACCATGTGTAGTTATACCAGTGTGCAACTCGCCACCATCCAGCACGCTCTGTTTTGGTAAGTTTTGACAATGCGTAATGGGGCAGAAAAGAGTTGTTAAGGGATGACTCGGACTGGAGAGTCAAGTTCCCAATATGCACTTTTCTTCATCCCATAATGCTATCTCTATCCCATAATTTTCATGCCTATTTTGAAAATCACATGAATTTGCACAGGACTTGTTGCTGTCTGCCATCTCTGGCAGAAGCCTGGAGCCTGCACAGCTCTGCACTGTCGTCATGAGCGTTGCAAACACAGGTTGCACGATCATCTGGTATTTGCAGAGCCAGAGAAAGCATAATGATTTTCTGGAGGACAGATTGCTGTGCATAGCAAAAACCAATTCAAGATTACTGGAGGCTTTCATGGAGCACCTCTAAATGTTGGCCCCAGAGCACCTTGCCACAGAGTACATCAACAGAAAGGGCTCTTTTTCTATGGTTAATGCAAATGCTGGAAGATCACTGGTGATGCTTCAGCAACATCAGTGTTGACTGGTCAGGGAAGGTGGATGACACTCACATCTCTAAGAACACAAGGCTGCTCAAAAGGTCCAACAGGGACTTTCTTTCCTGACCAGCGGATTACCATTGGCGATGTTTAAATGCCAGTAGTGATCATGGGGAACCCAGCCTACCCCATACTCCCCTGGCTCATGAAGTCGAACACTGGCCACCATAGCAAGGAAAAGATTCAGCTATTGGCTCAGCTGATGCAGAGTGACGGTTGAGTGTACTTTGGGTAGATTGAAGGGGCACTGACATTGTTTACTCACAAGATTGGATCTCAGGGAGAAAAATATCCTAATGGCAATAGCTGTATGCTGTGTCCTGCATAATATCTGTGAAGCAAAGGGGAAAAGTTGCTGCCAGACTGGAGGTGGAGTGGCTTTCTGCTGAGTTTGAATAGCCAGATACAAGGGCTGTCAGAAGAGTTCAACACAGCTATATGGCTCAGGGAGGCTAAAGAGGAATTTAAGAGTGAGCCACTGTAATGTGTTTGGTGTACTGTGCTCCATCTGGCCCTGCTGTTTGAGAGCCTGTTAGGAATTGTGTAGCGCTTGGTGCATATCTATGACTATAACACTGACAATGCACCTATTAATTTTGTGGTGCTTGCTGTACATTTATGATTTTTACACTGTGTTTTGTCTCTGATCCCATGAGCTGTGTCCAAGTGTACAATCGCAAGTTAAGTGGGTGCTTTCAGTACCACTAGCTGTTCTGCAGCATAAGTTGGGAACCAATAAAGATGAATACTTTTCCAGACAAGAGAGTTTTATCGAGTAACAAAAACACTTCAAGAATTCTGTGCAAGTTGAAAGCATTTAAATTTAATAAATTTATGGAACAGATTTTAAAGAAGGAACATTCATGTCCATTTTAGCTACCCATACTTCAACTGTGGCTCTCACAGGTCAGTGTTTGTCCTTAATTTCCCCTGGTATGGACTGGCAGGGGTAGGAATTTAGCACCTGATGTTGGGGGGAGGGGGATGTAGGGAGGTGCTATACTGCAGTTCTCCATGGACTCAAAGGGAGGTGAGCCTGGGTTTGTTGAACCTGAATGTCCATGAGAGCCTGTAGCATCTGTGTTGGCTGCCGGAGAAGCCCCATTATGTCCTGGTATAGCTCCTTCTCTGACACCTGGGCTGTTCTCTGTCCAGTTTCCTTCTCCATACAGTCTGCAACAGTCATCCTCCAGGTTCTCTGTTCATTGTCTGATGCAGCACTGGATTGCAGGATCGCTCTGAACGTGTCATTCCAAGTCCTTTGTCTCCTCGTTATCTGGCTCAGGCATTCCTCACGTGTGGAGGAGGAACCCCTCAGCTGTCACCATATAGCTGGCATTATAGATAATACACACAGAGGTACCATTAACAGTATAGTCACAACGGAAAGCAAATTTCAGATTCAGAACTCCCTTCCCTCGCTCCCCTATAGTTTCAAACAAGACCTAGTTATTAACAGTTCTGCCTCAGTGTGTTTGTGCGTGGCACCACTCACAGCTCCAACCATGGTGAGTATGGCCTGCCAGGGGTGAGGGAAATGAGGCAGGAATTGCTTAGATGCATGAAACTATGGGTATAGGGCAATGGTACTGAATACTAGCACCGTTTTCCACAGGTGGTGGTGATTTTAGCTGATATTTCACTCCTGAGGGTAACAAAGGCACAGAGGGCACAGCTGCTGCTGGTGTCCTGAAGCTCCCCATATGTCGCTTGCCTGTTTGCTGCTATGGTGTTTGCCAAAGTTATTGCCAACTGGTGTGGGAAAGTGTCCTCCTGCGGTGTAAGAAATAGGGCTGCCGTCCCTAGAAACCTTTGGGAGGGGATTGCAGAGTACCTCCATGAAAGTTACATCAAGATCTCTCTAGGACTCCAGGGTTTCCCTGTATACGTGAACAAACTGTATGCCCCACCCCTTCCCCATGCCCTGCCTAATTCTTTAGAGAAATAAAAGGAGATAACAACTCTACCTCTCTTTGTTGTACTGCTGCTACCTCTTCTAGTAGAGTAAAATAATGAAAAGTCAATAGCTGTGTCCGGCTAAGTTGGGAGCGCCATCATTGTAATGGGAAATAAATGTACATACTTACCCAAGGTTCCTTCCCCTACATTGGGCTTGCCGTGCTTGACTGCTCGGACTGATTGCACTATGGTGGAGTCTCAAACTGGTGTGGTCCGCTGGGCAGGTGCGCATGGAAAGCTGCTAGGTGTGCTTGCCAAGCTGGGCTAATCCGGAAGAGGCATTTCAAATATTTGCTGGACTTTAAAACAGGGTGGGGGGAGGGGAAGCTTCTGGTCTTGGTGATCATTGGGCAGTGGAGTTCACAACTGTGACCAGAGCAGTCAGTGTCAGACATTGTGGGACAGCTGCTGGAGGACTGTTAGGGTTGACGCAGGTAATGCAGTGTCTACATTCACACTGCATCAACCTCAATACATTGACTGTAGCTCAACAATGCTCAAGGAGGTGGTGTTATTGTGTCGGCGTACTGGAGAGCTGACATTGGTGGGAGACAAATTTAAGTGTAGACACATGCAAAGCTAGGTCGATGCAAGGCAGCTTATGTCAACTACCTTTGTAGTGTAGAGTAGGCCTATGTCTACACTAAAGACAGCATAGCCCCCTAATATAACCGCAGCATACACTGACAGAAGGAGTTTTTTCTTCCGGTGTGGGAACACCACCTGCCTGAATAATGTTAGCTATGTTGACAGAAGCACTTTTCTGTTGTCTACACTAGGAATTTTGTCAGCTTAGTTATGTCGGTCAAGGCTCTCCCCCCCCCCCCCCCCCCATGCCCCAGACTACATAACTATGCCTATAAAAGTTTCAAGCATAGACCAAGCATTACAGTAATGTAGTAATAAATGGTGGTGTATGCATACTTTGGGTATGTAATGTGTGACGATGAGAGCTCTCTGCTTGTTAATGAGGCAGCATGATCTTAACTTTTGCCAAATACCTCATGTCTGAATGAGTGTGTTACTACATGTTCCCTTGAATTTTTTGTGTGTGAGAAACAAATGCCTTCTGTAGCTCAAGTTCAAATCTACAAGCATAGTCTGTCCCACTCCTATTCCCTCTCCTTACTGAAGAGGGTACCTTTAGAAAATTAAGTTTAAATACTCTGTTTGGAAACGGGAGGAGGCATTACTTAACGTAATTTGTCATCCAAAACTGTGGAAATGTTTCCTTGAGCGGATTTTCCGTAATGGGAGAGTAACAAGAAATGAGTGATCCCAATGTAATTTACAGGTTTAACTATTTTGGACTGCTTTATGGTGATAGTGGGGCTTAATTCAATGCTATATGATAGTTTTAGGTGTACCAATTGTATGCCAGTAAGAAGGCTGTAAAACAGAGATCACCCTTGTACAGGGGGCAAGAAAGACTATGAATTGATCATCTTGTCAATAAGTGAAATGGAAAACATATATCATTAAGGAATGCTTGCCAAAATGCAGCAAACAGCAGGCAAATGGCCACTTCAGGACTGTAGAGGCTTGTCATTGCCAAATTTAAAAGGCCACCGATTAGAAAAATATAATACCTAGTATTTCCTGTTCTTTCTTCTTACTGTGAGCTGATCATCATTACTTTATCCTCCAACCCAGAACCGATATAATGCATGTTCTCTTTTAAGGCTGTATTAATTGATGACACACTTTTAAAAGAAGTGCTCAGTCCCTGAAGAATGCATATTGTACTTTTTGTTCTAGGAGTTGGACTGAAGTTGTAACAGATTGTGATTAATTGTAAATATGCATGTTCTGATGCTGGTTTAAGCAGTGTCTAGAGTTTAAAATGAATATACTAGTTCCACATAAATTGAGAAAAAGTGGAACTAGGGTTTGCCTTGACCCTTTCTGGATCTTGGTTAAAAATGAACAACTCACACTACAGTACTATGTTTAAACCATAGAGCCTTATTGTGCTTTATTCATTTGTAGTTTTATTTTATCATGACTTAGTGTATGCTAGTTTCCTGGAGTAAAAATTGTACATCTATATGAAAGTAGAAAGGCTACGTATATTCCATGCCTATTTGGTAATTCTGTAGCCACACTATTATGTTTTTGTTCTTATCATTCTGCTGGTGAGGAATTGCTGACCACTACTGATTATCTTTGCATAAAAACCAAAGAATTTACAATAATTTCCTATTTGCGTTTGCCAGTTAAATTACTCTAATGTGACTCAGCAAGGTCCTTAACTAGATTGTATATATGGGAAAGGCATTGCTGTGCTCTTGGCACTATTACTATTTATAAAAGAATTATTCTTCCATAATGCTTCCTTACTTTCTAATTTGAATGTTTCATTGGGTTAGGCATTTCGCAGAAGGGCCACAAACTAATTAAGGTCATAAGAAGTTCACTTTTTGATAAAATTGTTTATGAAACATTTAGGGAAGAAAAGTACTCTACTTTCCCTAGGGTGTTTTAAACATAATTATCCTGATCCAAGGTCAAGCAAATAGCAGCATGCTTTCTCTGTGTAGCAGCATCTGAAAAATGTAGCCTGTTTTGTTTTTTTAATTTGACCTCTGTAAAATGTGATTCATTGCTTATGTTAGACTTCATAAATGACACATTTCAAAGCACATATAGCTCAAACATAGAAAATAAGCTCTCGTAATACTTTTTTTATAAAAAAAATCTTGCAAGGATAAAAAAATTAACGTGTAATGTGTTCTCCTAATGAGAAAAGATGTATAGTACACGCTTGATAGAAGAAGTAACAAGGCATAACCAGTCATATGTAGATACAAAAGGAGAGAAATAATTGCTTGGCAGTAGTAGCACAAAGAACGCTCTGGGAGTTGAGTGCATAATAAATTCAGTATTAATTAACAATGGGAAAAAATAATATAATGTATTTCTTTACCTGGTTTCCCCGAAAGACCCCAAAGAATTTAGTTGCACTTTCCCTAATGTATACTGCTATCCCTCTTGCCTACAAAAAGTGAGTTCAGTGATCACTCCTCCAAGTCTCACTTGTGCACGCAAACTAGTATGTTTGGATCAACCAGTTATTTTTCTGTGAGGATGAAAGAAGAAATAATAGGCTTGAGATGCATCAAGGAACATTTGAAATATGTAGATATGTTAAGACCTTTTATATAGTGCATTAGTTGCCACTGGAAATATCCAAGCATGTACCCATCTATCATGGGTGGTTTTTTAGGATAACAAAATTAAGTCTGCCAATATGCAAGGAAGTGGGCGTGACTCGGGTCCACTCTGGGTCCTCTTTATATTTACTTTGATAAGTTGTTGTTTGTTTCTTTGCTTTACATCTCTTGCATTTAAGTAGCTTGCTCTTGTCAGTTATTTTTCCTACTTCTTTTGTCCGTGCGACCAAAGTTAATTTAATTCAGTTTGAACATTGTTTATATTTAAAACCAAATAACCTGCTGCCTTCCCCTTCTTCCTCCCTTCCCAAACCATACCCAGAATGATTGACAGTAGCATGAAGAGAGTCCCAAACAAGTTCAGGGCCCCATTGTGCTATGCACTCTACAAACCCATGGTGAGAGACAGACTCTACCTTAGAGTTTACAACCTAAACAGGGCTATTGATATTTTGTGGCTGTAGGGTGTTTAAATAATCCTACTAGTTCAAAAGTTTTAAAAGGGGGGGTCAAAACGCTCAGATACAGTGATGAGCTAAGTTCCCTGTAAGCTTTGCAGCCGCACAGCAGCCTATTTAGAAACGCACAGGCGCTCAGGGAACCCGCCCGGAGACCTGCCACAGCCTGGGGAGGGGCGCCCCTCTCCCCCGGCCCCAACCTAGCCCAGCCCCCAACCAGGTGCGGCTGGGGTGGCCCGTCCTGAACCTAGCTCCAGCCCCGTCCTGGACCTGCTGGGGCTGGGGGAGGGGAGCCTATCCTGCAACCCCAGCCCCGGAGCTGCTCCGGCGGGGAGAGGCACCTCTGCCCCCCAACCCAGGTGCTGCTGCGGGAAGAGAGAGCTGGGGGGAGTACTCTCTCCCCGCTGTAGCCCTGGAGCACCCTTCTGCACCCCAAACTCCTTATCTCCAGCCCCACTCCGGAGCCCTCACACCCCTGCACCCTAACCCTCTGCCCCAGCCTTGAGCCTCTCATCCCTGGCCCCACCCCAAAGCCCACACCTCCAGCTGGAGCCCTCACACCCCTGCACCTCAACCCTATGCCCCAGCCCAGAGCCCCCTCCCACACTCCGAACCCCTCGGCCCCACCCCCAATCACATTAATTTTGTTATGTGCACCAATATGGAGGTGATGTGTCACACTACTTCTTCTTCCCTTAGGAGTGCAGTACCAGTTCATTTAGTCTTGTCTCTCCAAAAAATAAGAAGAGTCAACAGCAGAGTGAGACCCAAATTTCATTTGCTTCCCTTTTTAATGGAAAAATATTTTTTTCTGTTACCTCTCTTCCCCATGGCTGTCTGATTCTAGATTCCAAAGTTGTTCAGAAAGGTACTGTGGCATGGGTTTATCAGTAGCCAATCTAGGATTATTAAGACTGAGAATACCTTTAGTTTTCCTCCCCTTCTTTTGAAAATGTGTGTAGATGTGTGTGCTCAGTTGGACGACACACTTTTCAGTATAGATTTGGGGGGAGGGATAGCTCAGTGGTTTGAGCATTGGCCTGCTAAACCCAGGGTTGTGAGTTCAATCCTTGAGGGGGCCACTTGGGGATCTGGGGCAAAATCAGTACTTGGTCCTGCTAGTGAAGGCAGGGGGCTGGACTCGATGACCTTTCAAGGTCCCTTCCAGCTCTAGGAGATGGGATATCTCCATTAATTTCTATTTCTTTTTTTCTATTTCTACTGCTGCTGAGTCCCTGAATAGATTAGGTATTTGGTATTTGCCTTCTGACATAGTTCAGATTCTTGTCAGGAACAGGAAGCCTACTTTTATGTTTGCTGCTGCTTGGTTTATGTCTAGATAAGTTGACCCAGTTTCTTATTCCTTATCTTTCACTTTAGAGGACTTAGGCTGAGTCTGCACTCAAGCTATGTCAGCACAGCTACATCAGTCAGGGGAGTGAAAAACCACACCCCAGATTGACACAACTATGCTGACAAAACCCCCACTGTAGGCACAGCTGTGTCAATGAAAGAGGGCTTCTTTCAATGTAGCTAACAAGGTTCAGGGAGGTGGTGGTCCTACACAAACAAAATCTTCTGTTGGTGTAAACTGCATCTACACTTGGCAGCTATACTGGCATATCTTTGCTGACATAACTATGCCGGCATAGGCTCCGTAATGTAGATATAGCCTTACTCATGTTGTTTTTTGGTGTTCTGAGATTTCTGATGTAAGGGTACCTTTGCTCACAAGTTAGAGAGATGATTAGTCTTTGTATGTGTTCTAGCAGACTCTCCCCTCCTCCACCTCTTAAGTGTTTGAAAGTTTAATTATATGCATCCGAAGAAGTGGGCTGTAGCCCACGAAAGCTTATGCTCTAATAAATTTGTTAGTCTCTAAGGTGCCACAAGTACTCCTGTTCTTTTTTTGAAAGTTTAATAGTAACTATTCTATCCTCAAATTTCTCAGTATTATCTTTGTTTCCTCAGTCTCTCTTCTTTCATATGTGACTAGTTACCAATCTCATCAATATTTATCTGTGTCCAGCACGAAAACAGGTTTAATACTCTCTTTGAAAATGTTTTGGTATGTGAAACCCATGAACTCCTCAATGCCGACTGGCAAAGGGATTACAAGAATATCCTGATTCTGGCATGTACATTCTGGTTCATGAAATAATGTCATATGAAGTCTTAAATAAAAGCCAGGGTCACACTGGTCACTAATATTGTTATGAAATGCATGTACAAATACTGTGTAAAGAGTTATGTATGAATACTAGAAATAAGTTTGTAGCAAGGTAGAACACAAGTGCCAGCTTCTTCCTTTCCCCATGGGTGCTCAACCCCTGCTCAGCCCCAGACCCTGCCCCCACTCCACCCCTTTCCACCCCACCCCCACCCTGCCTCTTCTTGCCTAGTTCCGCCCCCTCCCCCGAGCATGCCCCGTCCCTGCTCCTCCTGAAAACCGTGGAACAGCTGATTTTCAGCAGATGGGAGGCATTGGGAGGGAGAGGGAGGAGTTGATCGGCGGGGCTGCCGGTGGGGAAGGGAAGGGTGCTGGCTGCCGGTGGGTGCTAAGTACCCACTTAATTTTTTTCTGTGGGTGCTCTAGCCCTGGAGCACTCATGGAATCTGCGACTATGAGGTAGAATTGACAAACAAGTTTTCTGTCAGAAAAAATACAGTAGAACCCCATTTATCTGAGCCTCCCTTATTCGGCTGTCCATATTAACCAAACCACCCTCTGCCTGGGGCCATTAGCCCCGGGCGGCTGGGGCTTCTGCCATGCCTGGGACTGACAGCCCAAGCCCCACCACCTATTCTCTAGTTTATTTGGATTTTTGGTTATCCGATCTGGCCCCAGTCCCAATTAGATCAGATAATCAGGTGTGGTGGAAAAATTAACCACGCATTGTGTTTGGATCAGAACAGCCTGAGGCTCCTTTATTTTACGAGCATGCCCGGGGACACTATCAAATGGATAGTGTCCCCGAATTACAGACAGACAGAGGCTTATAAAGCTTAAAACCGCAATTAGTCAAACACTCTTTTCATTCGTAATATCCTCTTAAACAGAAAAAAAACCAATCCCTTATTAGGAATACAGAAGCAACAAGCTTTCCTGTTTATCATCAGGTTGTACTTTTGCGGTTGGGGCTTTTCCTAATTTCTAGCTATCACAGCTATATTTCACAAGACTGGCTATTGCGAAAGTTCTGCTGGCAATTTCCATTCTCTCTTCCCCTTCAGCCCAATGATCATTGACACAGTCATGTCAACCAAAGGTTTTGGGCCTACTAACTTTTCTTCCACACAGGATTCCACTGAATGTTTATTCACTTTTCCCTGTCGACATATAAATTAAGCATTCTAAGCCAACACAATGGGAGTCCCATTTACCTATGAAGTTGAGGGGGGATTTGTAATCAACAGGGAAGCAGCACACCAGAGAATATGCTGCGAGGGTGTTATCCTGATTCTGGGTACCAACAATAAACTTTGGGGGCTATAAGGAGAAGGAAAGGAAGACACCCCTTTATTCTGTACCTAGGAAGTAATCAGGCACTGCAGTTATATTAATGAAAATGGGATCCCAACCTGCCCTTGTTGAAATGCTGCAGAGGACATTTGGGGTGAAGTAAACTTTAGACAGGAGGCTGGCATGTTAAGTTTAGTCTCTATCAATCATGTTATGATTTTGTTTTATATGCAACCCTTTTGTTTCTATTACCCTTTCTCACTGTGTCTTGAATCTTTGATAATAAACTTCTTGTTGTTTTCACTATAAATATACCTCAGTGCTGTGGTATTATACAGGGAGCAGAACCTGAGTTGAATCGTTCAAGCTGGCGTTTACTCTGTTCCCATGGGGACAGCAGACTTGGTATTTCTGTGAGTGTTCAGTGGAGAAGGGGCTGAACGCTACAGGAGGCTGCTTCAAAGGAGGTCAGGATCTAGGGTACAGTTATTGTTAACCTGCAAGACGAAGTGAGGGGTAGCATAGCCGAGAGGAGAGTGTTTGGGTGGCTAACAGACTGGGGATGTCAGGGAGCTGACACTGGGTTAAGCACAAGCAAGTCTTCTTGCTGGAGGCTGGGAGAGTAACCAGGTGACTCTCAGTCCTTGGTACCTGAGAACAGTCACAACTTGGATTTGTTGAGCAGAAATCTTGAAGCTTTTCATATATGCAACCTGGCTTTCACATTTTAGAGTGTCGCTGCAGTCTGTATTCTGTTTTATAATTGAACTGTCAGTCACTTTTGACTATCTACTCTGTGTGCTCAATCTTTACTTATCCAGGACCTTAAACCACATCTATTTTTATCCTATGGTCTTTTGTACCAAATTCCAAGGTGCCTCATCCCAAAGCAAACTTCTACAAAGCTCTGCTGCAGAATTGGATACTTCTTATTTTTATACGTGTTCTTTGCACGCAGTTTGATAATTTCATACTTTAAATATATATCATGGTATTTTTAATACATACCTTCTCTTTGAACATTCCTGAAAACTAGTGAATCTCAGAACTTGTGCTTGATTGGACATTTTCCTCTGGAAATACGTTTACTTGCAGATATTGTAGGCCTGCTATAGCTTGAACCATGTCTGAAGACTTATTGAATATACTAATGATCATCCATTTGATTGCCAACATATTCTTATTGACGCATAATTTAAAAATTCCTGAGAAATATATAGAAGAATTTCCAAATTTACAGATACTATTAATTTGATAATTTTATAAAGGGTTTGAAATTCAGCAAAATAAAACTGATCCTACAGTTTTCTCCTTACACATGACTAGATAAACATTCATTTATGCTTATTTTCTAATTACTTTTTTTGTATAGCCAAAAACTCCTTACAACACCATCCCAGACAGAATCCCAGTAACATGCAAATAAAAAGTTCACATTGATCTGTCACTGACAGGTCTAACATTTGTATATAAAATTGAGTACAACACTTCATTTAAAGTTCAGTAGAGATTAACAATACAAAATTAAAAAAAAAATAGATACAGCTAAAATAACTTTTAATAGTAATAAAATAACCAGAGGCACAATACATAAGCATATGCTGCATAAAAGTTCTACTCAAATGCAATTAAATAGAAAAACTAGCTATAAAATATTAATATGGTTACTGCGGTAGGGCCTGTGAATTTGGGAATATGAGCAGTTTACACAGTTCTTGAGGGTGGAAATGCCATGTGTTGCTTATTAGCAACTTCTATGTCTGATTAAAGAGCAGGATTTACAGGCTTCAAAGGGAATCCTGTCCAGTCTTCTGTAATTGCTGAGAACATGGGTCATCAAGGATGAGTTGTAAATTGTGTGTGGGGTAGAGGAGAATGGATAGGCTTCTCTGGGAGTGCAAGGCTCTGTCAGGGATCCACACTTTGTCTTAACTAATAGATTCCTCTTTAAGTCTCTAGATGACTATCAATTCAAATACTTACTTTAAGATTGCTATGTTTCTACCTATAGTTTATTAAGCTCTCAGGAGTTAGTTGCTAATTGACACCACTCAGTTTTGAAAACATCTGGGTTTCACTTGGTATTCTCAGATGTTTAACACGGGTATTAAAATACCTGTAGTTACTCCCATACTAGCACTACAACATCTAACTTGCATACTTCTTTCCATACTACAAACTAGATAACTGATCTTTCAGCAATTGCCGCTGTTACTCAGGTTTGTGAGAGACAAGTTCTGGATGATAATTCCTATTTAGTGTCTTCTGCAAATTTAAAGGTTCTTTCCTTCTTATATTAGTTTCTTGCCTAAGTTGGATTCAGAGAGTCACATAGATTGATCTGTTTAGCTTTCTACCTCTTTCCTTCAGCAGCAGCTACTTTGGGAAAAATGTTCCGGCATGGATTCATTGAACACAAATCTGTTTAAAGAATTTGTGTAAATAGCTTAGCTTTTTAATTATAGGGTGCCAGTCCAGTTTGTATTGTAATAATTATACAATTCTTTAGTGATTGCTTATCAGAATAGTCTTTTCTGTCACACAAACAGTTGGTTTAGTATTGGGTAGTGAGTGCTATTCTGACAAAGAACTGGTATACAATATCGCTAGTAGACACACAATTTTCTACATAAGCAGCTTCCATAAACCTGGTTCAAGTTTATGTGCATGCTCCCACATTCCAAGATCCAGTTTGTTAGGTTTAGAAGTTAATCAGAAAGTCATATTTCATTTTCTCATTAGTAATATGTCCTGCAGTAGGGATAGGCATTTCCCAAGCATGTTCAGGGCTCTACAAATATTTCTCCTCAAGTGGCATATAAACATTTTTTAAAGTAGTGTTTAAGCATCAGCTACTTTGTCTGCCAATTTAATTTAATCAATGCTTTTCTCCTCACTATCACTAGAAATATACCATATGGTTAATGAATTCAGAATATTTATTATATGAAAATGAAAGCTTATGTGAAATATCTAGAAGAAATAATTTTTGAGGCTTCAGAGTGGTAGCCGTGTTAGTCTGTATCAGCAAAAACAACGAGGAGTCCTTGTGGCACCTTAGAGACTAACAAATGTATTTGGGCATAAGCTTTCGTGGGCTAAAACCCACTTCATCAGATGCATGGAGTGAAAATACAGTAAGTAGAATATATATTATAGCACATTAAAAGATGGGAGTTGCCTTACCAAGTGGAGGGTCCGTGCTAACAAGCCAATTCAATTAAGGTGGAAGTGGCCTATTCTCAACAGTTGACAAGAAGGGATGAATACCAAGGGAGGGAAAATTACTTTTGTAGTGACCCATCCACTCCCTTTTTTTTAGGTCTTTATTCAGGCCTAATTTGATGATGTCCAGTTTGCAAATTAATTCCAGTTCTGCAGTTTCTCATTGGAGTCTGTTTTTGAAGTTTTTTTGTTGAAGAATTGCCACTTTTAAGTCTGTTATTGAGTGTCCAGGGAGATTGAAGTGTTCTCCTACTGGTTTTTGAATGTTAAAATTCTTGATGTCTGATTTGTGTCCATTTATTCTTTTGCGTAGAGACTGTCCGGTTTGGCCAATGTACATGGCAGAGGGGCATTGCTGGCACATGATGACATATATCACATTGGTAGATGTGCAGGTGAACAATCCCCTGATGGTGTGGCTGCAACAAACCCCATTGCCAACTCTGTCCGCATATCTATTCAAGGGACACCATCAAAGGACCTAACCACATCAGCCACACCATGTGATGTTGATAATAATTGGCCAATATTATGATTAAGATTGAGCATGTAATGGATTAATGGGTCAAAACTCTTTCCTGCTTTGTAAATGCTATATAAAGTGAGTATCAATAAGCAGTGTCTCTTGCTAGTTAGGTCTCATACAGTGTGCTCGGTATGGAATTATGAGTCTCAGTGGACTCTGTCCTGCTATTACCAGTGGGAACCAGGACTAGGGTATAACTTCCTTCTAAGTGGAGACAGGAAGGGAATGGAGGGAGAGGAGGAGGAGGATGGAGAGAGATTATTTGGGTCACTGTAACAATACTGTCCAGACTGCTTTCTGTTGGTTAGTCTGGCTCCGCTAGTGATCAAGTGGAATTCACTGTAGCTCTTTGGTGAGCCCTAAATTCTGTGGCTTTTGCTATGGATGTGGAGTGACAGAAAACTAGAAATCCTGCATTTTGTTGAAGAAAGCCCTAAATTATGACTTAGAACAACGCTTCCTTAGCTCTCGTCCCTTAACGCCCGTACTCTACTTGCGCTACATTGATGACATCTTCATCATCTTGACCCATGGAAAAGAAGCCCTTGAGGAATTCCACCATGATTTCAACAATTTCCATCCCACCATCAGCCTCAGCCTGGACCAATCCACACAAGCGGTCCATTTCCCGGACACTACTGTGCTAATAAGCGATGATCACATAAACACCACCCTGTACCAGAAACCTACTGACCGCTACACTTACTTACATGCCTCTAGGTTCCATCCAGGATACACCACATGATCCATTGTCTACAGCCAAGCTCTAAGATACAACCACATTTGCTCCAATCCCTCAGACAGAGACAAACACCTACAAGATCTCTATCAAGCATTCTTAAAACTACAGTACCCACCTGCTGAAGTGAAAAAAAAAGTGACAGAGACAGAAGAGTACCTAGAAGTAACCTACTACAGGACAGGCCCAACAAAGAAAATAACAGAACGCCACTAGCTGTCACCTTCAGACCCCAACTAAAAGCTCTCCAGTGCATCATCAAAGATCTACAACCTATCCTGAAAGATGATCCCTCACTCTCACAGATCTTGGGAGACAGACCAGTCCTTGCTTACAGACAGCCCCCCAACCTGAAGCAAATACTCACCAGCAACCACACACCACACAACAAAAACACTAACTCAGGAACCTATCCTTGCAACAAAGCCCAATGGCAACTCTGTCCACATATCTATTCAAGTGACACCATCATAGGACCTAATCACATCAGCCACGCCATCAGGGGCTTGTTCACCTGCACATCTACCAATGTGATATATGCCATCATGTGCCAGCAATGCCTCTCTGCCATGTACATTGGCCAGACCGGTCAGTCTTTACGCAAAAGAATAAATGGACATAAATCTGACATCAGGAATCATAACATTCAAAAACCAGTAGGAGAACACTTCAACTTCTCTGGTCACTCAGTAACAGATTTAAAGGCGGCAATTTTGTAACAGAAAAGCTTCAAAAACAGACTCTAACGAGAAACTGCTGAACTTCAATTAATATGCAAACTAGATACCATTAATTTGGGCTTGAATAGAGACTGGGAGTGGCTGGGTCATTACACAAATTGAATCTATTTCCCCATGTTAAGTATCCTCGCACCTTTTTGTCAACTGTCTGAAATTGGCCATCTTGATTATCACTACAAAAGTTTTTGTTTTTTTTTCTCCTGCTGATAATAGCTCATCTTAATTAATAAGCCTCTTAGAGTTGGTATGGCAACTTCCACCTTTTCATATTCTCTGTATGTATATATATCTTCTTACTATATGTTCCATTCTATGCATCTGATGTAGTGGGCTGTAGCCCACGAAAGCTTATGCTCAAATAAATTTGTTAGTTTCTAAGGTGCCAGAAGTACTCATGTTCTTTTTGCAGATACAGACTAACACGGCTGCTACTCTGAAACCTAAATTCTCTGTAGTATCTAAGGTCTACAGAAGACTGACTATTTTTTTGGGTAAAACTTTCAAGATGGCCGAAGATTATCATCACAAGATACTTGAGACCCTAAGTCTCCTTGAAAATTAGGGTAAAATTTTCAAAGTGACTTTCTCCTGCAAAATATGCTTACTCTGTTATGTCACTTTTTCTACTCACACGCATCATTTTCCCTTCTTACTCATGATTATGTGCATCTCAGATAAAAATGGTATATGAGAACAAAAAAACTACAGTCTGTGACCTGTATGTTCAGCAACTTCAGTAATTAAAAATGTCATGTTTGAAGGGTGTGAATTTTTATTATAATATAACAAACAGAATACCCCCTCCCCCCAGAAAACCCAAAACTAGCATCTATTTCCACTGTACATAAAATAATCTGAATAATCAAATACATTCAAATGTGTTTTTACACCAGATAAGTCAACATAAGAATGGTCATACTGGGTCTGGTCCATCTAGCCCAGTATCCTATCTTCTGATAGTGGCCAGTGTTACATGCTTCAGAGGGAATGAACAAAACAGGGCAATTTTGAATGACTTGTTGTCATGTCCCAGCTTCTGGCCATTGCAGGTTTAGGGATACCAAGAGCACGGGGTTGCGCTGCTGACCATCTTTGCTAATAGCCATTGGTGGACCTTGTGATGGGTTGGGTCACAGAAACCCCCTTGGGACTGCCACCTGATGTGCCGAGACTACCTCTGAGCTAGTTTTCCCTGCCAGCTTGGGACTTCAGAGACTTGCTTGTTTGAGCCAGACACGCTTGCCTGCTGCAAATACAGGTCCAAGTGTGAACCACGTCCCCCACAAGCTTCAGGCTTAACTGAAAACAGCTTAAGAAGTGCTCCTGTATTCAGCACTCAGATACCCAACTCCCAATGGGGTCCAAACCCCAAATAAATCCATTTTACCCTGTATAGAGCGTATACAGAGTAAACTCATAAATTGTTTGCCCTCTATAACACTGATAGAGATGCACAGCTGTTCCCCCCTCCTCCCCCCCAGATATTAATACATACATGTATTAATAAGTTAATTAATAAGTAAAAAGTGATTTTATGAAATACAAAAAGTAGAATTTAAGTGGTTTCAAGTAAAGACAGACAGAACAAAGTGAATTACCAAGCAAAATAAAATAAAACGTGCAAATTTAAGCCTAATACAGTAAGAAAACTGAACACAGGTAAATCTCACCCTCAGATGTTTCAATAGGCTTTTTTTCACAGACTGGATGCCTTCCTAGTCTGGGCCCAATCCTTTCCCCTGGTACAATTCTTGTTCCAGCTCAGGTGGTAGCTAGGGGATTTCTCATGACTGCAACCCCCTTTGTTCTGTTCCACCCCCTTATATATCTTTTGCACAAGGCAGGAATCCTTTGTCCCTCTCTGGGTTCCCACTCCTCCTTCTAAATGGAAAAGCACCAGGTTAAAGATGGATTCCAGTTCAGGTGACATGATCACATGTCACTGTAATGCTTCATTACCCACTTGCCAGCATACATGTATAGAGGAAGACTTGCAAGTAAACAGATACATCTACAGTCAATTGTCCTAGTTGATGGGAGCCATCAAGATTCCAAACCACCATTAATGGCCCACAATTTACATAATTACAATAGGACCTCAGTTATATTTCATATTTCTAGTTTCAGATACAAGTGATACATTTATACAAATAGGATGACCACACTCAGTAGATTATACGCTTTGTAATGATACCTTACAAGAGACCTTTTGCATGAAACATATTTCAGTTACATTATATTCACAGTCATTATCATATTTTCATAAAATCATATAGAGTGCAAGTCACAGACCTGTCCTCCATGAATTTATCTAATTCTTTTTTGAATCCAGTTATATTTTTGGCAACAAGTTTCACAGGTTGAACATGTGTTGTGTGAAGAAGTACTTCCTTACGTTTGTGTTAAATCTGCTGCTTGTTAATTTCATTGGGTCACCTCTAGTTCTTATGTTTGTGAAGGCATAAATAACACTTCCTATTCATTTTCTCCATATCATTCATGATTTTATAGACCTCTATCATATCCCCCCTTAATTGTCTCTTTCTAAGCACAGCAGTCCCAGTCTTTTTAATTTCTTCTTGTATGGCAGTTGTTCCATATCCTTAATCATTTTTGTTGCCCTTCTCTTCACTTTTTCCAATTCTGATCTATCTTTGTTGAGAAGTGCTATCCAGAACTGCACACGTTCTCAGATTAAATAGCTTATTGACATGACTGAGAAGTTGAACTTATTGAATTCTGTGTTTTTAAAACCTGTCTTAAAGGAGAGGCAGCTATCTGTCTCTTGTATTGAATGATTGAAGATGGCCCTAAACTGCAGTTCAGAGATGTACTTTGACATTCCGCTTGGTGTTTCATAGTTGTAATGAGCATTCCTCTGATGGCATAGTATATTAATACTGAGAATATTTTCATGTTATGGATGGTCACAGGAAATATAGAAAGTCTTCAGAGAATGAGGATTAGTGTCTTTTTAAATGTAGAGATTTTAGGACTGGGCATTACAGGAAACATTTACAATTTTTTTTACACTCGTCCTTCATCACAGAGGTAATAGTGTGACTGTACACACATAAATTTCTACTCGGAACATCTCTGCATGTCTCATACCTGTCCGTATTTTTACTGGTGGGTGTCATGCTGTCTGGAGTGGTTCACAACCATGTGTGCCAACCTCAGGGCAGATACCCCAAACTGGTGGTATGTTTTATAATTAGATTTCACCAACCCAGTAACAAATGTAAACTGCTGGATCACTAACAGTCTTACCATGGAGTCACAGACGGTCCCCTTGGTCATTCCAGTCTATCTGGCCACTCAGGCAAGCTGGATTTTGTGATAAATGGTCCAAAGATCACAAAATATTCAGGTTGCTCCCAGTCCCAAGAGATCAGTAATTTATCTCATAATCAGAGCCGTAATTAGGCATTTTAGTGCCTGAGGCGAGCAACCATATTTGTGCCCCCTACCATTTTTTCTTCAGTTTTCCACCAAATTTTTCTACCCCCGCAGCTTTGCGTCTGGGGCGGCAGCACCACTCGCCCTGCCCTGGTTACAATCCTGCCTCAGATCAGCTTGTACTTTAGATCTCACACCAAAGACAATGCCTGTACTAACTAAAGGTTTATTAACTAGGAAAAAGAAATGAGTTAATTCCAGGTTCAAGCAAGCATATATTCACAAACGAGTTTCAGTCGGTAATTCAAAAGGTGACAGTTGTAGTAATCTGTCAATTCAAAACGTCTTTCAGGGCTAACCTATGCCAAACAGCATGGGGATCTTTGTTTAATGTTTAGGAATCTTTGCATCTCATAATCCAGACAGTATGAAAGAGATTCACTTTCTCCTTGTCAGTGATTTTTATCCCCTCCACTCCAGAGTCCAGACTGATGGGACGAGTTCATGCATAGGTCTCTCCTTCCTGGAGGGAGTTAGGAATGCAGTCAACAGGGCCTCTGTCCTTTGATGCTAGAAATACCTCATTTGCCTTTAATGGGCCATCTTGTAGGAAGAACAAACCCTTGAATTAATGCTTCTTTTCCTGTTTGAGTTGCAGTTACAGAGGTTTATGATGCAAACACTCAATATAACTTTGGCTATAGAAGTTATAAGTGAGATCAATACATGCAGGATCCTACAAGCATTTTATAAAGTCTAAATACTAAACACCCTCTTATCAACTTAGCATTATCAAAATAGATAGTAGATGTTAACGCAGATAAGCAAAAATGGTTTCCAGCTGTGCATTTGTAAGAGTTTAGAGAGGCCTGGGGCCCTGGCATGAGCTGGCACCTGTTCTCCCGGTGTCACATTAGGAAAAAGGACCATGAATTAAAATAGATACATCCTGGTAGAAATTGTGGTTGTGCTGTTTTCAGTCAATTCTCTCTGCTTCTACACAATCATCATTTCATATACACAATCATTCATTTTATACAAAGCATATGTTTCTGTCAGTGTGCTGGATCAGTGGGTAGGCATACCTCTGTGCATGTTGTTTGCGTACCCTCTTTTTATTGCATGTAATTATGAATATGTAATGATAAACTCTTTTTTGTTTTTAAAGGTTGTGCAAGATCTTCAACACTAATGTAAATTTTTCTCTTCATCCTCTCTCTGGGATTTCAGTGCTCTTGAAACCTAGCTCTGACTTGGACTCAAACCTGAACCCTAACTTAAACTGGATTCAAATCCAAACATTGCCTCCTTCTTGGCACATTTCTAGTATGTGTTAATGCTGTAATGATGAGCGTAGACAGCAGCTCCACACAGTAAAGTGGCTATAGTTTTATCTTAGTGTTAAGTTGTTGTCACATATGTTATGTAATTGTACAAGTAGGAATAGGCATAAGTAGGAAGTTAAGTCCTGCTGGTGGTGCCAGAGTTGTTACTTGCGGTCTCCCAGTGGATATGTGATGATTATAAGCAAATATTACAACACTTCCTACTTTTTAGATCCTCTATCCTGAGTATTATTGTGTTAAACCTTTTTTTTTTTTTTTTTTAAAGATTGCCCATTGTGCCATGTGATTGGACTGCACATAGCACAATGGGCCCCTGATTCTGATTGAGACCTTTAGGTTCTGTCAAACACAAGTAATAGATTTAGAGCCTGTTTTTATAAGATATTGATATGTTATATGGCTAGTACCGATGATATTGTATTGTGTTTGGCGAGCCTTGCGATTAGAAATCATGCAGAACCTCTCCTGTAACTTAAGAAATCGCTACAAGTTTTAAGTCGAGTTTTATTAAAATTAACAGTTATGGAGTCCTCAAATCCATGTTATTCTGTAATGCAGGCCTGCACAACTCATAAAGCGGCGAGGGCCATATTACTCCAAAGAAAACAGCTGAGGGCCGAAACCCCCCGAGCGCTGCCAACCCCCGCCCCCCCCAGCACCACCCAGCCCCCCCGAAACACAACACCCCCCCCAGCGCCGCCCGTCCCACGGAAACAATCCCCCCAGTGCTGCCGAAACACCCCCCCCCCCCCCCCCGCGCCACCTGCCCCGCGGAAACAAACCCTCCTTCCCCAGCGCCGCCCCACCGAAACAGCAGTATTAAACCTCGGTAATATGTTATAGCGGGCCCCTAAGGTAGTATAGTTAAGGTAAAAGAAAAATGTCTTTTTGCTAGAAGTAGAATAAGAACTTCCCCCCACTTTGTAAACAATTGGCCTGTTGAATGAATGAGGTGTGAATGAGGAAGGCGTGGAAGGCAGGCACCTCCAGACAGCTGCAACCCTTGGAGAGGGCAGGGCCGGCTCTAGGATTTTTGCCGCCCCAAGCAAAAAATTTTTTTGGCCACCTCCCCTTTCTTTTTCATGCCCCCAGCCCCACCCCAACTCCACCCCTTCCGAACCCCTTCCCCAAATCCCCAGCACCGCCTCCTCTCCCGGCGTGCTGCATTTCTCCCCCCCGTTGCTTCCTGCGGGCCCCCCGTGACCTCCCGCCCTAGCTCACCTCCGCTCTACTTGCTCCCCCGGGCGTGCCGCTTCTCCCCCCTCCCTCTCAGGCGAGGGAGGGCGGAGAAGTGGAGCAGCGGCGCGTTCAGGGGAGCAGGCGGAGCGGAGGTGAGCTAGGGTGGGGGGGGCGCAGGAAGTAATGGGGGGGTAGAGGAACCGCTCCCCGCTCCAGCTCACCTCCGCTCCACCACCACTGCCTCCCCCGAGCGCCCGCCGCTCAGCTTCTCCTCCCTCCCAGCCTTGCTGCGCGAAATAGCGGTTTCGCACGTGACAAGCCTGGGAGGGAGGGGGGAGAAGCAGAGCGGCGGCGCATTCAGTGGAGCAGGCAGAGCGAAGGTGAGCTAGGGTGGGGGGGCGCAGGAAGTAACGGGGGGTAGAGGAACCACTCCCCGCTCCAGCTCACCTCCGCCGCCTCCCCTGAGTGCTCCGCCGCTTGACTTCTCCTCCCTCCCAGCCTTGCTGTGCAAAACAGCTGTTTCGCGCACGGCAAGCCTGGGAGGGAGGAGGGAGAAGCGGAGCGGCGGCGGCATGCTCAGGGGAGCAGGCAGAGGCAGAGTGGAGGCGAGCTGGGGCGGCGAGGGCACTTTTTCCCCATGCCCCGGAGTCGGCACCTGTGATGGCCGGCGCCAGAATGCCGCCCCTAGAAATGTGCCGCCCCAAGCACCTGCTTGTTTGGCTGGTGCCTGGAGCCGGCTCTGGGAGAGGGGATGGGAGTCAGACCAGATCAGTAGAACAGGTCAGCCACCGACTCACCACTCGCCGCCTCCTCAGCCCCCCTCCCCCGGCTCACCTACTCACCACCCGCCACTGCCTGCTCGCTCGCCTCCTCAGCCCCCCACCCCACCTGCCCCCCCGCCACTGCCCGCCCACTCGCCTCCTCAGCCCCCGCTCCCCCGCCACCGGCTCACCTGCCTCCCCTGCCACTGCCCGCCCACTCGCCTCCTCAGCCCTCCACCTGCCCGGCTCGCCTACTCATTCCCCGCCACTGCCCGCCTGCTCGCCTACTCAGCCTCCCTCCCTCACCCGCCGCTTGCCTACTCACCCCCCCCGCGGGCCGCACAGTGAGCCCATCTACTCAACCCCCGTGGGCCACACAGTGAGCCCACGTGGGCCGCATGTTTTGCAGCCTGCTGTAGTGGATTTGTTGGATGAATTGCAGCGTGTACTACTGAGTATCTTCAAAAAGATTCTGCCTCCAACACAGGTGTATTCCAGGACACTGTCTGATATTTCCTATATAATACTATGATTTCTATCCTAATGTCTTTAGCTGCCAAGAAATCTCTTAAGTAAGGGCAAAAAGTCGCCTTTGGAGGAGTGATACCATTGACATACAAAATAGTCGTCAGTATCTTAAGTTTTCTCTGGTTTTCTGACTTTAAGGAGTCATAAGATGAACCAACAGTTGTCAGAGTTAAAAGAGAAGTAGATAAGAGCGTTTAAAATATTCATTACCCTTCAATATGAAAATTAAGATCATGTAAAGCCTTAAAGGCTTTTGTTCTTCTGTGCACCTGTGATGGTGAGAAAGGGTTAAAGGCCTAGTTAGTCACATTCACTTCACCTGGGTGGTAATTAAGTAGTTACTTGTCAGCCAGAGAGGTTAGGGCTAAAGAAAGATCAGGTGATAACTCAATAGACACCTTGGTCTTTTATAAATAGACTTGAGAGAGTTCTGTCAGGGGAAGAAGCCACAGGGATCAGACAGGCAGGCTCGCTTC
Organism: Emys orbicularis; assembly: GCF_028017835.1. Taxonomy (NCBI): domain Eukaryota; kingdom Metazoa; phylum Chordata; order Testudines; family Emydidae; genus Emys; species Emys orbicularis. The sequence continues at coordinate 34,640,698 of NC_088683.1, forward strand.
TCAGAAGGACCAGAGCACTGAACACTGTTGGAGGCTAGAGGACTCAAGAAAAGGTAGGTTGGATGGGACAGTGCTTGATACCAGAGCTGGAGAAAGGCAGTTGAACTACAGGAAAGGGTTCATCACCAGGCCCAGAAGATAAGTTGATTATTTGGGACTTTCAGCTGCACTTGAACATTTTGTTATCCTGGAAAGGGTTTGAACTAGGAGCTTCTCAGTCAGAGGGCTGAGTGGCATGCAAAGGCAGATGGCCTGGGAGGGTGCAAGGGAGATGAAAATTCCTGCAACCTTTCACTCTGACACAAGGAGACAGTCTGGTGGTGATTGTGCACTACTACAACACCAAGTGGGCCTGATTCTGCCAGGGGCTATGAAATTTGCATGGTACTTCAAAATTTGTGTCTTATTACTTGTATTATTTTGTCCTCAATTCAGTTTAATTATCTGATAATATTTTCTTAGTCTATTCCTATAAAACCTATAATAGTGCAAACAGTCTGTTACATGAGGCATAAATGGAATAATTTATAAATCTGATTGAGTCTGACCTATGTGATTTTAAGAAGGATACATTTTATTTTTTGTACATGTGGAAAAAGGAATAGAATCATAGAATATCAGGGTTGGAAGGGACCTCAGGAGGTCATCTAGTCCACCCCCCTGCTCAAAGCAGGACCAATTCCCAACTAAATCATGCCAGCCAGGGCTTTGTCAAGCCGGGCCTTAAAAACCTCCAAAGAGGGAGACTCCACCACCTCCCTAGGTAACGCATTCCAGTGCTTCACCACCCTCCTAGTGAAAAAGTTTTTCCTAATATCCAACCTAGACCTCCCCCACTGCAACTTGAGACCATTGCTCCTTGTTCTGTCATCTGGCACCACTGAGAACAGCCGAGCTCCATCCTCTTTGGAACCCCCACTCAGGTAGTTGAAAGCAGCTATCAAATCCCCCCTCATTCTTCTCTTCTGGAGACTAAACAATCCCAGTTCCCTCAGCCTCTCCTCATAAGTCATGTGCTCCAGACCCCTAATCATTTTTGTTGCCCTCCGCTGGACTCTTTCCAATTTTTCCACATCCTTCTTGTAGTGTGGGGCCCAAAACTGGACACAGTATTCCAGATGAGGCCTCACCAATGTCGAATAAAGGGGAACGATCACGTTCCTCGATCTGCTGGCAATGCCCCTACTTATACAGCCCAAAATGCCGTTAGCCTTCTTGGCAACAAGAGCACACTGACTCATATCCAGCTTCTCATCCACTGTGACCCCTAGGTCCTTTACGCAGAACTGCTACCCAGCCATTCGGTCCCTAGTCTGTAGCAGTGCATGGGATTCTTCCGTCCTAAGTGCAGGACTCTGCACTTGTCCTTGTTGAACCTCATCAGGTTTTTTTTGGCCCAATCCTCTAATTTGTCTAGGTCCCTCTGTATCCGATCCCTACCCTCTAGTGTATCTACCACTCCTCCCAGTTTAGTGCCATCTGCAAACTTGCTGAGAGTGCAGTCCACACCATCCTCCAGATCATTAATAAAGATATTAAACAAAACTGGCCCCAGGACCGACCATTGGGGCACTCCGCTTGAAACCGGCTGCCAACTAGACATGGAGCCATTGATCACTACCCGTTGAGCCTGACGATCTAGCCAGCTTTCTATTCACCTTACAGTCCATTCATCCAGCCCATACTTCTTTAACTTGGCGGCAAGAATACTGTGGGAGACCGTATCAAAAGCTTTGCTAAAGTCAAGGAATAACACATCCACTGCTTTCCCCTCATCCACAGAGCCAAGAATACTTGACTATGCAGTGGTACATGTCTGTTCATATGAAAAACATAGAACTGGCTTCATGCATTCATTATATTAAAAATAAAGATTATAAAACTAAAAAGTGAATATTTTGTGTGGTATTTTCAGTCTATTTTTGTAAATTGTATCTATTACATTTTCATCGAGAATTTGTTTGTGGATATTTTGTCGAACCCGAAGAGGTGAGAAGTGCTGTAGTGTTCTTCTTATGCTTGGCTACAAGTATTATTGAAGTTGTTGACAGGTGTACTTTTTAGTTTTAGCTGACTGCTTTTCTCCTTCAGTGACTACATTAAAAGCTGTCTTTCAGTTTTTTTTTCCTTTTCAGTACTTTTTCCATCTCTGCAAAATGCATTCAGCCATCACAATTTTTTTTTAAAATGTTCATTTTCTTTAACCAAAAAGCCATGCAGAATCTGACAGTTCAAAATAGAAAATATACCTGATAATTAATGGTTAGAGCAACTGAAAGCTCTAATAAGGCACATGTATTCATCATGTATTTAAAGCATTGCAGTAGTGACAGTATAGTTATGCTTCAGAAGGCACATTAATTCTAAGCATCTATCTTCAGAAGCTAAAATCTTCCTCTATTTAACCATTTTTTTCATTATCTGAGCACAGAATAATAATTTTGATGTTCTAAAAATATTATTCAGATGATTCTTTAAACTAGACTAAATTTGGTTATTTAGTTTTTAGAAATTAAAAACCATCTCACGCATATGGTCCTCAGTACAGAATGTTGTTTTCCAAGTTTGAAAACACTGGCTGAGAAACAGTATAAAAAAATTAAGGAAATAGTTTACTGTGCAGGTTCAGTATGTTATTTTCCTTTGCTTGAGTAATTATACACCAGGTGCAGTTCCCAACCTATGCTTGTTTTTCACTTGTTGCTCCTTTGCACTTGGATAATTCAGGAGGTTGAAAAGAGGAAAATCCTTCAAACTTGGCATGGACTTAATCATCATGAGGACTAGGGCCTTTGACATGCTTAAAGCAATGTAAGGTTAAAATAATCAAGCTACTATATAGACATTAAATAAATGTACATAACAATAGTTTTCTAAGTCTGTTTACTACATATTCCATTAGCTTCTACTTTCTTTCTAGTACACCATATCATCGGGCTGGGACTCTTGCCATTAAAATGGCAGCTTTCGGTTAGACACCGTTCACAGTCATGGAAATACTATGGTGATGGGTGCTTTAAAACATCTAAGGCTATTTGTACACTATAGAGCTTATAGTGGCACAGCTGTACCGATGCATCTGTGCTACTGTAAGATCTCATGTGTAGCTGCTCTGTGCCAATGGGAGGGAGCTCTCCCATCAATATAATTAAACTACCCCCAATGAGCGGTGATAGTGATGTCTGTGGGAGAAGTTCTCTGGCCGACAGTGCTGTGCATACTACCACTTATGCCAGCAAAAATATGTTGCTCTGGTGTGTTTTCTCACACCCCTGAGCGACATAAGTTTTGCCAACATAAGTGGTAGTGTAGACTTGGCCTAATTTAGAAATATCTTTCCCAGTGACATTACCGAAGAAATATTTCAAAAGTCTAGTTGTCAACGCTGAAGAAGTATCATGTATGGCAGTTCAGAAATGTGTGTGAAAATTTGGGGAAAGATGGGAGCAATTTAAAATTTGTTTTTTTTTCTACAAAAGTTATTAAAGATTTTACTAGTTATAAAAAAGAACTCAACAAAACCATAGTTCAGTACAGAAAAGTACATAGAAAAGTTGCCTTCTGCCAAGTTTGGAAATTGAATTCAACAATTCAGTTGTGCAACAGAGGGATTTTAGTCTTGCTTCAACTGCAAATCTCAACACAACTCTATGTAGTCGCTACTGACAGCTCCATAATGATGTGCAATATTACTGTGGAAACAGCTTTTGAATTCCCTGACTTTTGCTTGCTTAATTTCTAAATCTTAGTTTTTTAGTGTTAGTTTTTGCAACATAAGTCATTAAAGGACTAGGGATAATAGAATGCACTTTACACTTACGTAGAATCCTTCCTCCACAATATCACAGATCCCTTTAAAAAAAAAAAAAAAGTCTATTATGAGACAGAGAGAAGGTAATTTCTGTAACATTGTCCGAATAGAGGGAAGGTATTGGGGAACTAAGGATAGTTCCAGATAGATGAGCCAGCACCAGTGAGAGAATTACGCCCCACAGTGTTCGTTTACAATGAAGTAGGTGGGTAAGAGGTCAGAGAGATAGTGGAGAGCAAATTAACAATTTTGATAACCAATTGTTTTGAATTGGATGCTGAGATGGGTGGAGTAAATGATAATTTGAGTGAGGGAATAATGTGACTAAATCATTATTGACACCTTGACATGTAATTAGTAGGGGATCATGAAGACTGAAAAAGGGAAAAGATACAGAAGCATAATATATAAAGAAGTTAGGATGTCCGGTGCAGTACTCCACAGGAAAGATATATGGTGATCAGATAAATGGAAAAGGACTTTAAAAAGGGGTTTGTTAAAGGAATGAGCAGGGGGGGCAGTTGAGGACTCCTATGATTGGTACGGCAGGGAGCCAACCCTCCATTCTTATAGCCCGCCGTAACCCTCCTACGGGGGGGAGGAGATGGTATGGTCCTGGCAATGGATTTGTTGGAGGGACCTGGATGGAAAAAGAGGGGGAGCTGGTGGAAGCCTCCCAGGTATGGTAAGGCCCTGGCAATGAATTTGCTGGAGGGACCTAGATGGAAAAAGAGGGGGAGCTGGTACCCCCCCCCCGGGGTAATTACAGAATAAACATGGGGTTACCTGTGCTGTACACTTTTATCTGCCGGGTAGTCCTAGACATCTAATAATAAAGTTGCAGCCTGATTATCCCCTGTCCTTCTTTTGGTATAGCCAGACAATATATATTTGTATACTTCATGTCTAATACTAGAAAAAGAATAAACTGCTTTTTTTTTTTGTAGCTGCACATCTGTAGTTTGGATATATTAAAACATTCCTAAATTTGTTTGAAGACTCTAAATTGTGCCATGTTACCTTAATAATGACTGCATCCATAAGGAATAACTAGACATTTTCCATTTATTGAAGTGGATAGATTTTGAGTTCAAAACTATCTATACTGAAGTTGTTGTTGTTTTGGTTTTAATTATTTAACTGGATGCCATCCAGAAATTGACTTTCTCTGATAAACTTGAAAGGCACTTTGTTGTACTAACATCTTTTTCTTAAGTGCAAGTTGAAAGCTTTCTTCACACAAGCAGAAATGCAATAAAACCAACGCAGAGAAATTTTTTTTAAATTGAGAAAGTTTGTTAAAAATATCTGTTCTTATTTGTGGTGCTGTTGGTTGGCCTTTGATCTCTAAAGAATTGACTTAAAGTTTGTCAGTAACAAGCACATACAAATAGGAAACTATGATGAGACCACCTGCTATATCCCACAGTTTCACATTTCAGCATGTTTTGAAATCTGTGCTTTAGAGAGAAACTAATATTTGGAGTAGCAGAGATGTTTAGGTCAGGATGCAGTGCCAGTGCCAAATATGTTGATGGAAGTAGTTAACTACAGGCTGGTACTAGGTAAACTTGACTCAGTGCACCACTATTAATTTCCTTAATTAATACTCAGGAAAGTAACTCACTTTAATAATAATAAAAAAAAAAAGAAAAAAAACAACTCACCAGTCCCACACTGAAACCTCCCCCAAATTTCTTTGTGTATGTTTTCCTTTCATTACTGGTATGCAGCCCTGCTAGTAAAATAAATATAAACTAATACTTAACATTTGTACTGTTATAGCACGGATTGGAATGTCAGTCTTTTCCATACTCGTTAAATATGTTATTTCTTGAGTCAATATGTGATTTTTGTCTCCAATGCAGGAATGTATCATTGTTACAGAAATCTAGCCTCACGTACAGGTTACTGTCTATACATCTGTTGTGCTGTTAATACAGATAATTGTTTTGTTCACCTTTATTTGTAGTAATGGTTCCATCGCACAGCTAGTTGTACAAACTAATGTACTAATTAATTTGAAATATTCTTTTACAATATGGGATGATTTAGTTGGGAATTGGTCCTGCTTTGAGCAGGGGGTTGGACTAGATGACGACCTGAGGTCCCTTCCAACCCTGATATTCTATGATTCTATGATTGTTTAACGGGAAAAGCAAATAAAAGTCTACCAACTGATATACGTCTTGACATTTCTTTCTTCAAGAAATACCTTTGCAGTTCCTCATATTTGGGAATAGATATGACAGGGGTCTCTGTGCCTAGAAAGTAGTGCCATGCCCCTTGGATCTGAATGTTTGGCCTTTGGATATTTAAGAGACCATGGGTCAAATTGAACCTGCTTTCTTTAGTCCTGATCTGCACTTATGTTGGTTAGGGGTGAGGATTTCTTTTTTTTTTTTTTTAACTGACCTAGCTATGTTGCTATAAGTCCTAGTATAGATCCAGTTATACCAGCAAACAGGCCCTTTTGCTGGTTTAGATTGTTTTGTTCAGGAAACTGGTATAAATTATACTGGCAAAAGAGTTATTTTCTTGATACAAACTGTATCTGCACTAGGAGGGTTTGCAAACATAGCTATGATGGCAAACCCTTTCTAATGTAAACAAGGCTTATGTGTAAGGTTGGAGTAACAATAATGCACAGCCTCATGCTATGGAAGTAATTTTAGAATTACTTGAATTACAGTTTTCTAGCCACTGTGGAGGTTGGTCTCATGCAGAACTGTTAACATAACACATCTTCGTTAGTAGTAGTTTTCTAGCAAAGCTGGCTTTCATCTTGTTTTACTCCTATCTCCCCCAGTATGGCTGCATCCTAACCCTTTCATTTTGCCCAGTGCTGCCCTCTCTCATACCTTTGTTTTTCCTTAATTTATATCATCTATATCTCTCTTTTGCCTTTCTCCATTTTTCAGTAGATTAGGTCTTTAAAATTATGGAAAAATATTTGAATGTTTAACTTCTTACGCTGGACTCTTGCTTCCTAAGTATTGTCTTCTTAATCAGAAAGTGGCTCAAACTGCAAGTCGATTTTAAATTTTGAAGTATTCATGACATATACCGTAAAAGAGGAAGAAAAAGAAGTAAGAAAATTCAAGGATTCTGTATACCACATTAAAAATAAAATCTATAAACTAAGATTTCTTATTCATGTGGCTCCTATTCATAATTAGTCCATTTAACATTAGAAACTATTATACTAAGTGAGCAAATGTTTGCTAGAACACAAGGAAAAACATTCATTGTAATGTATGCATTTTGTATGTAAACACTAAAAACATACATTTTGAAAACCAAATGTGAGCATTTGAGATTATACGAATTATTTATATTTACAATTATAATTGGTTTTCAGAGGGAGTTGTCTTGGAATTAAAAGGTTCTAGATTTAAATCCTATGTCTGGATTTTCCTTTCTTTGCAATGTTGCCACTTAGTATAGTACTTCACTGTTAGAGATACAGTTCTTCAGATGAAATGCTAACCAGAAAACGTTGTTGCTTGTCTCTGGTGGCTTTCCATGTGGGAAATTGGAGTATGTAGCTCTGTTCCAAAATTTTAAGGGATTATCCTTGTGTTCTGGCCAACATTTGCTCACTTAGTATAATAGTTTCTAATGTTAAATGGACTAATGTATGGCTGGTCTGTTTGGCAACACAGTTACCAAACTACCAGTATCTAATATATCACTTTACAAAGCACTTTGGAGTTCCTTGAAAATGAAAGGTTCTGTACAGAACTATATTTTAATTTGATAATCTGCTTTAAAGAGCAGGATTGTTTTAAATCATCTCTCATTCAACTACAGTGAATTAAACCTTGAATTTTGGATCCCATCCCCACATAGTTTTTTGGGGGAGGATCCTATGCTGAGGGATGGTACAGAAGACAGAACTTCATGCTCTATAACCAGAGTGTTCTTACTGGGGAGGGGAGAAACCTAAGGAACCAGCACGTACTTCCATCTTTTGGTAAAATTATTTGTCATTTTCTCTGGCCTTTGGTGGAGGTTCATCTTTTTCCCTCTCCTGATGCTCTGACAGGTTTCCCTTCAGTTTTCTCTGTGTTGCACTCTCTCACTCTTAACACTCTCTGCAGTGCTCTTGATGGTGTGCCTGCCACAGCACTTGCCTTTTGGTTTCTGTGTCTGTAATTTCCATTGTTGAAGCACCAGAGAGAGCTTGCATGGCCCCTTAGTGCCCTTTCTGGTGCCTTTCAGTGGCCTGCTAACAGCCTTCTGCCTCAGATTCAGAGAAAACAGATTTCCTGCCATATCCTTGTTCTGTCTTCCTCCTTCATGGACATTACCTTCTCCTGTGAAAATGCATTTTCCCACTCTCATTGCTTCTCAGTTCTCAGTATGGTATTAGGAGAACCTTGATCTTTGTGTTAACACTTTGGATGTGTTTTCAAGCTTGTGTTGAAGGGAATACATTCTTGAGAATCTGATTCTGTATGGCAACCACTGGGTAGAAGGAATGGGATAATTTTCATGAGCGGGAGCTCATATTGCACCCAACTTTTCATTCATGGTATCTTTTCCATGCAGGCTGGCTTATTTGCAAACTGTTGGTTCTGGGAGAATGCAGTCTGGTCTTTAAAATCATTGGCAAAGTGAGGCACACCAGATTTTGGAAACCTTCATACGAGTTCTCAGACTCTTCAGTCCTAATGACCTCCTTTGCAACACTTCTGCTGCTGCCCAAAGTACTGAGGAAGGCAGTGAAGACATGGCAGTTGTGATTTTGCGGATTTGATGGTGACCCTGCCACTCTTGGTTTTCAGACTGAATATGCCTAGCTATGCCCTGTGGGTACTTCCCAAGTTCCTTTACTTTCATTCTCAGGGGCTTGTGCTCTGCAGTCACATTCATCTCAGATTGGCTATGGGGGTCTTGAAGCTGCATTCTCACTGAGCATGACCAGGCTGGTAAGCTTTTTCATGAGCTTATGAAATGTCATTTGTCTAGAGCACCCTTCACTTGACAGGCAGTGAGGATTTATTTCCCCATAACTCCATACAGAGTTATCAGAATACCCTGGTTTCTTTTCAGATCATGTACATCTTTCACCTTTGACTAAAGACTTGTAAGGAGAAGAACAGTTGAGTTTATACACAGTTTCTTGAGGTTTCCCCAGGCTTTTCCTCTCTCAGGAAGCTGCCTTTGGCTGCAAGATTCTGGTAGTATCATACAAGGTAAACCCACTTCCTGGGTTAATGCACTGTTGTCAGTCCTTACAATGTTTCTGTCTGATTTTCTGTCTTTCTAATATAAGGATTCTTATAAATTTCTGCATTCAATCTCTGAGTTTTGCCTTTAGCTATAATAGCCACAGGCTGCCCTTAGAAGGATGAACACCATGTCCATTTGGCCTCTGCAGGCGAAGTGAGGCTGCCCTCACAAAGGGGGGCACCCTCTCCCATTACAGTCAGTGGCACTGAAGCCACAGCCAGCACTTTAGCAAGATGGATGCCACATCCCACTAACGTTTCATAGATTAATAGATTCCAAAGGCAGAAGGGGTCACTGTGATCATCTAGTGTGACTTCTTGTATAACACAATCCATAGAACTTCCCCAAAATAATTCTTACAGCATACATTTTAGAAAAACATCCAAGCTTGATTTAAAAATTGCGAGTGATGAAGAATCCGCCATAACCATTGGTAAATTGTTCCAATTGCTAATTACCCTCACTGTTAAAAATTTACACCTTATTTTGTTTGAATTTATGTAGCTTCATCTTTCCGCCATTGGATTGTGTTATACCTTAGAGCCCATTATCAAATGTTTGTTCCCCATGTAGGTATTTATAGACTGTAATCAAGTCACCTCTTAACCTTCTCTTGGTTAAACTAAGTAGATTGAGCTCTTTGAGCCTATTACTATAAAGCATGTTTTCTAATCCTTTGTTCATTCTCATGGCTCTTCTTGAATCCTTCTCCAGTTTATCTACATACTTGATTTGTGGACCCCAGAACTGGACACTATATTCCAGGAGTAGTTATGCTAGTGCTAAATACAGAGGTAAAATAACCTCTCTACTGTTACTCAGGAATCTCCTTTTCATACTACAAGGATAGCTTTAGCCCTTTTGGCCGCAATGTCACACTGGGAGCTCATGTTCAGTTGATTATCCAGCATGGCCCCAAATATTTTTTTTCAAAGTCACTGCTTCCCAAGATAGAGTGCTCCATCTTGCAAGTATGTTCTACATTCTTTGTTCCTAGACATGTACAATTATGCTTAGCCATATTAAAACTTGTGTTGTTTTCTTGTGCCCAGTTTACCAAGTGATCTGTCATCTTCTTTATTTACTCCTCCAATTTTTGAATAGTTGGAAAACTTTTAGTGATAATTTTATGTTTTCTTCCAGGCCATTGATAAAATGTTAGATAGCATAGGGCCAAGAAGCAATGCATACAGGACTTCACTAGAAACACACTTGCTCGGCAATCATTCCCTGTTTACAGTTACATTTTTAGAACTATCTGTTAGCTAATTTTTAATCCATTTAGTGTGTGTCATGTTAAATTTATATCGGTCCAGTTTTTTAATCAAAACATACGGGATTAAATCAAACACCTTGCAGAACTCTAGGTGTATTACATCAGGACTATTACCTTTATGAATCGAACTTCTAATATTTAAAAAAAAAAAAGCAAGTTAGTTTGACAGGATCTCTTTTCCATAAACCCATGTTGATTTGGATTAATTACATTACCTATCTTTAATTCTTCATTAATTGAATGCTATATCAGTTAAGGATCAATGTTGGACTGACAGGCCTATAGTTACTTAGGTCTTCCCAATTACTAGTGAAATGGAAAGTATGTTCTTGTCATATGATATGGCTACACCTGTTTTTTTCCCCACATACAAAACAGAAATATTTATTGAACACTTTCTGAATTATTATTGATATTTCTCCAATTTTCATTTAGCGATGGACCAATACCATTGTTGGGATTATTTTTATTCCTAATATACTTAAAAAAAACAACCCTTCCTTCTTATTGTCCTTCACTATGCTGGCTATAGATTTCTCCTTGTGTCTTTTTGCTTCCCTTATACATTCCCTACAATTCCTGGCTTCTGATTTATATTCATTAATATTAATTTCCCCTGTATTCCATCTATTATATATTACATTTTTAATCACTGTCTTCACTTCCCCTCTAAACCAGGTTGGTTTTGTTAACCAATATGCCCTTCTTCCTCAATTATGGGATTGTAGCTTTTTGGCCATCCAATAGACAAAGATGGATGCCATCTCCTGCTATTTCCACTGAGACTAAAAACAGGCTGCCCCGAGGGACGTTGAGAGTCAGGCATGGGAAAAGAGAATGTGGGTGTGCTAGGAATGGGTACTGTGAGAGTATCGGAGAATGGCAATATATTAGGGAACAGGGCAAATAACTTTGAGGAATGTGGAGAGCAGGAGGCTTGCTGTGGGCATGCAAAGAAATGGGAGGTGGGGCATGGAGGAGGCAGAGTGAGGAACCTACAAGTAAATATGGAGGAAGTGGGTTGCCGACAGGATGCAGGGAAATGTTGAAGGCCAGATGCAGTGTAATGTAGGGTGTCGGAGGAAGAACGAGAAGGGAAAAGGAGGGCTATATGAGAGGCATTTTTAGTCAGATTTTTTTAAAGACAGGCTCATGATTTTTTGGGTCTGACTTATGATTTTTTTTTAACATCTGGGGTTAGCAGCACTATTAGTGCTGGCTACATCTTCTGTCTGGTCCTTTATCCCTTGTCATAGGATGGGAGGAGAGAGAGATGTATGACAAGGGAAAATTACTGGTTATCTGTTCATTGTAGTCCTCTCTTCTTCCATCCTATCCTCCTCTATGCTGGATAATGTGCTGGTACTGTTTTATTATTTTTCTTACTATTTTGCGTACTAATTTTTATCTGGAAATGTCTCTAATTAATGGACGAGTGTAATCTGCAGGGTGAGAGTGGGACTTCACAAATCTGTACCTCGTTTTCCAATTGGTGGCACCATAATAGTATTGGGACCTCAATTCACTGTTTTAGGGTGGGCAACAGACTACAGTACCTGTAAGTAATTTTCCCTTGTGAACTTCTGAATTTGCTTTTTTCAAATTAGATTTAATATTTGTAAAATTGAGGACTAGTATAGGCTATAATCCTACATATTTTAAATAGGTACTATGTAAACTTTCCAACACACCTCTGCCAATATAGCTGATCTGTAATATCCATTTTAGTCCAGTTCTTGATTTCTGCTGATCAGAGGCTACTAATCATGCTGATTTGTCAGATTGTTTTTTTGGTAGTTGGGAAAATGCACACTGATGAACAGGTTCATATAGTGTCCTTGGGCTTAATCCAAATCTCGTTGAGGTTGGTAGAAAGAATCCCATTTACTTCCATGGAATTTGGATCAGGCCCTTAGTGAGTCTACTCAAAATGAAACCCAGGTTACCAGAAAAAAATGCATTTACTTACTGCATATTGGGTTTCTTCAGTTCACTATTATCCACAAGTTAGTAAACTTTGTTTCCATATTCTGATGTGTTCTACTCGTATAAGGATTATTAAACACAAATAATGTTTTAATATTTTTGTTCCGTTTTAGGACATTATAGATTTTAAAAATCTAAATTACACTTTCTACATTTTTATAAACCCCATAAATGTAATTTAATAAATTAATGTGTATGCGTCAAAATAGTATTTTTTTTAAATAAATACTGTTAAATGTTCAACACTGCATTAATGCAAAGTGAAGATTACCCAGCTGAAATCAACATAGGAATGGAAAGATTAGCATTCCAACAGCAAGGGTGGTTTAATTAGCATGATTTTGGGATGGCTACACAGCTCACCAATGGCATGTTGCAAGTGAGTTATGCCAAAATATCTTTTACACCATATCACCTCGTTAGATATTTTGTGTATGCCACATTTTATAGGAAAACAATTTTTAAAATGTTTGCATTCTTTTTAAAAAAAAAATGTGTTGGTACTGGGGTTTCTTTTATTCTCTCTTCATGTTTAAAATCATGCCATAGTATCATGAGTCTTCCTGTGCAGTGGCTGTGAGATGAAGAATGCTACTAAATATTTAGATATTCTACAATGTATTCAAATAACGTTGCTCTACAAAATATTGACAAGCATAGGTATGGAGGGGAGAGTTTCATCTCCTCTTCTGTGGTATAACTAATGTGTGGTATTCCCTCTACATAGACTTTCAAGCTATTCATTCTCAATACATCAGAACTCACATCTATACAACTACAATAATTTGCATGACCATTTGCCATTGTTGTACTTTCAGATCAGGCATTTGCACATACAAATATTCAGTCTATCTGCACAATTGTGGAATTTGCATGTTGCATTTGGGTTCACAATTTTACCTGTGACCAGGCCTGCTGACAGCAATTCCAGGTCCCTGGGCCAGGGCTGTCCCTATGGGGGTGTGAGGCCTGGGGTGGAAGTGACGAATCCATTACTTCCGGGGCCGACTGTGCTGGCCAATCTTGCTGGCCCATGGGGTCCCCAAAGCGCGTGGCCCAGAGCGGTCGCCCTGATTCTCCGTATCCTAGGGATGGCTCTGCCAAGGGCAGAATAGTCAGTGGGCCTCCTAGAACAGTCCGCTTGTAATTTGGGCAGTGCTGCGCCTGCGCTGTCTGATGCCCAGCGAGCTGCCGGCTGCGCTGCTGTCGTGCTCTTCCGGCATGTCAAGGGCTTTCACATGCTTGCCACCACCAGTTCCACCCTGTGCGCCTAGGAGCCCTGCAGCCCACCAGGGCGATTTAAAAGGGCCCGAGGCTCCTCGTTGCCACCACTGCTACTACAGCAGTGGCGGCAGCAGCTGGGACCTCCCGGGCCCTTTTAAATTGCCCAGGCCCCTGGGCAATTGCCCCCTTTGCTCCCTCTCCCTCCGCCCCATTGGTGGGCCTGCCTGTGACTTTTTGGGCTCGTGGGGGTAAATCTTCAACTAGTGTAGTTTGTTATAACTCCATTGAAGTGGGGTTATGATTATTTCTACCAGCTGAGAATATTCATCTAAGCTTTTGAAGATCGAACTCTAATCCTGTCACTAGTTTAGGGCTGAATTCTTGCAGTTCCTGCATCCCGGACCAGTCTAATTGTGGGGTAAAAGTTAATGTTTTGGTGAGATAATAGAAGTCTTTAGAAGGCAGATTTTTGTTATCTGCTCAGAGGTTTAGAATATTAACATAAATTCCAGTGGGGATGGATTAGCGAGTGAAGTACTAGTGAGGCAGTCAAAAATGAAAGGTATGCCACTGGACCTGGAGATCACCACTACATCTATGGAATGTGATTAATTACTGATTATTAATAATAAATATATAGAAACAGAACTTTCATTTTTTTTAAATGCCATTGTCCTAATCTGAAAAGTTTATATTAAACAAAAATATGTGGATTTAAATAAGCAAATGAAAAGTCTTCATAATTTTTGCTATTATGTATTATTTATATGATATTTTCCTCCTTAGGATAACTACACCTTTGCACAGCCAGGGATTCAAAAGAAAGTGAAAATGCTGGAAGAACTTGTTAGCCGGATCGATGGTAAGTCTTAAAAGCTAACCTAGACTCTAAATGGTGCTTCATTGAAAGTCTTTAGTTAAAAGCTTTGTGAGTAGTCTAGCCAATATCAGTGCAGTTATCTACCATGAGAGTGTAACACAGCCTTTCTCAGGCGAGGTGTCATACTCAATCAACTTGTGGCATAGTGGCCTTTGCAAGATCACTGTTGTGTATCATTTAAAGGAAAGCCACTAGAGCATGAGCCACTTTCATTACTTTTTATTAAGGCAATATAATCAAAATTCAATGGCAATCTCTTTGCAGCAGAGTAATGGCCACATACAAAAGGCAGCCAGCATTTATTTCACATTAAGCTCAATGATTGTTGTAATTCAGCAGAGTCACAGTGGTTGTTTATGGTTGTCCTTCGGCTCTATGTTTTGTTCCTTTGTGCATCGTTTTGCTATCAAGAATGCCTGAATTATTTCTCTGTGGAATCCAATTAATTACTAACTCTGGAAATAACATCTTTAATATTATAGATAAATTACAGTATGTTGCAGGGATAATTTTAGATTATGCTTTCATGTTTTAGCAGGGAACTTTGAAATATTTTCTACCTTCATCCTTAAAATAATTCCCTTTATGAAATGCTGACTGTCGTATTGGTATAGCAGAGTTTAATTAAATGAAATTCAAGAGATAATGCCTTGCCCATTCTAAACATATTCTCCTGGTAATTTGTTAAATTAATGAACAAAGCATTAACAAAGTGATGCCAAGCAGAACTAAGCATATATTTGTGACACAACCCTGTCAATGATGGGAGAGAAAAAGAAATGTTATTTCTTAAATAGCTTAATACTGAATAATCTTCTTGAAAAGATGAATTCTTTTTTCATTATACATATTGTAATCTTTTCTTGCACCAGTGTTAAACTTGTTTGCACATATTTACATTCTGAATACTTGACATGTCTCTGTGTACCTTATTAGTGTCATAACAAAGAAAGGTTAATGATAAAATTAGTAAAGGTGGATATTAAAATACTTTTAATATTGACAAAATGAGGGAATGAAAACCAGTCTTAAAAAGGATAAATTGTTTAGGAGACTGTGAAAATGTATAGTCTATTAGATATATGTATGTAATAAACTTTGGGTAATATACCAAGTTAATTTATCAAAATGTTAGTGGATTTAGGTGGGAATTTCAGTTTCTTCTTCAAGTGATTGTCCATATGTATTCCACTTCTCATGCAAGTGTGCTCCATGCTTGTGAAATCGGAATCTTTTGAATGCCAGTGTCTATTGGAGCCATGCCTGCATCCTGCATACCCTACAGTCCTCTGTAGCCAATGGCATAAAGGTTGGGGATTGGCTCAGCTGCCTTTTAGTTCTTTCTTACTGCCCATGATACTTCTTCGGCAGGGCCCATATCTCTGCACTATGCAATTGGCTTTTATTTACCTAGTGTTGTAGATATGATTTTTAGTATAGTTAGATTAATATAGTTTTTAAGCTTGTTGGCATGCAATAAAAAGGAAGACATCTTTTAGATAGAAGGTGCTCTATCCACAGCTGCCCCTGGACCTGGCAGAGTCAGAATCTCCCAGTTTTAAATCCTGTCCCTTTTGCAAGGCAGCTATTCTTATTAATGATGGAGACTGGAAGTGCTGCTTCTGTCCAGGTGGAGCACATACACCACTTGAGAGCTCAAAGGGGGAATCACTTCTAAAAACTTTTCCTCATGGCAAAGTCCATGAAGGCATCCTCCCAGCCGATTGAGAAGATGACTTCCAAACTGTCACTAACTGCTTTGGTAATTCTTGGGTCCACTCCCAGCTCCAGACTTCAGTCCTCCTCAAGAAAGTCTCATCCATTCACTGTGGAATTGGCAAGAGCCTCCTTGCCCTCCTCGATAGTGTTCCAAGGAGACAGAGAGAAAACAGCACAGGTCACAGCGTGATTGGAGAGACAGATCTCCCCAGTCTACTTTGTGCTGGCGAGGAGGCAGTTAAATGCAGAGATTGGGTTACCAGATGGCCTTGGTGCCATTTCATGAGCTGGTGAATGCCTCAACTAGTACCAAAGTACTCGCACTGAAACACTTGGCGTGGTCATCCAAGCTCCCTGCCTGGCACCAAAGCACTCAGAACTGAAGCACCCGGCACTAACAAAAGAGTGCTTTGTCCTGTCATCTACAACATATACCATGCTGCCCATTAATGTGCAGAGTATGCCTGTGGAACTGAATCTCATCAGAATAGAGAAAGTCACAGTATTGAGTGACTTGAAAGTAACTGTCCTCACAAGGTTGCTGTTGCCACTAAAAAAAGCCCCGGTGACATCTGGATTGGCTACCTCAGTTCCTGCACAGAATATTCTAGAACCTTGTAGAACTCCCAAGAGAGTGGCTCCATGTATGGAAGAGGGATTTCTCTTCCGCATCTAAGCAAAATGGAGAGATGTTTCCCACATACTTACTGCACTCTCCCTCACTATGAGCCAAGCTGCTCTGATGGAGTCAGATGACACAGGATGAGATACTGAGAACCTAGCGATGAGCCCCTAATTGGCATCCTCCGGGGTCTACTATATTCCTATCTGATGTAATTGTGGCCGTTCCAGGCCCCTTGGGGGATGCAACTCAATAGAAAGACTTCATTGGTTGCTCCTGACTCTAAAGCCAGGTTTTCCTCACCTCTTAGACCACCTCATGAAAGGCAACTGGTCCACCATACTTTTTAGTATCAGAACCAGGATTTAGAGCAAGAAGATCTGCCAGAGACAGATGTCCACCCTATCACATTAGTGATATTGTCATCTTTACCTGATAAGGCTCTTACTCCAATTGTTTCAACCCAGCCAGATGAGCTCCTGCAAGATCTGGTAGTCCTCTGGTGCAGTTCCTTCAGTTCCTGGTAGGTTGCCAATGTGAATAAATGAAATCTTGCTGGATCCAGAAAGGGATCTATTGCAAACCCCAGCATCAGTGATACCCACTTCGAAGATGAATAGTTGCTACCAAGTCCCCTTGAAGGGGTTTATACATTTCTATACACCACACTGGAATCCATAGTGGTTGCAGCTGTCTACAAGTGGTTTAAACAACAGGGACCACCCAAAATGACACCTCTGCATAAACACCCCAAAGGACTTGACCTCTTGACCATAAGGCTTTTTCCTCAACCAGCTTACAAATGTGCTTTTCAAACTACTGTGTTCCTGGCTAAATACAACTTCCTGAACAGGGACTGAGCATTCCAACAAGCAGCATTAGGCAGCGTCTACCCAGTGCAAATCAGTTAAAGATGTGAAATCAATTAGCATAAATTAAAGCATGCTAAACCCCCATGTGGATTCTGATTTATGCAAAAAAATTGAAATTTCACCATTTGGACAATGCAGGAGCATCTGTTATCTGAAGAGATCCCAATAGCAATGATTCTAGATTTAATTCTAGTCCTGAAACATTTGGGGCTCTGAATTATCTCCACATGAGTCCATTTGGCAGCTCTTTCTGCTCTTCCTTCCATAGAGGGTCTCAAAGTCTTTTCACCCATTAGTTGGTAAGTTCCTCAAAGGTCCTATTCGTGTCTTTCCATCAGTCAAAGACACTTAACAATCCATTGAAATCCCAGAAGGGAGATTGGCGTTAATGAGATTTCTCTTTGAACCTGTGGCAACCTCTTTGTATCACCTGTCTATGAAGACTACCTTCTTAGGTGCTACCATCTCATCCAGAAGAATAGGAGAGATCTAAGAGGTCAGAGGTCCCATTGAAGGACCATCATATACAGTTTTACCAGAAGGACAAAGGAACATTAAGACTTCACTTGAAGTTCTTACATAGTGTCAGATTTTCATCTAAATCAAGTGATTTACCCAGAAGTTACCTTCCCTAAACGTCATGCTAGTCTACAAGAAACTAGGCTCCACAATTTAGATGTACCAAGAACGCTCTTCTACCGTTTGGGAATTCACCATGATTGTTCCTGGTCTTCTGACAGGATGAACGGTGAGCCTGTCTCCACACGCTATCTAAATGGGTTTTGGACTGCATTAGACTGCAGTATGATGTAGCACATTTGGACCTACCTACACAGAGCAGAGCTTGCTCCATCAGAACTCCAGCAGCGTCTGCAACTTCAATAAGAGGCATTCTAATCTCTGAGATTTGTAGAGCAGCTACCTGAAGTTCAGTTCACATTTTAACAAAACACTATTCAGTGGTTGCTCAAGATCTGATGCTCCCTTGGCAAAGCTGTCTTGCTGACCTTGTTTCAGTAGACGCAGAACACCCACCTCTTGGACATGAGTTCACAGCTTGTGAAGTACTAGAAGTGTAAGACGTGGACAATCACTTGGAGAAGAAAGAATGGTTATTTATTCTACAGTAACTGCGGTTCTTCAAGTTCTGATGTCCACAGGTACACTATGATCTGCACTCCTTCCCCATATCACCTGGATTCTGTTTTGGTGAAAGAACTGAAAGTTGACTGCAGCTGCCCCACCCTTTACCCTTCTCTGCATGGTGCTGGAGGACATACAGGCACAGACACGGATCCTGCGGACACTTCTTTTCAAAAGAATCTGATCTTGTGTGCATGTGCATCAAAAAATGGAATTTAGGTGGATGTGGATAACACATCTTGAAGAACCACAGTTACCAGATTTGCCTGTTTCTTTGGGGTATGCTCATTTATTAGGGTTATTCTTCGGGGGGGGGGGGTGTTCTGTAATTCTGTCAATGTACTGCTTGTGTCACTTGTGTTTTCATATGGAACTCTACTTCTCCCTTCTGCAAGTTCCCTCCCAATGGAGCTATCGCGCAGGACCTAGGTTCCCCAGGGCTGGGTTCTTCCAGCCCCAGAATCAGATGAACACACACATTAACAGCGTGTGTCTGAGCGGACCAGGTCAATCAGGACTCCCAAGTTGCCACCCTTATTTTCCCCCTGGACTCAGCAGGCTGGGTCGAGCAACATTTCCAAGCTGCCTCCCTCCTATGTTCAGCATGTCCCAGTCCCCGCTTTCACGTTACAGTTGTTCTGGTAGTAACCCACTTGATGAGCAAACCCCACAGGATTCTTGGGCGCTACAGGGATCTTTAGCTTAGGTAAGAGAAGTGTTGCTGCAGAGCAAATGGGGAAGCCAAAAACACAAAATGGAGGGAGGGAAGCAACCAGCTTAACCATAAAAGTTATTTATTGCCAGGTAATAACCATACAAGGAGAGCCAAACAAACAAAACAGTTGCAATATTAAATGTAGCTTAAATTTGATTACAAAAGTCTGGTTTTGAAAACTATAACTAATCACACAAGTCAGGGTTAGAAAGCTATACCTAGAGTAGGAAAAATAAAAAGGCAGAGAGAGAGTTGGGTTTTCACCACTCCGTGAAGCTTGAACCGGTTGGGGTTCCCAGGTGGTGATGGTAGCTGGGGGTCCGGAGTGCTGGAGACAGGCAGAGCCCCCAGCACAATCAGTCAGGAGAAGATGAAGTCCCAATGGAACTGATGCAGATTTTGGATCAAGGCATCAGAACACTTACTTGAGCGTGGGTAGGGTTTTTTTTTTTTTTTTGTAGGGAAACAACAATGGATCAAGGGAGAACACTGGATTTGTTTATGGGTAAACTGATGGCTCAAGGGAGTATACCAACGCTGTTTTGTTCAGGTTAGACAATAGGAACTGATCATTTCTGGCTATGTGTGTTCCTTCGAGGGAGCTCGCAACGTAGTTAGGCAGCTTCAGTATTTTGGATACCAATAAAGGATTTGTTACTAGAATTGGTCTGATAACTACTGAGCTGGGTGTTTGTAGGCGTGGGTTCATTAACGTCTGGAGTAGAGATCCCCCCATCATGCAGTGCTTCCTGGCTTTTCTGGTCCCAGAGTTCAGTGCAGTTCTTTCCTTGGAATCTCTGTTCTCCATTCTGTATGCTAATGGAGATGCCTCCCTGTCCCATCTCCGATGCAAATGAGGCTAGGGGAGTTCCCTTAATCCTGTCAGCCTTGTCCAGGAGGGTTTAGGTGAGTCTCCCACTGCCTTTTCATTGCTTTTTGTAAATCATTCTTCTGATTGGTTTTGGCTCAAGCAGAGGCTGGGGGCAGCGGGGTGGGTGGGGGGGGGGTGTCCTTCATGAGTCAAATAGGCTGGATACTGTGCCCTGGTTCCCCAGGAACACAGAGCTGACAGGTAACACCACATTTACTGTTGAGTAAATAACCATTCTTTTCCCTAACAAGATACTGTTAAAGTAATCCAGCTCAGAATATCAATCACATTTACAGTTGTCTCAGATTATCTTCTTGTTTCCGAATAAGCCTGTTTTTCATTTGTCCTTTTTCAATATATGTTTTATTTAAATTGTGTAACAATCAGTGAACAAGTCCGGGTATATACACAAACTCTACCAATTGTGCACCAACACCATTTTGTTTACTTTGAGTCTTACTGTAACTAAATTATTGTTCTGATTTTTAAAAAGTGTGTGTGTGTGTGTGTGTGTGTGAGAGAGAGAGAGAGAGAGACACACACACACACACACAACCCCAAAGGGAAAATTTTCTCTATGGTAGAACTTCCAAAGTAAGTAAATTTTAGGGCCCAAGAAACATGAGTATCCTTTTCAATTTTTTCATACTGTCTTCTGAAAAAAACATGTGTACATTGGTAGGTTCTAACATCTTAAATTAACCTGGTTAACTGTATGCACTCTGCAGAGTTAAACTCTAAAATTTACTTTCTTTAAATTCAGCACCAAAACAAACTCATTATTTTCAATGGGGTAAAACCCCCCTATATTTGAACAGCATAAAGTGCTCTGTGTCTTAAAATACAAGGAAATATACAAGCAGCATGTGAATATATTTTTAAAACCTTCTTTAAATATCAGAACATCTGTTGGGTAGCAAAGTCTAGGCACTAAGATGTAATGGATCTGTGGTTCAGAATACATGAAGAATGATTATTTGCAGTGTAGTTGTAGCCAGCTCTTTTTAGCTCAAAAGCTTATCTCTTTCACCATCAGAAGTTGGCCCAATAAAAGATATAAACTCACCCACTCTGCATCTCTGAAGAATCATTAGTAATACAATACACAGTACTGTAGATCATTTACAAAACATTTTAAAGCATCAATCATTAAAAATCCATGCTGTGCCTCCAGTTGGACAGATTCCAGCAGCAAAAGAGGATCCAAACCTATGTAAGTGAAACTGCCTGACTTGTGTACTACAGTCCTGTTGTTTTCTTATCATTTTTCACTGGCTGATTCAAAAAGCTGCATTAGTGTCAGCTTTGAAGGAAGTTACTTGACTCCTATTTGATGATGAAAAGGAGATAAGCCTTATGAAAACAACTGGGAAGTGTGGCAGGAAATATAAATGGAAAGGTTTACTGTGGCGGTTGATTTGTGTGGGCACTCCTCCAACTCAATCTGTTTGTTATGTTCAGTTTGTATCTAAACAAATTTACATTCTGATGGGGGTTGGTCAAGAGAACTAGTTGGAAGAATCGTGTTCAAGTAAAGTTCTGGTTAGTAGAGATGGAAAAGACTGAGCATAAAAATTCTTAAATAGAGAAATATCTCCTAAAACATAAGGTACAGGTGGAATATATGTTGTTTGGCTTTTTTTTTTTTTTTAAATCCTGTTTATTTAAAAAATAATAATTATATATAGGTCAATGTTTTCAAAATCTGTGTACTTAAGTTTCTAGGCCTACGTTTAAACTCCTACATAGTCTTCTGCCAGGAAAGTGCAATAAAATACGGAAACGAATGAACATAATAAAGCTTTAATTTTTGTATTGCAAGCTCTTTGATGTAGGGAGTATCATTTACTTTGTCTTTACAGCACCTAACACAATGGACCCGTAATATAAATGTTTAATAACAATATCCTTAATGTTGTAGGTTTTGTTTTGCATTTTCCATTTCATTTTTTTTCTCCTTTTGTCACTAAATTCTCCAAAATCCATAAATATAATCAGATATCTTGAAAATTACTATGTCTCATGCAGGCAATGAGTTAGAGGTTCCTCAGATAAAGCCTCCAAATAAGAAGCTGATTTTAATATTCAGTTTGCTCTGAAATCCACATACATAGAGAGGTTATCTTGAAAATTGATTGTCCATTGAGCACAACAGTTTGGTGCCCAATAACAGGAACTGGGGTTGGCTTTGGAAGGGGCTGTTCTCAGTTAGCTGAGAACATGCCATCAAATTGAATGGGGAAATTCACACATCTGCAGTCTTCCTATCCTGCAGAGGATTGTGCATAACCCCTTCCCCTTAATCTAGCCCCCAAAATGGAATAGGTTTCAGAGTGGTAGCTGTGTTAGTCTGTATCAGCAAAAACAACGAGGAGTCCTTGTGGCACCTTAGAGATTAACAAATTTATTTGGGCATAAGCTTTTGTGGGTTAGAATCCACTTCATCAGATGCATGGAGTGGAAAATACAGTAGCAAGTATGTATATATACATAGTACATGAAAAGATGGGAGTTGCCTTACCAAGTGGGGGGTCAGTCTAACAAAACAATTCAATTGACAGTAGAATACCAAGGGAGGAAAAATCACTTTTGTAGTGGTAATGACGGTGGCCCATTTCGAACAGTTGACGACAAGAAGGTGTGAGTAACTGTAGGGGGAGATTAGTACGGGAAATTTAGTTTTTGTAATATCCCATCCACTCCCAGTCTTTATTCAGGCCTAATTTGATGGTGTCCAGTTTGCAAATTAATTCCAATTCTGTAGTTTCACGTTGGAGTCTGTTTTTGAAGAATTGCTACTTTTAAGGCTGTTATTGAGTGACCAGGGAGATTGAAGTGTTCTCCGACTGGTTTTTGAATGTTATAATTACTGATGTCAGATTTGTGTCCATTTATTCTTTTATGTAGAGACTGTCCGGTTTGGCCAATGTACATGGCAGAGGGGCATTGCAGGCACATGATGGCATATATCACATTGATAGATGTGCAGGTAAATGAGCCCCTGATGGTGTGGCTGATGTGGTTAGGTACTATGATGGTGTCCCTTGAATAGATATGTGGACAGAGTTGGCACCGGGGTTTGTTGCAGGGTTTGGTTCCTGGGTTAGTGTTTTTGTTGTATAGTGTGTAGTTGCTGGTGAGTATTTGCTTCAAGTTGGGGGGGCTGTCTGTAAGCGAGGACTGGCCTGTCTCACAAGGTAAGTGAGAGTAAAGGATCGTCCTTCAGGATAGGTTGTAGATCCTTGATGATGTGCTGGAGAGGTTTTAGTTGGGGGCTGTGGGTGATGGCTAGTGGCATTCTGTTACTTTCTTTGGGCGAGTCCTAGGGCTTCTCTCTTTCTGCTCCCCCTTGTTGCCTCCAGCTTGTAGATTGGCTCTTCACAACCTGGTTACCAGCTTCCTTCTTCCCCAGGGCCTCTCTAGCCATGCTGGAGACATGCAGCAGCCAGGGGGAAGAGCTGAGTGGTAATCAAGTATTCCCAGGAAGACCCCTTATTCCTGCCTCACACAGGTGCTCTTCTGTTCCCCCCCCCCCCCCCCACTACCACTACTACCTGGAAAAAAAACAAGGGAAATTCACTGCCCAGTTAAGATTGGTTGGCAATACCTTGTGCCATTTCAGAATGCCAGAGGAGTGTCTTCATTTCAAACATGCCCTATGAGATACAGCAGCAGACTTCCCTTACCATGCTGTAGGTAAAAAACAAATTAGACTGAATAGCAGAGTAGTTGATGCACAAAGTTGAGTGCTTACTTTTTTATAATCTGGTGGAATACACAAAATGCAACGGTAACAAAAATACCATAACTACAAATTGAATTTGTGGAGGGAAAATTATATTCACACAACTATATTTTGCTAACAGAACTTTTGTGCATGTTCTTGCTAACATCATTGATTCTGGTACTCACTAAATGAGTAATGGAGGGGAGAACCTTAACAAAATAAGTAGCTACTTGTGTAGATGAAATTTGTGCAGACTGCTTGCTAGTCATAATGGATTACCAGCGTATGAAAAGTTATATTTGCCCTTGAGTGTGAATGCATTACATTAGCGACTCAAGCAACCTTCATTAACCCAGTCTCATGGATCACAACTCCTCTCTTAAAATAACTGTCCTTGTGTGTACTGCAGAACATTGCATCAGACTTTAAACAGCCAAGCTTCTTCATTCATCTAAGAAAAATTTCCTGAGTTAAAATAATCAGAGCTTCTAATACATCGTGATTAAGGAAGATCTTATGAATTTAATTAATGTAATATTTTTATAGGAGACAGAAAATTTGAAGTTATAGAATCATTGCTCCATCTAATTCATCCACTTGTTTGTTTACTACTTCTGTTAAGGTAAAATCAATTGTACAAACATAGAGAGACATGGTCTTTGCCTGAAAGAGTTTACAGTTGAATACAGCTAGCTCATTATTATTATACATCTGTGTTTCATACATTAATATTTTTATTCCAAGAATGTTCATCTTTGTCTTAAACTCTCGTTTGTTTCACTCCCTTTTCTTCACTCTACCACTCCCTCTAATCATTTGTTATGCCAATAGATGAATCTTGTCTTTTGAATGTAAGCTGTGGAAGTCATGGACTATCTCATTATTTGTACAATGCCTGACACAGTGGGACACTGATCCTAATTTATAGCCGGTTGGTGCAATTAGGTAGTACTACTAACAATGGGAACATCCTTCTTAATAGGGCTGTCAAGTGATTAAAAAAATGAATTGCAATTAATCGCGCTGTTAAACAATAATAGAATACCATTTACATATTTTTTGATGTTTTGTACATTTTAAAATATATTGATTTCCGTTACAACACAGAACACAAAGTGTACAGTGCTCACTTTATATTTATTTTTTATGATAAACTTTTGTGCTGTAAAAAACAAAAGAAATAGTATTTTTCAATTCACCTTATAGAAGTACTGTAACGCTTTATCATGAAAGTTGAGCTTATAAATGTAGAATTATGTACAAAAAAAGTGCATTCAAAAATTAAAACAATGTAACTTTAGAGCCTACAAGTCCATTCAGTGCTGCTACTTGTTCAACGAGTCACTCAGACAAACAAGTTTGTTTACCTTTGCAGGAAATAATGCTGCCCGCTTCTTGTTTACAGTATCACCTGAAAGTGAGAATAGACATTCACATGGCACTGTTGTAGCCAGTGTTGCAAGATATTTACATGCCAGATGTACTAAAGATTCATATTTCCTTTTATCTTCACCACCATTCCAGAAGACATGTGTCCATGGAAGCATGTCCTCTGGAATGGTGGCTGAAGCATGAAGGGGCATATGAATGTTTAGCATATCTGGCACATAAATACCTTGCAATGCCGGCTACAAAAGTGCTGTGCGAACGCTTGTTCTTCTTCGAGTGCTTGCTCATATCGATTCCAATTAGGTGTGCGCGCGCTGCGTGCACGATCGTCGGAGAATTTTCTACCCTAACAACACCCGGTGGGTCGGCTGTGGAGCCCCCTGGAGTGGCGCCTTCATGGCGCTGGATATATACCCCAGCCGACCCAGCGCCCCCTCAGTTCCTTCTTACCGCCCCTGACGGTCGTTGGAACTGTGGAGCGCGGCATAGCTGTTCTCCACTCTCCCTAACTTATCCTGTTAATTCTGTAGATAGTTGTAGTTATAGTTGTTGTATAGTGTTAGATAGTTATTCATCTTAGTTTTTTTAATAGTTGTAAATAGTTAGCGGGGGTTAAGGGGGTTGTTCTCCCCCCTTTTCCCCCCGGCGCATAGCCGGGCTCATGCCCAAGGCTCCTGGCTTTAAGCCGTGCGCGTCCTGCGGTAAGCCTATGCCTACGAGTGATCCGCACGACTCGTGTCTGAAGTGTCTAGGAGAGTCCCATCAGACAGATAAGTGTAAGATCTGTAAGGCCTTCAGACCGAGAACCAAAAAGGAGCGGGACTTTAGGCTTAGGCAGCTCCTCATGGAGGCGGCACTTAGCCCGGATCCTCCCTCGGCGCGTCCAGCCCCGGCACCGAGCGCCTTGGAGCGCAGCGCCCCTGCGGCACCGACCGATACTGCACCGCGGGCAGAGTCGGACAAGGCCTCACGGCACCGGCCTCCTTCGGCACCGCGCCCGCCACAGGGGCCTCGGCGCCAGTCCCTGTCTCCGGGACACAAGAAATCCCGCAAGGCGCAGGAGACTGCTGTCCTGAAGACGCTGGCTCCCCCGGTGCCGGGGGTAGAGCCTCGTCCGCCTTTGGACCGCCTGCTACACCGTCGACTCCGGCACCGCGGCCGTTGAGTCCGGTGCGGACTGGATCACCACCTCGGTCGGTGGTGGAGCCTTGTCTTCCGTCCACCCCAGAGACCTTCGCGATGGCGGAGACCTTATTGCTCTCACGGAGCCGGCACCGCCCCAACCACCGGCACCGTCGGCTCCTCGCGCAGTGCAATCCAGGGGCAAGCCTGCCCTGGTGCGCCTGCCGTCTCAGGACGTGGACTCACGGCACCGCTCCAGGTCTCGGAGCAGGTCCCAACGCCGCTCGCAGTCCCGGCGCCGACTATCGCCTCGGCACCGGTCGTACTCGCGGCCAAGATCCTCTTCACGGCACCGGTCTACGTCTCGGCACCGTCACGATCATTGGTACCGATCGGACTCCAGACGTAGTTCTTGGCACCGGTACGAGCGCCGCTCGAGTTCGAGGGGCCGCTCCCGGTACCATGTCTACTCGCGGTCGTCGTCTTCTAGGTCCAGATCCGGATCTCGGCACCGACATGGCCACCGGCACCGATCCCGATCCCGGTACCGCTCACCGGCACCGCGCAGGGACCGATCACCTCCGGACCGGCACCGATCGGCACCGTATCATCCTGAGCCGATTTCGACGCGTTCGGCACCGCCTTGGCCCTCGAGATCAGCGTCTCGCTCCTCCGATGGGGCCTCGAGATCGGCATACCCTCCTCAGGGTCAGGCTGCTGCGGCTGACTTGGGCCACTGGCAGGAGGTGGCGGAGGACCCTGCACAGGGACCTACGCACTGGTCGTTCTGGACCCCATGGACGTATCACCAGGCGCAGGGGGCTCCACCATCAGCCTCTCGCTCGGCACGCTCTGAGCCCAGGGTCCCGGAGGCCGCCATCTCCCGTCCTCCCGCAGGGGGCATGGAGGCTCCCGTGCCTACACCACCTGAGGCCCTGGACCCAGGGGCAGGCGATGCTCCGCTTCAGGGACTCGTGGAGCAGGACCTGCCATTAGACCCCTTGCCACCTGAGGCGGCATCCTCATCTTCCCCAGATGAGGCGGTGGCGGGCACAACAGCCTCAGGCCCGCCCCCGATAGATCTTCGTGCTCACCAGGACCTATTACGTAGGGTGGCGTGTAATATGGATCTCCAGGCGGAGGAGATAGTAGAGGTGCAGGACCCGGTGGTGAGCATCCTCTCGGCTGATGCCCCATCCAGGGTGGCATTGCCTCTGATTCGGACGATTCAGGCTAATGCCACTACAATATGGCAAACTCCTGCCTCTATTCCACCCACAGCCAGAGGGGTGGAAAGGAAGTACTTCGTCCCTTCCAAGGACTATGAGTACCTATATACTCATCCCCAACCGTGTTCACTAGTGGTGTCATCGGTGAACGCAAGGGAGCGTCACGGCCAGCAGGCTGCAGCGCCCAAATCGAAGGACGCTAAGCGCTTCGATTTGTTTGGGCGTAAGGTGTAGTCAGCGGGAGGGCTACAACTCAGAGCGGCAAACCAGCAGGCGCTCTTGAGCCGCTACAACTTTAATTCATGGAACTCTATGGGGAAATTTAAAGAGTTGGTTCCCCAGGACTCAAGGGAAGAGTTCGGGGCCTTAGTGGAGGAGGGTAAGAAGGTGGCGAGGACCTCCTTACAAGCCTCCTTGGACATAGCGGACTCGGCCGTGAGGACGCTGGCCTCAGGTATCGCCATGCGGTGAGTCTCCTGGCTCCAGGTCTCGGGCTTGCCACCGGAACTGCAGCAGACCCTGCAGGATTTACCCTTTGAGGGCCACAGGCTGTTCTCGGAGAAGACGGACTCTCGGCTGCAGAGCCTCAAGGACTCGAGAACGATCATGCGCTCCCTGGGGATGCATGTCCCAGGGCCCCAGCGCAGACCCTTTAGGCCCCAGCCTCAAAGGTTCTACCCTCCCCCGCCTCGTCCGAGACAGGACTTCGCCAGAAGGCGGGGCCGAGGTGGTAAGCGAAGGTCGACCGGCCCTCAACCCGGTCAGAACCAGGGACTGCCTAGGCCACCTTCAGGGCCTAGGCAGAACTTTTGAAAGTGCGGTCGAGGATGGCGCCCCAGCCACTACCCGGGATCCAGCTCCTCCTTTCAGGATCGCCTCTCCCGTTTCCACCGTGCTTGGTCCCTTATAACCTCGGACCGTTGGGTCCTTCACACGGTGGAGAGGGGATACGCTCTCCAGTTTTCTTCGTTCCCTCCCCCCCACCCCCCCTCCCCGTCCCTCTTCAGGGACCCTTCTCACGAGCATCTCCTTACACAGGAGGTTTTTGGGCTCCTCTCTATGGGGGCCATAGAGGAGGTTCCGCCAGAGTTAAGGGGCAGGGGGTTTTATTCCCGCTACTTCCTGATCCCCAAGTCAAAAGGGGGTCTGCGACCCATCTTAGACTTATGCGGACTCAACAAATTCATAGTAAAGTTGAAGTTCCGCATGGTATCATTGGGGACCATTATCCTTTCCCTGGAGACTGGTTCGCCGCCCTCGACATGAAGGACGCATATTTTCATATAGCGATCTATCCGCCTCACAGGCGCTTCCTGCGATTTGTGGTAAACAAGGTGCACTACCAATTTGCAGTCCTTCCCTTCGGCTTGTCCTCGGCTCCCAGAGTGTTCACAAAATGTATGGCTGTCATGGCAGCATACCTTCGTCGACAAGGGATACAGGTGTTCCCGTACTTAGACGACTGGCTGGTACGCGGCCGCACCAGAGAGCAAGTTCAAGCTCACGTCCACATAATAGTACAAACATTCCATGAGTTGGGCATTCTACTCAACAAAGAGAAGTCCACTCTAGAGCCAACCCAGAAGATAGAATTTATTGGGGCAGTCCTAGACTCCAAACGTGCCCGAGCTATTCTACCAGACAATCGCTTTCATACCGTCACAAGCATCATTCGAGGGCTCAGGGCCTTTCCGATTACCACAATAAGGACGTGCCTTGCCCTGTTGGGTCACATGGCCTCTTGTACTTATGTAACCAGACACGCCAGACTTCGACTTCGCCCACTGCAGGCCTGGATATCGTCAACGTACCGCCCTCATCAACACAGCCTAAACATGGTGGTCACGATCCCGACCTCGGTCCTGGCCTCTCTCACCTGGTGGCTGGACCGCAAGGCGGTTTGCGCAGGAGTGCCGTTCCACTCCCCTCAACCCTCCCTGCACCTGGTTACGGACGCCTCATCTCTAGGTTGGGGCGCTCACCTCGGGGAGCACCATACCCAGGGAATGTGGACCGCACCCCAACTAGCCCTGCACATCAATGTTCGAGAGCTGATGGTGGTGCGCCTGGCATGCCAGGCATTTCTCAATCTCCTACAGGGCCGTTGTGTGTTAGTCCTCACCGACAACACCACGGCCATGTTTTACATCAACAAGCAAGGAGGAGCCCGCTCATCGCTTCTATGCCAAGAGGCCATTCGCCTGTGGGACTTCTGCATCGCCCACTCGATACATCTCACGGCATCGTTCCTTCCTGGAGTCCAGAATACGCTAGCGGACCGTCTCAGCAGGTCCTTCCAGACACACGAGTGGTCAATTCGCCCAGACATCATCTATTCCGTCTTCCAGAGGTGGGGATTTCCCCAGGTCGACCTGTTTGCATCTTGAGCCAACAGGAAGTGCCACGCATTCTGCTCCCTCCAAGGGCGAGCTCTGGGCTCTCTGTCGGACGCGTTCCTTCTAACCTGGAAAGACCACCTGTTCTACGCTTTCCCTCCATTTCCACTGGTCCACAGGGTACTGCTCAAGCTACGCAGAGACCAGGCATGGGTAATTCTAGTCGCTCCAGCTTGGCCAAGGCAGCACTGGTACACCACACTGTTGGAGCTATCGGTTCAAACACCGATCACACTTCCCTTGTGTCCAGATCTCATCTCTCAGGACCACGGCCGACTATGTCACCCCGACCTGCAATTGCTCCACCTCACAGCGTGGATGCTCCATGGCTGAATCGGACAGAGCGGCAATGCTGGGAAGTAGAAAGCCCTCTACACGGACCACTTACTTAGCCAAGTGGAAACGGTTCTCCTGTTGGTGCAAGCAGCGAGCCACGTCCCCCTTGCAGGCGCCTATTCCTCTCATACTTGAATATCTCCTATCCCTAAAACAGCAGGGCTTGGTGATATCTTCAATCAGGGTTCACCTGGCCGCTATTTCGGCGTTCCACCCAGGAGAACTCGCTTCCTCGGTCTTCTCTAACCCGATGGTCGTTAGATTCCTCAAGGGCTTAGACCGACTGTACCCACAGCAACGCCAGCCCGTTCCGACGTGGGATCTCAACCTGGTTCTCTCCAAGCTCACAGGGCCTCCGTTCGAGCCATTGGCTACCTGTTCACTCCTGTACCTATCCTGGAAGACAGCCTTCCTTGTAGCCATCACCTCAGCAAGGCGCGTTTCTGAACTCAGGGCGCTTACGTCCGAGCCCCCATACACTGTTTTCCATAAGGACAAGGTGCAGCTTCGCCCCCACCCTGCCTTTCTTCCCAAGGTAGTCTCACCTTTTCACGTGAACCAGGATATATTTCTCCCGGTCTTCCATCCTAAGCCACACGCTACTCGCCAAGACCAGCGTTTGCATTCTTTGGACGTACGCAGGGCCCTGGCTTTCTATATTGACCGTACAAAGCCGTTTAGGAAGACGACACAACTCTTCGTTGCAGTGGCCGACCGGATGAAAGGCTCACCGGTCTCCTCACAATGCCTGTCCTCTTGGATCACGTCCTGTATTCGTGCTTGCTACGACCTGGCCGGCGCCCCGACGCCGCGCCTCACCGCTCACTCCACGAGGGCCCAGGCCTCCTCGACTGCCTTCCTGGCTCAAG